>NC_142477.1:70898966-71225841 GCF_049115385.1 Moschus berezovskii
GCTGTCCTCCAGATCCACTTCTTTAGAGGCTATTGCAAATTTATTACAAAAGTGCTTGCTAAGTGAATCACTGATGGGCTTAATAAAGTCATTTAAGAGAGAATTCATCTATATTGAGAGGGCTTTGTCAGGCACTGAGCCATATTAGGAGAATAGCTCATGTTATAGGGGAAACAAAGGACAACATCAATCTAACAGCAGCAGGAACGGAAGATGTTCCAAAGAAAGTTGCGGAAGAACTGTTGCTATTCTCATCTCAGAGCCAGACTCTTAGTCTCAGGACAGAAGTTTAAGCTCATGCTTTGAAGTCATTCCTTCTACTCTAAACTCTTAGAAATTATAGG
This sequence comes from Moschus berezovskii, assembly GCF_049115385.1. Lineage (NCBI taxonomy): Eukaryota > Metazoa > Chordata > Mammalia > Artiodactyla > Moschidae > Moschus > Moschus berezovskii. The sequence goes on from NC_142477.1 coordinate 70,899,311, forward strand.
TAACATATTTTAAAAGACTAAATTTAAAAAACAGTAAGGGAGGGAGTAAAGCTTGAGCATATACATTTGTTATTGTATAGTCGTTAAGTCACGTCTGACTCTTTGCAACCCATGGACTATAGCCCACCAGGCTCCTCTGTCCATGGAATTGTCCAGGCAAGAATACTGCGGTGGGAAGCCATTCCCTTCTCTAGGGGATCTTCCTGATCCAAGGATCGAACCTGCGTTTCCGGCATCTCCTACATTGGAAGGTGGATTCTTTACCACTGAGCCACCAGGGAAGGATGTGTATATACATACACACATAAAAAATATCTGTGCACTAGGAATCAGAAAAAATGCAGTAATTCACTAAAGCTGTGAGCACGGCAGGCTTTAAAGGCAAGATAACTCCTCCACACTACCGGAAAGCAAATATTCCTTAGAGGGTTGGAGACTGGATTGAGGCATTTTGTTTAAAGAGTTACTGAACGTAAGTCTTTAACTCCTCCATGCGTTTCTTAATTTGTGTTTCTTTTTTAAATTGAATTGAGTTTTTATATATTTTGGATATTAACCTCTTATCCAACATGTGGTTTGCAAAATGTTTCTCCTATTCTGTAATTTGCCTTTTTTGTTAATTTGTTTCCTGTACAGAAGCTTCCAAGTTTGATAAAGTTTCATGATTTTTTTTCTTTTAAGGAAGCATCTTAAATCAATAAAATACATGAACTTGACTTTGGGTCAGGTAAAGTAGTTCACAAGTATATAAGACTCTTTCAGGGAAGATTATTAAAATCCAGATTCTAGATATACTCTCTTCAAGAGATTCTGATTCTGAAGGTTGGGAGAGTCTGGGGGGGAGGGGTGTCTGCATTTTTAACAGGCAATTCTGATACAGGTGTTAGAAAGACCCTAATTTCTAAAAGGTTGGCTGAGTAAAATTAATTTAGCCAGACAGCCCTGAGGAAATCAACACCAAAAATAAAAATTGAGCGGCCCAGCAGGAGAGATCTAGGTTGGAGCTCAGAGAAGGCAATGGCAAGCCACTCCAGTACTCTTGCCTGGAAAATCCCATGGACAGAGGAGCCTGGTGGGCTACAGTCCGTGGGGTCGCTACTAGTCGGACAAGACTGAGCGACTTCACTTTCACACATTGGAGAAGGAAATAGAAACCCACTCCAGTGTTCTTGCCTGGAGAATCCCAGGGATGGCTGAGCCTGGTGGGCTGCCATCTATGGGGTCACACAGAGTCAGACACGACTGAAGTGACTTAGCAGCAGCAGCAGGTTGGAGCTATGACAATTCTAATTAATGAGTTAAATCTAGTCTAAAAAGCAAAAAACCTGGTTTCTATCCCCGTCTGCTGGTAACTAGCTTCGAGACTAGCAGTGGGGGGACCAGGGGTAAGGAAGGTGGTTGAGAGGGAATGGAAATTGCTCTTCTTCTCCGGACCTCAATTTCTCATCTATAAAATAAGATCAGATTAATCCCTGCCAATTCGACTGTTCTCTGGCTCTATGAGTTCAAGAAATGAGAGTGTGGGCCTATAATTAATTTAATTTGTATGCATTCTCTGAAAGAAGAGCCCCCCGCCTCCCCACCTTGCTTCCTAAGCGATGGCTATGGGAATGTGCAGAATAGTGAAACACCCAGGATGTTTTCTGTTTGGGGACTGTTTCATTAGCATGAGGGCTGTGAGCGTATTTTGAAAGCTACACCAAATTGCTCCCCAGAATCAGATCCCTCCCAGTTCCAAAACTTATTCCCTAGGAAGCAACTTACCAAACTAATACATCAAAGGGTGGTAAAGAAAATGCAGTAGAGCTCCTCTTATTGTAAATAACCTTGGCAATTGCACAAGGCAATTTAAAACACAAGCGGGCGGCAACCAAGAACAAGAGAAAAGATTTGGTTCCCAAGCTAAAATCTCTCTGATGCAGCCCAAAGCCAACTGGCGTACAAAAGCTGCAAGTCCTGGGAGGCGCGGACCCCTGGGAGAACTGTATGGTCGGTGGCAACCAGGACTCTAACGAAACAACCTTAGGAGAACGGACTGTTAGCCGGTTCTTCTACAAAAAGAGCTTTTCCTTTAAAAGCTGTCTTTTGTGAGACTTAAACTACTCTAGCCATGAATGTAGTGCCAAGTTGTTGACCCAAAGACCGAAGCCCCACATGCAACCTCCTGCATTGACATTAGGATACTTGATTTGTTCTGGAAGCCCTTTTATCAACACTTTGCTTACTCCTACAGTGTGGACTCCAAACACTACTGTTTAAGAAATGATCTGCAAGTACCAGAATGGCTAATCCCCCAAACAAGGAGTTAATTGGCCCCTTGGTGATTCCAGTCCCCCACATAACAATCTGTAGCATTTCTTTTCAGCTGTAGAGGTTTGGCTCTTACTGCTCATCCGAAGTGCTCTTCTAACCTGGATTTCTTTTTCTTTCTTTCCGCTTATGTTTTAGGTTGGGATAAAGAGAAAAGAAAGAAGTAAGAAATATAATGGTCTTTCTCTCTTCATCTGACAATAATGACAGAGTGTTAACCCAGAGGAAACCAGGCCGTACAATGTCAATGGATCAGGAGGGCAGGTGGCCTTTCCTGAGGTCTTCAGCCAGAGAACAGGAAGTCTCCACTGAACAACAGACGTCTCTCGGTGCCTCTGGCTGGGACACCCAGTTCACTGTGGCCTGCTTTCCCCGCTTTCCGTGTGCTGACCTGAGGCAGAGAGTCAATTAGCAAATTGCTGACAGTAATCCTTTTCATTATCTATATTTCCATCTCCTACCTCTGACCTGCAACAACTTCACACTGTCACTTCAGATTCTGGAGTTTTTGAACCCTTCTCTTACCACTAAAAGATGAATGCTTTTCAAAGGAGTGAAAGGAATGTGACTGTGGAGGGGGTCATACAGCCGGAAGGACCTACCCAGGCCCCTCTGGCCCTGGGCTCTCCTCCCAGCCCCCTTTATCTTCTGTACCATCCCACTACCATCATTCAGCAGAGGTCCCTTGCTTTGGCAGAAATTGGAACCTGCTCTGAGATTTATATAGGTTTCCAGGTGGGAACATGGTCCTAGAACAACCGACTTTGGAATTTCCTTGTGCCATTCTGGTCTTTTGCTTGTGAGAAGGGCTGGAGCAGAGTTAGAGGGAAGGCTTGCGCTGATGGAGAGTGTCCTTTCCCCCAGATTTTCCAGGGCAGATGCAGTGCTGACCTCTACTTGTGAGAACCTCATGGGGCTGCGTGTACTTCCTGATGGATCTGTCTGTCCAGCTGCCTCCAGTGGGACTGGCTTGCAGCCTGGAGAGTGAGGGTCAGGAGACAGGATGCAGGGTCTGTGTCCCTGTCTGAGCTGGGACAGAGACAGAGCCCTCCCAGGGCTGGGAACAGAATGCTCAGACATGACTTCACATCCCAGCTGAATGATGCAAAGATGTTCTGCTGTGGGTTCTATTAAACAGTGCAGGGTTTAGTTCTCTGTCCTCACTGACATTCTTGTCACTAAGCCAATGGCTTCATCAGAGAATTAAACCATCAATGATCCTAGGATAGTCATTTTTGGTGATTGGTAGTAACAATAATAACTATGGGCTTCCTATACCAACCACTGGGCCAAAACCAAAAAGAAAAAAGAAACAGCATTGTTTTTCTAACAGCTCTTCTCCCTAAAGTTTCTCTTTAAGTCCTTCGATAAGATTCATTCAACAAATATTCATTAAGCAATTCTTCTGAGCTGGCAATAGGCTGGGGGTTGGGTTTGCTGCAGGGTGATGAATTCAACACCATCTTAGAATCAAGGAACAAATATCCTTACAAGACATTACAAAGGGCAGGTATGCACAGAAAACTGAAGAGTCCTAAGTTCTTTCAGAGACCCGGAGCTCAGGGGAAGGGAAGGCTCTCTCTAGCAGAGGAGGAGCAATGAAGGCTGGGCTGTGTTGAGTCATCCGTGTGTGTACTTCATTCTCAGGAGTGAGCAGTGGATAAACTCTGCCATTATAACTCAGTGAGCCTGGTGCTGTGCCCACTGCATCCGTTCTCCACACCAGCATGTAGTGGAATATGTGTTTTACATAAAAATCTCACCTGCTTTAGTCTTTTGCCTCCATGACAACAGATGAAAAAAGAGAAGCCAGGGATCTCTGAAACAGTTTAGAATAATATCTAACAATAAACCAACTGGTCCCTAAAGATCTAGGAGTCCAGCACTGATGCTCCGCTGCTACCACATGGAAACTGGAGAGGATTCCTGCCTGAAAACCAGGCCTGGACTGAGGGGTCTTCAGTTCTTGACCCTCACTTCCCTCTGTCAATAGCGCCCCCGCAACACACCCAGCTCCCCTCCCCAGCACCCGAAACATCACCTCCCTTCACTCTCCGTGAAGACAGACCCCTAACCATTAAATTCATTAAATTCATGAAACACATCACCATTTGTGGTTTATTTTCTTATCCTCTTCCCATCCTGACTGCAAACTTCTCAAGGATGAGGGCCTCTCTGTCTTATCATGATGGAACATACAGCGCTCAACACGATGTCTAACACAGCAGATGTTTGAAGATTACTCGATGCATGAATAAATGAGTAAATGAACAGAAGCACTGGTACTTTAGACAAGTTCTCCCACCTCTCTGGACTGTGGCTGCCCCACCAATGACATGAAAGAATTCATTATACTAACGCATATATATGGAATTTAGAAAGATGGTAACAATAACCCTATATGAGAGACAGCAAAAGAGACACAGATGTATAGAACAGTCTTTGGGACTCTGTGGGAGAGGGTGAGGGTGGGATGATTTGGGAGAATGGCATTGAAACACGTATATTAGCATATGTGAAACGAATCGCCAGTCCAGGTTTGATGCATGATACAGGATGCTCGGGGCTGGTGCACTGGGATGACCCAGAGGGAGGATAACGGGAGGAGGGAGGTGGGAGGGGGGTACAGGAAGGGGAACTCATGTACACCCGGGGCAGATTCTTGTCAATGTATGGCAAAACCAATACAATAATGTAAATTAATTAGCCTCCAATTAAAATAAATAAATTTTTTTAAAAAAGAATTCAAACCAGGATTCAGGTTGAATAATCTATGACTCTGATTTTGCAAACTCAAAACTAGCTCCTCACCAGAGAATGTTGGGCATCCCTGATTTAAGAGTTTTCGTAGTAGAGAGATAAAATAGGCAATTGATGGGAGAATGCTGGGCATTCTGAGGTTTTTATTTTTACATGAAAATGTTTAAATACATTTGTGTCTGCGGAAAAGCCAGGAAACTGAAAGAGGCCCTTCCCACAAGCAGCTGTGGGCACCAGGGGTCCCAGGCTAAGCCTCATGCACTGGAGGACACTCACAAGAAGATATTTGCAAAATACTTTCTGATGGAGTCAAGGTCACCTCTGCTCAAACCCATGAGCTTGTGTTAAGAGCTACAGTTCAACGTTATTCCAGCGCTGTCTTGTAGATCCTCAAAGTGGGTGGTCTGAACCTCTGCTTCTCAGCCTACCTCAGACTCAAACAAATGCCACATTAGTTCAAAACGCAGAGGCCAGAGGGATTGGCTGGATCACCAATGTTGGTAAATACAGTGGGTTTTGTTGTTGCTGTTGCTTTTAATCAGTTTTAAGTAGCAGAAGCTCCTGTTCGGGACAAGGGGGCAGTGGATGAAGAGCACTGAAAGTAATTTATATCTGAAACTGTTTAGTAGCCCATGTGAAATGCATCAGTGGTGTCATTCTAATTCACAGCAGATCTAGTTCCAAATTTTTTTTAAATCACTCTTTTTCTGTTTCCTGTTAGCAATGAACATGGGGTTATTTAAAAAAAAAAAAAAAACCACTCCACTGGGTTTTCCCAAGTGTTGATAAGGCTTGGAATATCCTGAATATCTCATGAGAAGAAATCAAAAGCCCTAATTAAAAGTTTTGTTCTCACAACCAAATCTTGAACCTGTGCCCTTTGGCTCCACTTCTCATATGGTAACTCGTTTCGACCTTCCTCCAAAAGATAAGGCAACAGAGTGTGGAAAGAACCGTTATCAAAAGTTTATTATTATTCTTTCTGGTTTTGAAAGAAAAAGTATTTCACTGTAACATAATATTTCAGAGATTGTGTTATGCATATCTGTGTGCCAGGGACCAGGGGCATACCCAGCAGGCAGTGAGAACTTGTTAAATTGAATTTCCCCTGAATTAATCACAGGTGTTTATCTAGGGCTGGCCAGGTAGACCAAGGTGGTTTATTAAATAAAGTTTAGACTCAGGTTGAATCCAGTGTCGAGAAACTGGAAATAGACTTAACATGGAATGACTTGACGTATTTCATAATCTTTAACAGCTATTTCAGATACTAGTGATCTGGAGGACTGCCCAAGGTCTATGTTGCTGCTGCTGCTGTTAAGTCACTTCAGTCGTGTCCGACTCTGTGTGACCCCATAGACAGCACCCACTAGGCTCTGCCGTCCCTGGGATTCTCCAGGCAAGAACACTGGAGTGGGTTGCCATTTCCTTCTCCAATGCACGAAAGTGAAAAGTGAAAATGAAGTTGCTCAGTTGTATCCGACTCTTAGCAACTCCGTGGACTACAGCCTACCAGGCTCCTCCGTCCATGGGATTTTCCAGGCAAGTACTGGAGTGAGTTGCCATTACCTTCTCTGAAGGTCTATGCTATATACAAGCAAACTAGAAAATGCAAACCGGGTTATAATGAACCACCTGCTTATTTCTCTGAGCAGGCTTCAATCTTTCAACCAAAATACTTAGTCTGACCACAGGTTTGAATATTCAGAATTAGGACTGTCCCTGACATCTAGATCATATATGTTCAGGACTTCAAGCCTATAGTCAAGTTGGAGTTTTCTTAGCTATACTTGAACCTACATACCCCTTGCCCAACAAATACAATACACACACACACACACACACACACACACACACACCGTCCCAGATTTCACATTAATGGGAAGGTCCAATGTTTTATAGAACTTAAGTACTGAAAACAGCCACTGTACAATTTTTAAGGTGATTAGCATTTAAAAGCTTCAAGACAAAAAGATGATGTTGTTAAAGTGCTGCACTCAGTATGCCAGCAAATTTGGAACACTCAGCAGTGGCCACGGGACTGGAAAATGTTAGTTTTCATTCCAAACCCAAAGAAGAGCAATTCCAAAGAATGTTCAAACTACCATGCAATTGTGTTCATTTCACGTGCTAGCAAGGTAATGCTTAAAATTCTCCAATCAAGGCTTTAACAGTATATGAACTGAGAACTTCCAGATGTATAAGCTGGACTGAGAAAAGGCAGAGGAACCAGATCAAATTGCCAACATCCACTGGATCATAGAAAAAGCAAGGGAATTCCAAAAAAAAATCTACTGCTGCTTCAGTGACTATGCTATAGCCTTTGACTGTGTGGATCACAACAAACTGTGGAAAATTCTTAAAGAGATGGGAATACCAGATCACTGTACCTGTCCCCTGAGAAACCTATATGTAGGTCAAGAAGCAACAATTAGAATAGATATGGAATAATGCACTGATTCAAAATTGGGAAAGGAGTATGTCAAGGCTGTATATTGTCACCCTATTTATTTAATTTTTGTGCAGAGTACATCACGCGAAATTCTGGGCTGAATGACTCACAAGCTGGAATCAAGATTGCCAGGACAAATAACAACCACCTCTGATATGCAGATGATACCATTCTAATGGCAGAAAATAAAGAAGAACTAAAAAGCCTCTTGATGAGGGTGAAAGACGAGAGTGAAAATGGTGGCTTGAAACTCAACACTCAAAATACCAAGATCATAGCATCCAGTCCCATCACTTCATGGCAAATAGATGGGGGTAAAATGGAAACAGTGACAGACAAAATCAATGCAGATGGTGACTGCAGCCACAAAACTAAAAGATGATTGCTCCTTGGAAGAAAAGCTATGGCAAACCTAGACAGCATATTAAAAACCAAAGACATCACTTTGCCAACAAAGCTCTGTATAGTCAAACTGGTGGTTTCCTAGTAGTCTATATAGGGATGTGAGAGTTGGACCATAAAGAAGGCTGAGCGCCAAAGAACTGATGCTTTCAAACTGTGGTGTGAGAGAAGACTCTCGAGAGTCTTTGGACAGAAAGGAGATCAAACCAGTCCATCCTAAAGGAAATCAGTCCTGAATATTCATTGGAAGGACTTATGTTGAAGCTCCAGTACTCTGGCCACCTGATGCAAAGAGCCAACTCACTGGAAAAGACTTGATGCTGGGAAAGATTGAAGGCAAAAGAAGGGCACAGCAGAAGATGTGACGGTTGGATAGCATCACTGACTCAATGGTCATGAGTTTGAGCAAACTCCAGGAGATAGTGAAGGGCAGGGAAGCCTGGCGTGCTGCAGTTCATGGGGTTGTTGTAGGAAAGGGGGCCCCTTCCAGGGCCCGAAACTGGGCTCTTATCTAACACTCGGAAATGAATTGTCCGAGGAGACACATGTGCTGATAAAGCAAGAGATTTTATTGGGAAAGGGCGCCTAGGGGGAACGCAGTAGGGTAAGGGAACCCAGGAGAACAGCTCTGTCACATGGCTTGCAGTCTCAGGTTTTATGGTGATGGGATTAGTTTCCGGGTTGTCTTTGGCCAATCATTCTGACTCAGACGCCTTCCTGGAGGTGCATGACTTGTTCAGCCATGATGGACGCCAGAGAGGATTCTGGGAGGTGGTTGGACATGTGGTGTCTCCTTTTAACCTTTCCTGAACTCTTCCAGTTGGTGGAGTCTTATTAGTTCCGTGTTCCTTACCAGGGCCTCCTGTCATAAAAACAACTCAGGCAAATGGTTACTATGGTGCCTGGCCAGGGTGGAAGGTTTCAATCAGTGTGCTTCCCCTAACAGGGTCACACAGTCGGCCACGACCGAGTAACTGAACAACAAGACAGAAAAAAAGACATACTGAAAATACAACTGTTAATGCTGTGGTGGACTCATCCAGGCAATCTCCTTTAATTAGCAAAAGTAAAAGTCTGACTTCTGAGACCTTTGGAGACCACTTAGAAATTTCTGGAATGGAAATGGTGCAAAGAACCCTTTCTGCAAGCAAGGCTGTCAGTAGTTACAGCAAATTATTAAAAAATTCAGTTTCACCAGCGAAACAATACTCCTGTGTTTGGGAAGCTGTGGGTGGAGGTAGCGTGAGGGCAGAAGACAACCCCTGGGCCGGCCAGGCCGCAGTCAGACTGAAAGCCAGCCCCCTGCGCACTGCCCCAGCTTCCAGGACGCCTCTCCGGGCTGGATGGATGGTGCCTGAAACAGGAGGAAAGGTGATGCTGAGTGGAATCCTTGCAGATCAAGGGCCTGCCCAGTGGCTTGTCCACCTCCTGATTACCCACCGTTGGGCTCCACACTGCCTGATGCCTCCACCAGTGCTGGCTATTTCTCGTTGGGGAAAGACGTAAGAAGTGAAATTCTAACGGCCTAGTTGTCTTTACAACTAAAAAAGGTTTCTTGAAGAAGAAACCTCAAAGTTGTGGCGTGCTCACGGCCTTTGGAATAATCTATGAAGCTAAAGCATGCCTGGTGTCTGTCTCCCCTGCCTCTGCCTAACTGAAACAAAAGCAAAGTGATACAATCTTGTTATTCTACTTTGCCATTTTATATTTTAAGAAATCCATGGAGAGCATGTAAGAACTTTTGTTGTCAAAGAGCCACATCCTCCTACAAGTGTTCTCCCAGTGACTGAACTCCCATCCCCTCCGTTTTCTCTAAAGGAGAAGGATCTAAGAAGGATCAGACAGCTCTCCAGCCCACGAGGTAACAGAGAGGCAGACTGTCTCACTCCAAGAAGAGGCAGTAATGTGCAGGGAGTGGAAAGCGGGTTGCACTGGGTGACAGGAGACACTGCAGGGCTCAAGCAGGATGCCCGCTCCTCCTCTGCCTCAGCCTCCCATCCTTCTCACTCCCTGCCTCCCCCGCTCCTCCTTTTTCGGTGTGAGAATAGAGGATCTAATTTATCAGACCCCTTCCAGCAAAGCTGGAGTGGGCTTCCCTTCCCCCAGGGCCCCTAGTGCCCCCACCTCCTTCCCTCTCCAAATTCATCTCTGAAGCTCTGCGGGCCGCAGTCAGGCACATTCCGAAAAGGATCCTGTGTATTTCATTGTCAGGAAGTCCTCATTAGCTGGCTGCTGGAGTCCCTGTTTTCTCCAGCTCTCCCTTAAAGGCAGGAGTCCTGGCTTTGTCCCCTTCTAATTTGCCCTCTCCGCCCCCTCACACCCCAAACCCACCACCCCTGGCACCCCCGCTGAGAACAATGGATGGGGAAGAAAAAGCGTTTCCGGGATTAATCTCATAAATCTTTCACTGGCTTCCCAGAAGATTCTGTCCCCTGGAGCAAGCAGGGTGTGGGGGAGCCTGAGAGGATCATTCCTGACTCATTAGCACGTTTCCGCAATGTGCCAGCTGGATCATCTAAAAATTATTCAGCTACCCAGGAGGGAAGGCTTTTTGCCAAGCTGCAGGCTGACTTGAAGAATTTAATGCAATCCTCAGGCCTGCCGTCCCAGGCAAAGCTGAGAAGGCCATTCAGAGAGCCATTTCCTGACCGCCGGGGCGGTCAGTGCCCCCCTGGAGTGAATGGATTCCTGAAGATTCTGCCTTTGCCTGCAGAGTTTCCTAAAGAACAGTCCATTGTGTTGCCTTTGTGCATCTCTGGGAAGAGAGAATTTATATACCTTTTTGTTCTGTTCCCAGAGCCCTGGGAAATATTCTTACCTTTCTGTTATCAGATCCCCGGATTTCAATCAGGCTGATAACACAAGCCTGGAGAGTTTCCATTCACTATTTACTCTCTTAACAGCTTTTCTCTGTTCTGCTTTGGCCCTTCCCATATCTAAAAGGGCTTCCCCGGTGGCTCAGATGGTAAAGAACCTGCCTGCAATGTGGGAGACCCAGGTTCGATCCCTGGGTCCAGAAGATCCCCTGAGGAGGGCATTGCTACTCACCCCAATATTCTTGCCTGGAGAATTCCATGGACAGAGTAGCCTGGTGGGCTACAGTCCAGGAGTTCGCAAAGAGTCAGACACAGCTGAGCGACTAACACTTTCAGCCCTTGCTGAGGGCTTTACATACATGTTCTCATCTACAGTTTGTACAGTCTGACAACATCACAAAGTAAGTGCTTAATAGCCTATTTATAAATGAGAAAACTAAGTTTGAGGAAAATTAGTGTTGTAGCCATGCATTCCAGGAAACAAACTCACTCAGAAGGACGATGCAGATAGTGGAGTGCAGTTGATTACACCGGAGGGCCCAAGGCAGTATCCTCTTAGCCAAGGACCCCAACCAGTTTTTGTGAAAACCTTATATACCCTAAGTGTATGTGCCCAAACCCGACTCCCCAAATTCCCTAAAACTAGTCTGAACAAAGGAAGAGAAAGATATAATCAAAGTTAACCCGTGATTTGTATGCCTTAAGCCTAGGTAGTAAACAGTGGACAATTATCAATAGGCCTGTGGTCATACCCCAATAAGCATAATAGAATTCATGATTCTATTCGGTTACACAGATAATTAGGGTATTCTTTTAGGCAAAGTCTAGGTACAAGCCCTGGGGCTCTTCCATCAGGGGGGTCTGGTTTTCCAGTTGATATGTCGTTTCCATAGATACTGGGCATAAAGCTCAAAGTCCACAGTCCGGTCCAAGATGGAGTCCTGCTTTCAAGACAGAGCCTGTTCTGTCTGTTTCCTCCTTCATTAGGACTGTCACTCAAATCACACACCTACAAAGTGGATGCAAAGCATTGGAACTCCTCTCCGTCAGGTTCACAGGCATTGCTCATGGCCACTTCACTAGGACACAACTTTTGAAAGAATGACATAGCCCAAGGACACAACATAAACCAATTAGAACCAAATGAGACCAAGATGGCAGACAAGATTAGACTCTGATCTTCAATCAGCAAGTGAAATGACACACCCAGAGGTGCCGTGACAGTTGCAAGGCACTGTCCAAAGACTAAGGAGTGGGCGGTGGCCCAGATCCTGAAGTCTCCACTCCCTTCCCCAAAATAGTTGGAATAATCCTCCCACTCCACATCTCAAGGCCACACTCACCCTCTGCGATGGCCCACACCGTCTGTGGAGTGTGCTTCTCTCTGAATCTGAATAAATCCACTTCTTACCGATCACTTTGTCTCTCACTGAATTACTTCTCTAGATTCCTGTGATGTATGTAGATTTCGGGGAGGAGGGCTGGTTTATGGATTATTCTTCAGTCTGTGGCTTCATTTTGAAATATTCTAAGATTTGGAATACTTCTGTGTGAAGTGTTTCTTCAAGTGCTGAAACCGCCTTATTCTTCTCCCTCTCCGCTGGCTCTACGATGGCGTGTGTGGTGGGGTTTTAGCCATGCACTGTGTGTCTCACACGTTCTCCTCCCTTCCAGGGGCCGTGCTAGGGGTCCTCAGGTGGCGTTAGCTGTAGAGAACCCTCCTGCCAATGCGGAGATGCTGGTTCAACCCTTGTGTTGGGAAGTTCCCCTGCAGTAGGAAGTGGCAACCCACCCCAGTATTCTTGCTTGGAAAATTCCACGGGTAGAGGAGCCTGGCGGGCTATAGTCCAGGGGGTTGCAGAGTAGGACACGACTAAGCACACAGGACCTCCACTGGGACACAGAGAGCCCAGGAAATGGACATTTCCTCTGACTAACACCCATATCTGAGAACATGCTATGAAGCCTGAGTGATGCCCACTGTCACCTGGCCAGCTCTTTGAAGATGATGAGGGCAGCCAGGACGGCCGTGGCAATTTCTGCAAAAAGGCACAATTACAAAAGGAACAGAAGCACTGTCAACAGAAACCGCCAGGCCAGGAACATACCTGTTCCTAACATAGAGCAGGGTGCTACATAGGTGCCTGATTTCAATGCTTTCGATGGTGAGAGAGAATTCCTCAGGCAATGGAGACAGCAGATCAGTAAAGTACGGAATATGGGAGCAGAAACAGAGGTGCCGTCAAAGACAAGGAGACAAGTCAGACCAACACAAAACCAACAGATATGGATAGAAGAGGCATACCTTTGGAAGTCTGAGGGGTGGGAGGTCAGAGATAGTGTGGAAGTCCCTCTGCTGTTGGATTCTGGTCTTCAGATTTCTAAAGTTCCCTCCTCCCCAGTACGAAACCTCCAGTCATTTGGAGGGGTAGAGTGCCAGAGGCAAAGGAAGCTGAGTGTAGAAAATTATGGGTGTTAAGTAGGAAAGACTTGATTTTGACACCTTTAGTTCCTCTGTCCTTAGTTTTCTCATCAATTATATCCTTTCATCCTAAAATATTGAGAGCCTACAGCAAATAGGGCTTTGTCTTAGCACTTTGAGGGAAACAAGCCCTGATCCTAAGTGGCTAGCTCCCTAGGTTGCAAAACAAGAAGTGCACACATCAAAAGGTGAATGAAACAGTTCAGACCTTTATCCATCTGCCTGACACCATCCCCATTTCAAGGTCTAATAACCATCTTGAACATCAGTTCAATTGCTCAGTTCTTTCCGACTCTTTGTGACCCCGTGGACTGCAGCACACCAGGCTTCCCTGTCCATCACCAACTCCCAGAGCCTGCTCAAACTCATGTCCCTTAAGTCAGTGATGCCATCCAACCATCTTATCTTCTGTTGTCCCCCTCTCTTCCTGCCTTCAATCTTTCCCAGCATCAGGGTCTTTGTGTTTAAAAAACAGACCTTGGGTTTTCCCCAGGATCTTGACCCAATCTTTTTCACTGTTTTTCTAACCATCCTGCAAGGCTCAGCTGGTCCTCCCTTCTGTGGAGACAACCTACCCATCCAGCCCATACTGACTTCTCTCTCCTCTAAGACACTTTAACCTCTGCCCCCCTTACAGAGGTGACCGGTCATCCCCACCTCAGTAAACAGCAACTCACACCACCCAACTTCTCAAGCCAAGACTCAGGACATCATCCTTGGTCTCTGCCTTCCCCTCTGTACATCAGTCTGTGAACAAGTCCTGCCAGCTACCTCTCCAACACAGAGCCCAGCCCTTCCCTCTTCTGGCACCACTTCTGTCACCATCACCCTCTGGGAGTCCTGCAATGGCCTGGCGACCAGCCCCTCCGCTTCCATTCAATGATTCCCTCACTACTTTTCCACTTGCCAGCCAGAGTGATGCTTTTTAAATAAATGAGGCAGATCATTCTCTGCTTAAAATCCTCAAATGTCTTCTCATCATGTGCTGTGTGTGCTAAGTCACTTCAGTCGTGTCCAACTTTTTGCAACCCTATGGACTGTAGCCCACCAGGTTCCTCTGTTCATGAGATCTCCCAGGCAAGAATGCTGGAATGAGCTGTCATGCCCTCCTCCAGGGGATCTTCCCAACTGAGGGATCAAACTGCATCCCCTGTGGCTCCTGCATTGCAGGCAGATTCTTTACCATTGAGCCACCAGGGAAGCCCATCTTCTCATCACATATAAACTTCAATCTAAAATTTCCTACCTGAGGCTACAAGGCTGTGCCTGACTTGGTGCCTATGTATGCGTCTCACAGCCTCCCTTACTTATCTGCCTCCTGCTGTGCCCACTGGGCAAATGGACCTTCTCTCTGTTCCTCCTACCACTAAGCTTGTTGTGTTCTGGGGATACTGAGCTTGCTATTCTTTTCACCTAGAAAGTCTTGCCCCAGGTCATACCAGGGTTGACTCTTCTTATGATTCAGACCTCAGTTTAAATGTTCCCTTCTCTGAAGATCCTTTTCTACATGACCAATTCAAAATAGCCTCTCTCTCTCTCTCTCTATATATATATATATATATTATAATATATATGATACTCAGCCATTTAAAAGAATAAAATAATGCCATTTGCAGCAACATGGATGGACCTAGAAATAATCATACTAAGTGAAGTAAGCCAGACAAAGAGAAATACCGTATGATATCACTTATGTGTGGAATCTTTCAAAACGATACAAATGAACTTATTTACAAAACAGAAATAGACCCACAGACACAGAAAACAAATTTATAGTTACCAAAGAGGAAAAGGGGTAAGGATAAATCAGGAATTTGGAATTAACATATCACACTACTATATGTAAAATAGATAACCTACAAGGACCTACTGTATAATGCAGGGAACTACAGTCATTGGTTTGTAATAACCTATAAGGGAAAAGAATCTGAAAAAGAATAAACACACACACATACATATATGTGAATCACTTTGCTGCACACCTGAAACACAACATGGTATATCAACTATAATTTAGTTTTTAAAAAATAACCCATCAAGCACTTGCAAAACCATCACTGTTTAATTTCATCACAGCTCCTATGACTGGATTTTTCTTGGTTGCTGGTTTATTTAATTGCTAACTACCTCTTCTACACATGCCCAGTTAAAGTGTAAGCTTCATTATGTGCCCTGATTCATGCTATTTTCCCAGTGCCTAGGAAAGCACTCAGTAAATATTTTCTGAATGAATTAATGTAGGGACAATATAAGGTCTTCTAACTAGAAAATGGTATCGCTAATACAGGAGAGCTAATAAGAGTTGAGCCATGAATGAGGACAAGGATTTGAGCTGTGAAAGGGAGCAGACTGTGCATTTCTGGCCGGGGATTTTGCCCAAAAACACACTCTGTGACACGTAGTGAGAAGCATTGAAGCCTTGACACAAACCCAGGCAGCCCAACTTCAAATGCAGACCCAAACTTCACCCTCGACTAATAAGTTGAGAATACTGCATTCATTCAAACGTAAGATGATGAGCCAAACCAGAGTGGAATTGGAATGGAAATGGAGGGGGCATGGAAAGAAGAGGAGATGTGAGGGCATTTAGAGACAAGAGACAAATAGACAACAATTAATCTCGTATAATCAAATTGAGCAGATATAAATTAGAAGTAGTAGGAGGAATCAGAGGTGAATTTGAGGACTAAAAATCAAAGACGAACTTTAAAACTTGGGGGAAATGGACTTCTGTGGTGCTCAAGTAGTCAAGAATCCACCTTGTAATGCAGGGGACACAGCTTCGATCCCTGGTCTGGGAAGATTCCAAATGCTTCAGGGCAACTAAATTCTTGAGCTACAGCTACTGAAGCCCGTGAGCCCTAATGCTCACGCTCCACAACCAGAGAAGCCCCTGCAATGAGAAGCCCCCACACCACAACACAGAAACCCTGCACGCAGCAACAAAGGCACAGCACAGCCAAAAATAAACGAATCTTTTTTAAACGGGGGGAAATGGTGGTGCCACAGACTATAAAAAGGGTGACCCAGATTGCGGGGGAAAGTCGATCACACTTTAGGAGAGCTGGGTCTGAGGCGGTGGCAGGGCCTTCTAAGGGACACATCTGGGAACTCCTGAGAAATGCGGCCTGGTGTCTGAGGCTGAGATCAAAGCCAGAGAAACGGGTCTTCGAGTCATCTGCATAGAAATCTTCGAGGATCACGATAGACTCCAAAAGAGGAGAAGACTGGGGGGACAGTCCGAATGTCTCTCCCCTCAGAGGCTGCCCTCCAGCTTCAGGAAAGAGAAATCTGCCCAGGCTACAGGTGGAAGTGCAGCCCAAGCACCAGGAATACAGAATGTCCTCCCTGAAGAACTGAACAACAAGCTGGAACTTCAGGGAGGAAGAGTCTCTAGGTAGGAAGAGAATCCAGACACTGCTCAAGTCAGGTGGGTCATGAGTGCTGGACAGAAAGAAAAGGGAGAGACCGTCATTGCTCGATGAGGAAGGAATGAGAGTCAGGTCCACGATGGGGACAGATAGAAGATGCGAAAGAAGCCAACGAGGACGTTCAGCTGTGTGGTCGGAAGACCTGGGGTGGCAGAATCAAGAAGCCAAGGGATGAAACTTCGGGAGTCCAGATGTGGTCAGAGTGTCTTGTGTTGAAAGGCTGTCACGGAGAATAAAGTCTATGAAAAGATGATTGGGTTTTCCAATCAGTGAATTCTCATCGACAGTTGGGAGCCATTTCACCTGAGTGGTGGCACAGAAACCAGATTGCTTGGGTTTATAGGGAGGAAACAGAACCCCAACTGACAGGAATTGCCTCAAGACAAAGAGCTGCAGTAATAATTTTACACTAATATTTTCAGTGTTCTGTGGGACAATGAAAGAAGTCATTGGCTAAAAGGAAAAAAACAGGAAGAGGGGAGGATCAGAAGAACAGAGAAGCGTTTACAGACGTGCTGTGGAGACAGCGCAGAGACTAACTCTTCAGATGTGACGGTTATTTGAAAAGTGAAAAGTGCTGAGTACAGTTATTTGTTCACTCAATAAACAATTTTTGAGCACCATCTTAGGCAAAGAGGTATGGCCATGAATGAGACAGCTAGCCTTTGGGCAGCTACCCGGGGTGGGTGGTCACAGTAGCCATCATAAGACTTGTCACTACTTTTCTGTAACACATTAAAAGTTGGAAAAGCATCTTCAGTTCAGTTCAGTCACTCAGTCGTCGCCGACTCTTTGCGACCCCATGAACCGCAGCACGCCAGGCCTCCCTGTCCATCACCAATTCCCAAAAATCCACCCAAACACATGTCCATCAAATCGGTGATGCCATCCAACCATCTCATCCTCTGTTGTCCCCTTCTTCTCCTGCCCTCAATCTTTCCCAGCATCAGGGTCTTTTCAAATGAGTCAGTTCTTCGCATCAGGTGGCCAAAGTATTGGAGTTTCAGCTTCAACATCAGTCCTTCCAATGAACACCCAGGATTGATCTCCTTTAGGATGGACTGGCTGGATCTCCTTGCAGTCCAAGGGACTCTCAAGAGTCTTCTCCAACACCACAGTTCAAAAGCATCAATTCTTCGGTGCTCAGCTTTCTTCACAGTCCAACTCTCACATCCATACATGACCACAGGAAAAACCATATCCTTGACTAGACAGACTTTTGTTGACAAAGTAATATCTCTGCTTTTTAATATGCTGTCTAGGTTGGTCATAACTTTCCTTCCAAGGAGTAAGTGTCTTTTAATTTCATGGCTGCAATCACCATCTGCAGTGATTTTGGAGCCCCAAAAAATAAAGTCAGCCACTGTTTCCACTGTTTCCCCATCTATTCGCCATGAAGTGATGGGACCAGATGCCATGATCTTTGTTTTCTGAATGTTGAGCTTTAAGCCAACTTTTTCACTCTCCTCTTTCACTTTCATCAAGAGGCTCTTTGGTTGTTCTTCTTCACTTTCTGCCATAAGGGTGGTGTTATCTGCATATCTGAGGTTATTGATATTTCTCCCAGCAATCTTGATTCCAGATTGTGCTTCCTCCAGTCCAGCGTTTCTCATGATGTACTCTGCATATAAGTTAAATAAGCAAGGTGACAATATACAGCCTTGACATACTCCTTCCCAATTTGGAACCAGTCTATTGTTCCATGCCCAGTTCTAACTGTAGCTTCCCAACCTGTATATAGGTTTCTCAAGAGGCAGGTCAGGTGGTCTGGTATTCCCATCTCTTTCAGAATTTTCCACAGTTTATTGTGATCCACACAGTCAAAGACTTTGGCATAGTCAATACAGCAGAAATAGATGTTTTTTCTGGAACTCTGTTGCTTTTTCAATGATCCAGCGGATGTTGGCAATTTGATCTCTGGTTCCTGCCATTATTTCATTCAAACTTGATGACGTAGTTTGAGGTCAATGTTGGGAAATTCATTTTTCAAAAACAGAAAAAAGTAAACAGGCTTGGAGATGAGAGGACATGTTAAAGGCTCCACAGCTAGTTGCTGTGAGAGTGAAAAAGAGAACCTCTGTCTGCAGTCAGGGCGGGTGCTTCTCACAAGAAGCAAAGGGCTGCCTGGGCAGAAAGTATCTGTCTGCAGACATCTGTTTCCTTTATTCTCTCCTCCTTCCCCTTTCCTCCTCGTCCGCCTCCCCTCTTTGTTGTTGTTCAGTCCCTCAGTCCTGTCTGACCCTTTGTGACCCCAAGGACTGCAGCACACCAGGCTTCCCTGTCCTTCATCAACTCCCAGAGTTCACCCAAACTCATGTCCATTGAGTCAGTGATGCCCTCCATCCATCTCATCCTCTGTCATCCCCTTCTCCTCCTGTCCTCAATCTTTCCCAATGTCAGGGTCTTTTCCAATGAGTCGGCTCTTCATATCAGGTGTCCAAAGGATTAGAGCTTCAGCAGCAGTCCTTTCAGGGTTGACTTCCTTTAGGATTGGCTGGTTTGATCTTCCTGCAGTTCAAGGGACTCTCAAGAGTCCTCTCCAGCACTACAATTGATGCCAAAGCATCAATTCTTTGGCACTCAGCCTTCTTTATGGTCTAATTCTCACATGCATGCATGACTACTGGAAAAACCTTAGCTTTGAGTCTACAGACCTTTGTAGGCAAAGTAATGCCTCTGCTTTTTAATCTGCTCTCCAGGTTTGTCATAGCTTTTCCTTTCCCTGGTTTAAGTTAAATGAAGCTCTCTTCCTATTTCTAATTTCTTAATCTGAGCTCATGTTCAGCACTGAAATGCCAATTTAAGTCAAATACTTTACTCATCTTTGGATTTGGATGTAGCCAAAGATGGTAGCCATTAATTGTTAGATGTATACCAAGTGGAGGATAATTGTTAGAACATTAACTAAAATTCTCATGAACCTAGCTATCCTGTGGGATTTCCTTGTCCCTTGAGTTCTAGTAAACTTGGCTTAAGCCTACAAATTCTTAAAACTGTAAAAGTTCAAAGCCTTCCCCTCAATTTCTATGAATTCCCAAGGCTTTTGTATCTAATCTCCTTGTATCTGGTTTCCACATTCACACATGCTGTCTTCTCTTTGGCCCCAAATTTAAGTTTAGTCCCCTTTGTTTCCAAACCAACCCAATGAGTTTAATCAAATGTACAGATTTCTCGGGGGGTTGAAGAAAGGAATTTAAGGAGATGCCTAACTGAGCAACACAGAGCCCTCTACCAACCCGCTGTCTTTCCCTTTGTCCTTCATCTTTCCCTTCCCAGCCCCCAACCAGATTGTGAGCTAAAGAGTCCTCCTATTTCAAGCAATCTAGGGTATCAATCACATTAAGTGTCTTGAGGTTGCCTGTGAGGGAGGTCCCATCCTCTATCCACAGTGATTTATCCGAGTATTTCTTCCAAATAAGTATCAGTCAGTTCAGTTCAGTCACTCAGCCGTGTCCAACTCTTTGTGACCCGGTGGACTGCAGCACACCAGGCTTCCCTGTCCATCACCAACTCCCAGAGCTTGCTAAAACTCATGACCAAGTCGGTGATGCCATCCAACCACCTCATCCTCTGTTGTCCCCTTCTCCTCCCGCCCCCAATCCCTCCCAGCATCAGGGTCTTCTCTTTAAGACACATTAAGGCAAATAAAATGTGTTACATTTTGTGACAGTGATAGTAACCCTCTGAAGGACACATTGTTATTATTCCCATTTTGCAGATCAATCATAAGGCACAATCAAGCTAAGCCACTTGTCCACATTTTTATACTTGATATAGCCCGGATTGCAACTATGTTCTGTCTGACTGTAAAGTCCATTGGTTTCTGTAAGATGCAATGATCTTGAGGTTGTCCCAGGAAAGTCTAGATGAAGGATCATTACTGGGGGAAGGAAAATGGGAACAGGCCACTTTCTTCCATATTCAGGAAGGGACTGGCAGGCAGAAAAGTATGTCTATAGAAGATATTTCCCTGTACAAATCCTAGTGAGAATAAAGCTGCTGCTGCTGCTAAGTCACTTCAGTCGTGTCCAACTCTGTGCGACCCCTTAGACGGAAGCCCACCCCCGTCCCTGGGATTCTCCAGGGAAGAACATTGGAGTGGGTTGCCATTTCCTTCTCCAATGTGTGAAAGTGAAAAGTGAAAGTGAAGTCGCTCAGTCATGTCTGACTCGTAGCGACCCCATGGACTGCAGCCTACCAGGCTCCTCCGTCCATGGGATTTTCTAGGCAAGAGTACTGGAGTGGCTTGCCATTGCCTTCTCCGGAGAATAAAGCTAGAACACCCAAATTGTTATTTTGAAGTGACCTAATAGAGATATGTCCATAGCTTTCAAACCCGACCAGAAATGTATCTTGAAGTGGTATTTATCCCAAGAACCAGAAGTACTTAGATTTAAACATTATCCACTTCAGAAAATTGCAGGGCTACAAACAGCTAGACCTTGAGGACATTATGCTAAGTGAGAAAGGCAAATACTTTGTATCACTTCAATGGAGAGGGTATAAAAGCCGAACTCAGAGACAGAAAGTAAAATGCGTGTTACCAGGGGATGGAGGGTCAGTGCCTGCCTTGGACACCGACATTTGTAGGACAGACACTGTATAAAAGCACAAACTTGCAACAGGTAGTAAATAAGCCCTGGAGATCTAATGCACAGCATAATGAATATAGACAACAATATTGTTTCATAACTGTCAAGACTAGATCTTAATTATTTCAACCACTAAAAAGAAATGATAATTATGTGACATCATGAGGTGTTAATTATTGCTACAATGGCAATCATATTACAACATATAAATGGATCAAATAAACATGCCGTACACCTTAAATTTATGCAACATTATGTCAAGTATATTTCAACTGAAAAAGAAAGGAAAAAAAATGACTGAGGAAACTGACCTCAAGGAAAATGAAGTCATAATTGAGGAAGCATCATTCAAAAGGTCCAGAGGTTAACTCTAAGGATGAAAACAGCTGGCTGACTTTAAATTGGTAAATGAACCAGCTAGCCTGAGGACTCTCCCTGCTGATGCTAGTAACCTATTAAGTCACTGAGAATCTGCCTAAACCTTACATAGCAGAATAGAGCCCAGAAATGAAGTCTACACAAATAGGTGAGCAATCGCACCTGAAATCTGTGTTTAGCAAAAATTGTAGAGGGAAATCTTAAAGGGATGCCACTCGTCATCACCCTGTATGTTTTATAAGAAACCACCATCAGGAATTCCCTGGCTGTTCAGTGGTTAGGACTGGTGCTTTCACTGCCAGGGCCCAGGTTCCATTCCTGGTTGGGGAACTAAGATCCGCAAGCATAGCAAGACCAAAAAAAAACCAAAGAAGAAAGAAATCACCAGGCACTGTTCTAGGCACTCTAGATGTAAGGGCAAGAGAAAGCAGAGTTGTTCCCCTCAAAGAACACCTAGTCTAGTGGGGAAAGAGACGTGGGTTCAATCCCTGGGTTGAGAAGATCCTCTGAAGGAGGAAACCCACTCCAGTATTCTTGCCTGGGAAATCCCAAGGACAGGGGGGTCTGGCGGGCTACAGTCCATAGTGTCGCAGAGTCAGACTGACTTAGTGACTAAACAATAACAACAAAATTGGGATTCGGAGTGGTAAAGCCTAAGGTTACACGGGGTTGGGATTTCTCTAAGGTCTAACTAAGTCATCCCTCTGTCCTCTGGCACTACTGAGAAGAAGGACCCAAGCTGAGCGTCTTGACATTGAATTAAGACACGCTCAGTCTTGCTACTCTATAGCAGGAGTGCTCATCTGTGAACCTCTAGGAACTGTCTCACAGAGCCCCTTACAGTTTCTGTTGTCACCCTCCCCCAGGTTGTGAATATGAGCAATTCCTTGGAATTTTCTTATTCTGAGTCCTCCTTGAATGGGGGATGCTTTTAGAACCTGCTTTTGATTATTCCCTTGTCCATTTGCTTAATTTGCTTATCATCCTATTTATTTAATTATTCCTGCAATTATTCTGAGCCAGAGAATGACCAAAATTCTTAGCATGACAGATCCCTTATGACCTGACCCCTTTCATCCCCTCTCTAGTTCCCAACCTGGAACACACTTTTCTTTTCTCAAGACCATATCTTCCCATTTAAATGCCTTGGGAAAGTTTTCCTCTTCTACTGCAGACACTGCCTCCTTTATTTTCTCACCTTTAGTGAAGCTCTTATCCTCTCATAGGCTATTTGTGCCTCACCAGGTAAACCCTGAGTTTCTCCGAGTAAGAGTTGTGTCACATTCTTCTAGACAATTCTAGCCCCTAAGAGCAGGCACACAGTAATGAGGTAGACCCTTGGTAACTACTCAATGGATGGGGCCTCCCTGGTGGTCTAGTAGTTGAGAATCCATCTGCCAATGCAGGGGTCACGGGCTCAATCCCTGGTCCAAGCCTTGGCAATCAAGCCCGAGAGCTACAACAACTAAGCCCACACATCTCAAAGCAGAGGAGCCCCCGATCACAACAATTAGAGAAAGACAGAACCCAGCACATCCAAAAATAAAAATCGATAAATCTTTAAAAAAAATGCTCAGTGGATGAGAGCATGAGTGAGCAAATGAATAATTAAACACCCCTTGATTCAGGCCTCTAGCATTCCAGGGAGGTTCGACCTCAAAAGTCCTGGTAAGTTACTCCCTTAAGCAGCTCAGAAACTGGCATCTGGAATATCAACTCTCAAAGGTTCCCAAAACAGCCTCCTCAACAATGCTTTTTCCAGATGAGGGACTGAGATTTGCAGAAAAGAGACTTGTCTAAGGCCACTTCTGCATTACTGTGCGCTTACTGCTCTAATCACTCGTGGTTACAGGTGCTTCTGTCTTCTTTGAGCTCAGATGCAATCTACACGATCCATGGAATTCTCCAGGCCAGAATACAGGCGTGGGTAGCCTTTCCCTTCTCCAGAGGATCTTCCCAACCCAGGGATCACACCCAGGTCTCCCGCATTGCAACAGATTCTTTACCAGCCGAGCCAGCAGGGAAGCCCAAGAGATTTTTTTTTCTTTAATTAAAATTAATGACTGATCTACAAAGAAGCCTGTTAGTGTCACAATTACACAGGGACCTGGAGAGACACTCTGGCGGGTGGAGAGTGACAGAGGCAATGAGGTCATCTGGTGTCTGTATTTATCAATAGGGATCTTAATTCATTCCCTCCAGGAAAACTCTCAGCATTTCATGGGGAATTTTAAAAGCTTGTTGTTTACAATAAGATCCATCGCTGTGGCTTCAGCTGGGCCTATTGTTCCTTGCTGCTCAATGAAAGTACAACAT
Source organism: Moschus berezovskii (assembly GCF_049115385.1). Taxonomy (NCBI): domain Eukaryota; kingdom Metazoa; phylum Chordata; class Mammalia; order Artiodactyla; family Moschidae; genus Moschus; species Moschus berezovskii. The sequence continues at coordinate 70,923,250 of NC_142477.1, forward strand.
GGGCTTCAAGCAAACACGGGCAGATATTGAACAAATACATATGGCATTGGTAACATAGAATTAGCCCAGTCTCTGGGAAAGCAACTAATCTCAACTGTGTATCACAGCCAGGAACTGAAAGTTATTTCGGTGTCAGATTCTTCACAAAGAGGTTTTGCCTGAAGAGAATGATATAAAAGTGTAATTCTCCTGCCCATCAAATAAGAAGTAGCCAGACTTCACTGGCCTCCCCAGGGCTGCCTGGCTATTGCTCTCCCCTTTGGGTTTGCAGAACCCAAATCTTCTCCTTCCAAGTTGTATCCCCAGTGTATCAGACACAGTTCAGTTCGATCATTCAGTCATGTCCAACTCTTTGTCACCCCATGGACTGTAGCACACCAGGCCTCCCTGTCCATCACCAACTCCCAGAGTTTGCTCAAACTCATATCCATTGAGTCGGTGATGCCATCCAACCATCTCATCCTCTGTCATCCCTTTCTCCTACTGCCTTCAATCTTTCCCAGCATCAGGGTCTTTTCCAATGAGTCAGTTCTTCGCATCAGGTGGCCAAAGGATTGGAGCTCCAGCTTCAACATCGGTCCTTCCAATGAATATTGAGGACTGATTTCCTTTAGCATGGACTGGTTGGATCTCCTTGCAGTCCAAGAGACTCTCAAGAGTCTTCTCCAACACCACAGTTCAAAGCATCAATTCTTCAGCACTCAGCTTTCTTTATAGTCCAGCTTTCACATCCATACGTGACTGGAAAAACCATAACCTTGACTAGACAGACCTTTGTTGGCAAAGTAATGTCTCTGCTTTTTAATATGCTGTCCAGGTTGGTCATAACTTTTCTTCCAAGGACCAAGTGTCTTTTAATTTCATGGCTGCAGTCACTATCTGCAGTGATTTTGGAGCCCCAAAAATAAAGTCTGCTGTCGTTTCCATGGACACAACTGGAGCTCACTAAATATTGGTGAAATAATAAATCAACAAATAAAAGAATGAGTGTTTGCCTACTACAGTCGTGAGAAGTTTAGCTATATAGAACTGAAACCAAGATAAGAGGTTTGAACAACACAGAGGTTTCTTTCTCTTTTACACACACAAAAAAACCAAATGGATATGAGGGTTCCCCAGTTACCAGGGACCCAGCTCATTTTATCTTTGTGCCTCCTCCTGCTATACTCAAGGTTGTCTCAAAGATCAAAGGTGGCTGCCATGACACCAACCATCAAGACCACGATGAAGGCACAAGTGGGGGGCGGTGGGGAATGCACCACACCTAGTCAAGTAGAACTTTCATTTTTTTGGCCTTGCCCTGCAGTTTCCAGGATCTAAACCAGGACTCAAACCCAGACACCTGGCAATGAGAGCACTGAGCCCTAACTACTGGCATTGTCAGGGAGTTCCTTAGAGCTCAAACTATCAGCTCTCATCTCCAGAACTCTTTTGATCTTGTAAAACGTAAACTTCGAAACTATGCATGTTTTAGAAACCCCGACTCTCCATTCTCCCCTCCTCCTAGCCCCTAGCAATCACCATTCTACTTTCTTTATGAAGTTGACTACTCTAGGTCCCTTATGTAAGTGGACTCATACGATATCTATCCTTTGGTAACTGGAATGTTTCACTTAGCTTAATGTCCTCAACATGTCCATTCATGTTATAGCATGTGTCAGAATCTCCATTCTTTTTAAGGCTGAATAATATTTCATTGTAAGTACAATATATACCACATTTTGCTTATCAATTTGTGTCAATGAACATTCCGGTTCTTTCCACTTTTGGGTTATTATAAAGTATTGCTATGAACACTACTAGATATATCAGGTAGATAACTTTTAGAGAGCTTGCCCAAAATGTCCCAGCCAACTTCCGCTTATATTTTACTGGCCAACCTTGACTGCAAGGCCTGTTGACCTGGGCACATTGGTCATCCCAAATGAAACATTTCCCAAATAAAAACAGAAAGAGAATGCTGAGTAGACAGCTAGCAGACCATGGCCTCTGCCTGACTGAGTCTCCCCAAAATGCCCGCTTATACCGTATTAGTGATATAGTGCGCAACAGAGCACTGCTGTGTGCTATATATGAAAGCTGTTAAGATCAATCCTTAGAGTTCTCATCACAAGGAAAATTTTTTTTCTATTTCTTTAATGTGGTATCTATATGAGATGACAGATACTCACTGAACTTTTTGTCATTTCATAATGTATATAAGACAAACCATGATGCTGTACACCTTAGGCCTGTACAGTGTTTCATGTCAATTATATCTCAATAAAATTAGAAGAAAATAGTGTCCACTGACCCCAAAATAATCCTGTCTACTTCCATGCCTGAACTTTCCTCCAAGACAGTTTGCCTGTGCCTTAAGGGACTGTGTTTCCAGAAAGCTTCTTCCTATAATAGACAGACATGTCAGGCCTGAATAATAATTCTCCTGTATGGCCTTCAGAGCCTTTTCACATATCTACTCTCTCATCTCCAAACCCACATTTGCAACGACGCATTTATCGTCCCCCACTTGGAAATTTCCTGGCATTTTAGTTCAATAGATCAGGAAGGGCAATTATCCTCCCATTGCTCCCCACCCACTAAGCAGCTCTTCCTTCTGACTAATTTCAAATGCAATAGGTTTGCTTTACATAACGTCAGTCTTCAATATGATCGTATGTACTGTGAAGTCCCAAAAAGAGGAATAGCTTAGAACACTTTTCAAATGTATTTGCTCACGGAAGCCTTTTCTTCCTTCATGGAACAATTCTAGGGATGAGAAAGCTAACCAGCATATTATGGGAGAATAAATAAAGTAAAAGTCGCTCAGTCATGTCCAACTCTTTGTAACCCCGTGGGCTACACAGTCCATGGAATTCTCTAGGCCAGAATACTGGAGTGGGTAAACTTTCCCTTCTCCAGGGGATCTTCCCAACCCAGGGATCAAACCCAGCTCTCCCACATTGCAGGTGGATTCTTTACCAACTGAGAAACAAGAGAAGCCCAAGAATACTAGAGTGAGTAGCCTATCCCTTCTCCAGGGAATCTTCCTGACTCAGGAATCAAACCGGGGTCTTTTATTATGGGAGAACAGGCACCAAACCTGGAAACTCAGACTTTATCAAGTCCCTCTTACCGTTGGCACTTTCCAAAGCACCTGCATTTTACCTCCACAAAGTCTCCTCTTTCCTTTCCTTTCCTTCCCTTCTTTCTTGTTAAATTATTTCAATAAGAAAGTCCTGAGACTAAGGTGGTTCTGCTTCCCTGGTGGCTCAGCTGGTAAAGAACCAGCCTTCAATGTGGGAGACCTGGGTTTATCCCTGGGTTGGGAAGATTCCCTGGAGAAAGGAAAGGCTACCCACTCCAGTATTCTTCCCAGGAGAATCCCATGGACAGAAAGGCCTGGTGGGCTACAGTCTATGGGGTTGCAAAGAGTCGGACGACTGAGTGACTAAGCACAGCACAATATCTTAATGGCCTCTGGAAGCAAACTAGAATCCAAGCCTTAGGTGACTGGAGGTTAGGAAATCAAAACCTAAGGACAATCAATCAGAAACAGGTAGACTTTATCTTGCAGCAATCAATAATGTGCTTACTTTGCTTTGCCTTTCCTGTATAAGTCTCTTCTCCAGCCCCTGTTGGTGGCCGACTGCTCCCAGCCACTTCCAGTTTGTGGCTGTACACTTTAATGAATTTTTACTCAAATCCACTCTTAAAATTTTTCCCATGCCTCAGTTTATCTTTTAAAGCTTTCTTGCATTTTTTTTTCTCTCGCTTTTTAAAATTATTTATTTGACTGTGTCAGGCCTTAGTTGGCAGGTGGGATCTTCCTTGCAGTCTGCAGGGTCTTTTTAGTTGCAGACTGCAGGATCCAGTTCCCCGACCACGGATTGAATGCCAGGCCCCCTGCACAGAAGTCAAGGCAGGTGGGGTGCTTTCCTGGTGTCTTAGAGGTAAAGAACCTGCCTACAATGCAGGAGACCTGGGTTGAATCCCTGGGACAGGAAGATCCTTCGAAGAAGGGAATGGCAACCCACTTCAGTATTCTTGTCAGGAAAATTCCATAGGCAGAGGAGCCTGGTGGGCTAGAGTCCATAGCATTGTAGAGTCGGACCAGACTGAGTGACTAACACTTTACTTTCACTTTTCTGCACTGGGAGCATGGAGTCCAACCAGTGGACCACCAAGAAAGTGCCCCATCTTTTTCTAAGGCTACCATACCACATTATCTAGGGTGACTTCTCATGTCTCCCCCCACCCCACCCCCACCCATATTCTTTCCCTCCTCAAACTGTGTACCAATACCCGTGGGGGGGCTCTAGGCAACAAAGGAAGTGTGGTCCTCCATCCTGTGCTTGGCATTGCATAAGACATTGCTTGGGCAGTAATCACAGAGTAAGAATAAAATGGCAAGCATGCTGGACACTGCTAAGGGGAGTAGTCTGATGCAATGTGGTTCTCTGGGAAGGTCCCTGGGTGGAACAGAGCTAAGGGTTACAGAAGAATTAAACAGGCAGATGGGAAGGAAGAGTTCTCAAGGACAATCAGAACCTCTTGTGCTAGGCAGAGCTGTAGCAGGAGACAGTCTGGTGAGGAAGGCTGAAAGCTGGTCCAGCATCTGCAGGACATCGTGATGGCTGTGGTCAAGGTGGACAAAGGGTGGCCAGAGAGATAGGTGGGGCCTTGAAGGGCTTGTTAAGAATTTTTATCTTTTACCTTGAAACCTGGGGGTGATTTATCTCTGTTTCTATCTTGAAAAGTTAACTTCGTCTGCTGTGTGGGGGACGTGGGACTATAGAGTGGCAGGATGGATACACAGACACCAGACAGATTACTGCAAGTGTCTTCATGAATGACGGTGGTGGTGACTTAGGCCAGAGGAGATATGATGGCCGTGGAGAAATGAGGATGGACTCAAGTGATACGCAAAACAGTCGAATCAGTAGGCCATCGTGCTGGATTACACTAAGTTGTTTGGATGGGTTTCTTTCCTTGAAGACAAGTCTGCGTCTTACTTATTTCTTGGTTCCTCACACCTAACTGCAGATGTTGCATTTGGTAGGAGGTGATCACTAAATTTGCAGAATTGATTTGCATACAGAGAATAAAGGTTTGAGGAAATCCAAACCAAAAGATGCATTTTCATGCAAAAAGAAGGGGCAGGTCCCACCCTGCTGTACAGTTCCTGAGGAAGGCAGATTGAGTTGGGTGCCCCAGGGGTGCATGTCAGGGCCCAGCGTGGAGACACAAAAGGCAACTCTGTCTCTCCCATACCTCTACCTGATGGCACAGGCATGGAACCACTTTGCTTAAAAAATGGAATCATACAATCACTTTCCTAATGGGTTAGGAAGTTAGACCCCTATCAAGGCATGTAGTTCCAACTACTGAAGGAAGAGAGATTTGAGGACTTATTTCAAATTAACATTTTGCAGTAAAGAGCAGTTGCTGGACCACTTCAATTCCTATGGCAATTATTATTTTTAGATGTCAGAATCTGTGCCTGAAGTTAGAGGAAATAAACAGATGAACTGAGACTTCCCTGGTGGTCCAATGGCTCACACTCAGTGCTCCCATGCAGAGGGCCCATGCTACAACTAGGAGTGCTGCAGCTAAGACCCAGTACAGCCAAATAAATAATCTTTTTAATCTAAAAAAAAAAAGAACTCACAATGGCCCAAGAGTTGGCTTTTTTGTTTGTTTTTGTTTTTATGAATTACTTCAGCTCAGAATACTCAGTGTGAACCACCAAACGGTAGTCATTGTGATCAACAGTGCTTGTGAAGACTGGGAGTAAAAATCCATTTCACTCCAGCCATAAACAGAGTTAACTTCTGTCAGAGATGCTGAAGAAAGTTCTAGACTCAGAGGTCAGTCCTTGCCTTTTTTGTTTCACTCCTGACACGACTCCATGCCAGAAACAAAGGCCTCCTTGTCCTCTCTCGTCTCCCTCGTCACTCTAAGAAATGCTAGCATTCTCCCTAAACCTTTCTCACTGACCCCACACCATAATTACAATCCAAACTGAAACTTTCCCAGCATTCAATGGCTCTCACCTAAGGGACAGACTTAGAAATGGGAAAATATTTTCTTAGAAACACAGCAGTGCTGTCAACATCTGTGATGGTTTGTAAGTGATTAGCCTGGACAGGAACAGGGATGGTTTAAGGGAATTGCAAAACAGTCACTGGTCACGGGATAACGGGAGGAAAAGAGGGTGCCTGAGGGGAATTGCTCAGTCGGGGCTTCTTTTTCTTTTCCTTCTTTTTTTTTTTTTGGTTCCTGCCCTTAGTTGCTGTCTCAGTCTGAAAAGGTCATAGGCCTAATTATACCTGTGGACAACACATAATAGAAGCATTAACGTGGGGCCCACTGACCCGCCCCCCCCCCCCCCCCCCGCCTGAAAGTTCCCCTACCAGTCACATCAAAAGCCCATGAAATGGGGATGACGTTAAGGAATTACCAAGGGATTTTTTAAGATGTGGTCAGGATATCATGGGTATGTTCAAGAAAGAGAAAGAGAAGGAGGTGAACACGGAAATATTAACAGATGAAAAAATAGAATGTCTGGGATTGTCCATAAGATGATCCCATTGTGGGCAGGGGAGGGGTGAGAATAAAGGAAGCACGCGGGCCTTGTATTGATCGATGCTGCCGCTGGGGGTGGGACCGTGAGGGTCGGCACACAATGCTCGCCTTGGGTGTGTGTTGGAGATTTTCTGTGATAAAAAGGTTTTAAAATACTGCAGGCAGTTTCTTCTTTCTCAGAGACACTAAGCAAGCCAGTCTTTTGACACCCAGAAACCTCTACGTTGGCCAGGACACCAGTCTGAATGTGTTGGTTTTATTGCATGCTCTTTGCATTTCTCTAACATTACATGTTGAACTCTTTGCTTCCAGAGACACGCAAACCTACAAAGCCGGTAAGGACCCTCCCTCTCTCACTCCGCCAAAATATGCGTCACATCAACATTTTTTGCCCACTTCTAATCATGGGTGCCCCACGCCTGCCAGATTTTAGCCAACCAGTTCATTTCAGAAAAGTTTTTTAAATTCTACAACCGTTGCCACCAGGCACAAGACCCTTGGGTAATATACTCCAAACAGGAGCAGACCTGAGAAGTGGTTAGAAAGTCTACATTCAAAATAGCATCTCTTCAGAAGCCATATCCACAACCTCACCAGTGAACGTCCCCTGCTGGGCATTTTAGAATTTCTGCTCAGAGCCTGGAGGTCTCCCTTAGATTGCTCAGTTCTCAGCCCCTTTGTCTGCTTTCACAGCAAGAAGCTGAAACCGCTCTTCTGGAATTTTCTTCCCACACTCTGGTTTCTGCTTCCTTTGTGGAGCACTGTCCAAGTAGGGCACCTGTCCCGTGTTGACTCAGGTGTTCTCACCAAGCAAATCAAGCAAGGTCGACAATTATCAACGCAGCAACTCCCGCGTGCCCAGAACTAGCCAGTGTCCTAAATAAAGAGGAGAGAGAAAAAAGCAGGGAAAGATGGAGGGAGGGGGGTAGGGAGGGAGGGAAGCAGTGGGGGAGGACGGAAGGTGGGGGAGGAGACGGGGAAAGGAAAGGGAGAGGGCAAACAGAGGAAGGGCAAGGAGAGAGGAAAAGAAGAAAGCAGGGAAAGATAACTTCCTAATTAGCTATCTTCTGTGACTTTCAGACACTACTACAAAACTTCAAGAGGGCAAGAACTAAGTCTGATGTGCAAAATTTTGCCTTTACTTTTTCTCTTTGCATCTTCCATCACTTGGGTTCGAAAGGCTAGTTCTGCAGCTGCATCATCTGGACTCAGATCATGTGATGGAGGCAGCATCCGACTTGATGATTCAATTGACTCAATGGGTGACTAGATAGTTTTAAAAGTCCTTTGTGTCAGCACAGCTCGTTTGTCTGTATCAGAGACAAAGGCAGTTCTACAGATGCTTCAAATCACCCTCGAAGGCTCTCCCAAATGGATTGGACATCATGATTTGTCAAAAAAAAAATTGAACGCTACCTGTAAACGTCTTCCCAAACAATGGGTCCAGATGTGAGCTTGAGAAATGTCCCTTGCGCTTGTTTCATTTTAAAGCATGTGGTTAAGACTTTGGCATGATTTATTTGTTAGTTGGACATGTGGTGGAGCAGAGGGAAGGGGGCAGAAATTATATGACGATTTAAAACGTAACAGATTTTATTTGGCACTCCTTGGTGGGAACTTGAAATCAAATACAGTAGCAAAGTCATCCGTCAAGGGCAACTTGCTCTGATGTCCAAGAGAAACTCCTTAAAAACCTGTAAGTCACCCACATAAGAAATACGTGACACTTTCATTCCTTCCATTCTTCATGTCTTGGGGATATAAGATGCAAAGAATGAGATCTTGGATTGTAAATCATAGTGACTGGTTGTTAAAGCTGAGACAAGGCCCATAGGTTAGTCTTTTCGTTCAACAATATTCGTTTCCATCTCTCTCTCCTCCCACCCCTGTCACCTCCTGGACGCCTCAGACCCAGTTGGCTTGTTATCCACCTTCATTTATCTTGGTATGAATGACATAATGGGAAATTGTTAAGGCTTGAAGGAATTGTAAAGAATGGTCAGCTGAAAGATTAAATGTGGTCCTACCCCCATTTTGGGGGACTTGTGATAAAACTTAATGATAAATGAGGGAAAGGGGGAGAAATTGAATTAAACCAGCAAGTTGTTTTCTCATCCTGAAACCATACAATCGACTCTATCCAATTCTTTGTGACTGGGACTTCACATGAGCAGCTGCTTGGAAGATCTTTCATAATCTGATGACTCATCCAAGGATGTAAATGCCAGTTTATGTCCTCTCCTGCATCTAAAAGAAGTCGTGACTGTAAAGGGTCTAGGTCATAGAAAGAAAATAAAGAAATTAGTTTAGGGGACTTCCCTGGTCCAAAGGGTAAGACCCCACGCTTCCAAGGCAGGGGACCCAGGTTCCATCCATGGTCAGGGAATTAGATCCCACACACCACAACTAAGACCCAGCAAAGCCAAGTAAATAAATAAATACTTTTTTTAAAAAGAAGAAGTTGCTTTAGAGGTGGGGAAAGGATGGACTGGGAGGTTGGGATTAGCAGATGCAAAATATTACATATAGAATAGATAGACAACAAGGTCCTCCTGTATAGCACAGGGAACTATATGCAATATCCTGATACAAACCATAATGGAAAAGAATATAAAAAAGAATGTATGTATATGTATAACTGAATCACTTTGCTGTATAGCAGAAATTAACACAACATTATAAATCAACATACTTCATATTTTTTTAAGTTAAGAAAAGTTGCTTTACTTTATGTAACACCAGCTTAAATGTGGCCTTGAGTCCCATTTAGAGAAGTGTGTGTGTGTGTGTGTGTGTTTGCATGCACATATGTGTGAATGCACACATTAAGGAAATACAGGAGAGGAGTAAGAAGTTGGATCACTCTGGCCATTTCTGATATCTGCACCTGGAACGTTTCTGTCATTCAGTCATTAAGTCACGACAGACTCTTTGTGACCCCAAGGATTGTAGCATGCCAGGCTTCCCTGTCCTTCACCATCTCCCGGAGTTTGCTCAAATTCATGTCCATTGCGTCGGTGATGCCATCCAACCATCTCATCCTCTGCCGCCCCCTTCTCCTCCTGCCCTCAATCTTCCCCAGCATCAGTGTCTTTTCCAATGAGTCAGTTCTTATCAGGGAGACCTTCTACCTGAGCTAAAAGCTTCCACACAGTTCTGGAGAGGATGGTCCCAGGGGCTGCCAATCCTGAATGCTGGGGTCTCTGTTCCACACAGTCCTGCATGCAGTAGAGCCTGGAACCCAGGAGGGGTTGTGGCAGGGTGATGGAGCAATTATCTCCTTCCACAGTGTCAGAGGGCACAGTGCTCTTACACCTCCCCAGGGACGAAGGAGGGCCAGGCTAACCCCATCTGAAAAGCTCTTTTTGCAGAAAGAAAAAAAAAAACTTATTTCAGTTGAGAAACTGACACATTGATTTACATTGGTTCTGGCAGGGAGCTGGCAGGAGAGGAAGTTTTTACAAATGGGTAGTGGACGCCGTAACCATCGAAATGGCCCACAGCCATCATTTATAGCCTCCATGTCCCAGTGTGGCATCCTCCTGAGCAGAAGCCTTGCAGAAACTGTCTTTTCACATGTGATTATCTAGGTCCTCTGAGAACAGTAAGAGCACAAAGGGGACCAAAACAGTGGGTGGAAAGAAATGGAAATAAATTAAATAAATAAATTAAATTAAATGGAAATAAATTAATTAAATTAAAATACACCCGCTACTAAAGCCCAAGCTGGGAGGCGAGTGTGGAGCCACTCTTCTAGTCCAGCCCACAGCATCAGAGTGGCCAGCAGCCCCCACGAGAGCCCACCGCTGATACCCCATTCTTCTCTTCAAGACCAGGGAGAAGACTCAGGCTTCCTATGTTCCAGGTCAAGGAGAAAAGCCTGCTCATCCACAAGCCATTCTTCCTTCTCTCCTTACTCTGGACACTCTCCATGGCCTGTTTCCCAAGGTTACGAGAGATTGGCCAGCAATCTCAAATTCGGGTTTGTTACTTTAGGGAAAAACATAATGTCCAAAAGGATTGGACTTCTCATGTCCGTGCGCCACAAATACTGAGCTTGGGGTCTAGAGCCCGGGAGCCACAACTACTGAAGTCGGGGCGCCCTAGAGCCTGTGCTCCACAGCAAGAGAAGCCACAGCAGTGAAAAGCCCCCACACTATAACTAGAGAGGAACCCCTGCGGGCCGAAACTAGGAAACAGCCTGAGCAGCCAAGAAGACCCAGCACAGCCAGAAGTCAGCAAAAAAGTATTTAAACGTCATGGGGATGTAATGTACAGCATGGTAACATAGCTAATAATATTATATTATATTTTAAACACTGCTAAGAGTAAACATTAAAAGCTGTCATCACAAGAATAAAAAGATTGGTAACTATGTATGGTGTTGAATGTTAACTAGACTAGACTTGTGTGGTAATCATTTCAAAATGTATAGAAATAGTCAAATCATTGTGTTGTACGCTTGAAACTAATACAACATTATATGTCAATTATACCTCAATAAAAAAAGATTTTTTTAAGTTGACCTCTGCGTAGGGTCTCCATGCCTCCCAGGAGCCAGTGGGCACAATCCTGCCTGCCATCACCTGGATTGCTTGACTCCTGAGAAGAATGTGCTACCTGCCATGGTCCCACCCTTCCCGCACCCTCAGCCATCTCTGCCAAAGAAGATGAGGACAGCAAAACACTTTCTGTCCTTCTCCAAATCCAGGGTAGTTTTATTCGACAGAGCTTTCTTTCCAGAGAAACTAGTCATTTGGGTATATCTGTAGACTGTTTGGCATCTTTTCTGTTAAGTATCCATATGCTCCTGGGATAAAATTATTTAGAGTACTGACGTATTCTTCAGGTGCAGATGAACACAAGTATAGTCCCAAAGGGGGCTCAGGAGGAAATGATTATGAAAACAGAAACCAGAATCTCTTTTATCACAAACAAAGTAAATAGTCATCACCATGCCAAACATGTAACTTATGAAACCTTTCCCTTGGTTTCATAAAATAAAATTCTTTATACCCATCTATCTAAAATTTCCACTTACAGATTTCACATGTGTAAAGATATTCCTTGTAGAATTCTTTTTAATAATTAAAAAATTTGAAGAAGTCTAACTAAATGATAATAAACTATTATAGATCCACATTTTATAATACCCTCTAAAAGTTTAAAAGAATGATATAAATCTTCATGGAATGACTTGGAAAGATGCCTAAAACATACTAAGAAAAAAAAAGTTACTTAACAAATATAACCCTGTTTGTGTTAAATTATGTACACACATATACCAAACAAAAATGAAATATATTTTTCTACAACATGTAAATGTAAATGAGTAGAGAAAAGGGGAAATGGGCGTGTGATTCACGGAGAGCTTTGATTTTCCTGTATTATTTGAGTATTTTACAACACAAATGTATTTTTGCATTAGGAACATATTTACATATGAATTTTTAAAGGAACTATTAGGAAATATAATGAAATACTTTACCTCAGTTGGATGAAAAGAAGTTGTACAGTCAAAATGCCATTTACAGCAGGAGAATTCTCTTGGCATTTACCAGCCCTTTTAACAATGAAGAGACCATTTTGTTTGGCATAAAAGAAAAAACCTGTGGCAAAGATTCAAGAGAACAGGAGAATCATGTATTTTAATAAAATTAGGTTTAACCATCTAGTCAAATTAAAGATAACCCATCACCTGTTGAGAGCCACAAATCATGTACTAAATTTGAATCTACCCACCATGCAGGCAAAGATTAATTTGCCAAGCCCAGCAGAGATCCAATCCCAATCACTGCTCTCCCACCAACAATATCTTTACTGAATAATTTTCCAGCTCTCTTCTGTTTATAAAATGGAAGCAGAGAGCATAAGTCACATCTCACACAGCAGGGTGGCCAATATGCAGTAGGGAAGATGAGCAATTCACATAAAGTTTTCATAAATTCTCAACTGTTCATTCAATATCCTATTGTGGAATATAATAAAAGGATGATTGGAGCTGTAAACACAAAGCTAACTGTTGTTGGATTATAACGTTTATGTTAATCAGCCTTTTTTTCAGCTATTCAGCTGCAAAATTTCATCTACTTTCAAAGATAACTCTTCCTGATAAGTAAAATGTTGAAGAGACAGTCTACATCAAGATCACACACAATCTGAAAGGCATTGATTCAAGCCTTACCAACCTCTCTCCCCAAAAATAAAGAAAGCAGGGAGTGAAGAAGCATCACTTCCATAGTGAGTAGTGTAATTTTGAAACTCATTCTCCCAGCATGCTGTCAAGAAAAGTTTGAATAAATTCTAGAGACATAATGGGCATAATTGCTTTCATTATTTCCATGGAATTTTAACAACTATTGTTGGTGATACAACAACCCTATGGAATAGGCAAGTAGAAATAAGAGTTCCCATGTCACAGATGCTAAAATCGTGATAGATTTGAGTCCAAGATCAGACAGCTAGTTAGCAACCGTGCCAGGGTTAGAATCCAGGTATGTTGACTCCCAAACAAGGTCTTGGAAAATTGCGTAAGTAAAATATCAATTTCCTAGTTGGCAAAGACTACTTAGTCTCTAAAAATGACAAGATGAGTCATTTAGTCAAGTCTTAGAGAAATGACCTTCAACTTAGTGCAGGCCTTGAGCTCCTCTTAAAGAGGAATAGAAATGGCCCCTGTCTGGGCCACATTTTTGCTGTTTTGCAGACCAGTCCTGTGCAGCTTCTAGTTGTTTTAAATGTTTACACCAAACACTTGTCAAGAGTTGGACACGACTGAGCGACTGAACTGAACTGAACTGAAACACTTGTCACAGCCCATGATGTTTCCAACCAAATCATTTTAAGGTCAGGACACACAGGATCAGAAGCACATTGGAAGGCGGCTGCCCCGTGCTTTCTGATCTTACGATGCTTGCACTGCCCACAGGCTCCCCAACAAGGCTCAGAGTAAGCAGCAAGGGACCTTATCGATCAGTCCTTCAAACTTCTCCACCAAGATGACAGCCCGCACCCCCATTAGTGAAGCTCCCAGACCTTAGAAATGACAGCTTCCTGGCTTCGGAGATGCCTGGAGTTATCCGGGGATGTCTCCCTTCGCACTGCTCAGCAGACTCTCTCCTTCCCTGGAGAAAGACTCATGCAGAGGACTCGGGGCTGTTTTTGCAGGATCAATGACCCAAATATATGGGAGTAAAACTCCCCTAGAGAATTAGATTCATGAGACTTGAAGCTTCCCAGGAATCTGAAAGAAATGGTATTTCAATTTTCATGGCCCGCTAGAGCTGGTTGAAAGGTCAGAAATAAAAGGTTATTGACCCGGGGGATTTTCTTGGGAGGAGAAGGGCACACAGACTGTAGTGTCTGGGTCCCTTCAACTCAGGGATCATAAAGGACCTTACAGAGGTCACTGACTCCGGAGCAAATCAAAGCAGGGAAATGACTGGAAAATCTACTCCGCATTTTACTGAACTTTAATTGAAGGGTGTTACTAGGGGATGCTCTGCTTCCAGAAAGAAAAAGTTATATGGGCTTGTCTTGAGTTTCGTGCTCAAATTCTTATTCCTTTAATAATTTCTGTACTGGAGGAATTCCCTGACAGTCTAGCAGCTAGAACTCTGTTCTCTCACAGCCAAGGGCCCAGATTCCATCCCTGGTCCGGAAACTAAAATCCCACAAGCTTTGCAGCCCCCCTCCCCCAAAAAGATACCAAATAATTTCTGCATTGGGACTTCCTGAGGTCCACATAGCTCAGTTCCTGGTCTCCAAATCAGTAAAGAATTGGGTCTCTGGGGACTTCTCTTGTCATCTCCTAAAAATTACCCCCTTGCCTTGCAACCAGGAAACAGAGCAAACATAAAATTCTCCTTAGCTTTGATCAAGACAAAATGCCAGTCATCTGAAACTGAATTTGACTGAGGGGATGTCCACTAGGAAGTGAACTAGTAAACTGGCTCGTGAAATTAGAGAAAAGGACAAGAGACAAAGTTCACTGATCAAAAAGCCATCATAGCCACTAAGATTAAACGTCTTCAGACACGACACCGAACACCCTTTTGGAAAGATTAGCCTTGTGGAAAGTGCTGGTGTAGACTTCCTCAGCGTGTCCAAAACATTCTCCAGCTCAGAACAATCAAGAGGCCATGAAAATGCCACTTTCCCTCAGAACCGACAACAACCTGGAAAAGCCCTGTTCCTGGCCACTTATTACACACGGCCTGCACAATTAACATGCAGCTTCACCTGCTTCTTGGAGTCTGACACAGGTTGAGCTTGTTTTTCTGGTCCCCTGGGGCAAAAATGAAGCCCTAGCAAACAGTCATTTCACATTTTAAAATGTCCTTTTTTCTCCCAAACTTCTCCCCGACCACCTTTGCCGTGCAACACCTGAGCTCATTATTAGGAGAGGAACACGAAACACACATGTCAGCAGTCGGTGCCTCCCAGGCAAACAATGGGGCCATCGGTCATGGACAGTTGGCCACCAATGACTGGACCGAGACCAATGAACAACTTTACACAGGCCTCTGAGCAACCATTAAGTGGGGAGAACTAGGGGCTGAGTTAGGCTTGAATTAAATGACTTGCTAAGGCCTTTCAGGTCACCCTCCATCTCCAGTCTTACAGTTCCCTATGTCTTTTGATGGTTTCTGATCAGTGCAACATGTCCAAATTCTAGCTTTTCCCCTGGGTGCGTTACAACGTAGAAAGGGACAAAAAGTAAATACACTGTTTGCATAGCAGTATATCCAGGATAACAGTCAAAAGGCTGTCATTCCTATAACGGCACAACTAGGAAACTTTAGGAGACAAAGCCACCAACGTCTATGTTTACAGCATTCCTTTCTCTCCTCGGAGTCTAGAAAGAAGTGGGGTTTTGCTCCTCCAGCTCTGGTCTCTGTGCTTTTGGTGCAGAATGAGAGAAATTGTAAGAATAGAGATGCCGACACAGAGACTGAACTTGTGGACACAGCAGGGGAAGGAGAGGATGGGACAAATTGGGAATGTACATTGACATATATACACTGCCATGTGTAACAGGGATAGCTAGTGGGAAGCCGCTGTACAGCACAGGCGACTCAACTTGGAGGTCGGGAGGGAGGTCAAGAGAGAGGGGATATATATATATATATATAGCTGATTCTGTTGAGGCGGGGGTGGGTGGCTGTGTTCCCTCCTTGTTATTTGACCTGAGGTCAGACTAGGAAGGAGTTAATGAAGATAATGTTGACCTCCTTCAAAGGTCCCATGCACGCACTGCTGCACTCAGGGCCCCCACCCCTGAAGCAGGCCACCGCCGACCCACGCCTCTGCTGGAGACTCTGGACCCTCCCAGGCAAGTCTGGCTCAGTCTCTTGGGCCACTGCTCCCTTCTCCTGGGTCCTGGTGTGCACGAGGTTCTGTTTGTGCCCTCCCAGAGCCTGTTTCCCAGTCCTGTGTCAGTTCTGGCGGCTCTGTGGTGGGGTTAGTGGCGACCTCCTCCAGAGGGCTTGTGCCACACGCAGGTCTGCTGCCCCTGGAGCCCCTGTCCCTGTGGCGGCCACGCTGAGCCGCGCCCCTCACCGGTGGCAGACGTGGCTCTGAGCAGCTGCGGGCTCTGTGTCCCGGTGCGCTCCCGCGTGTGAGCCACGGGGCGCCTCTGGCGGGATGGGGTTTCATTCTAAACGCGATTCCGACACCCCTACCATCTTGCTAGAGCTTCTCCTTCACCCTTGGACGTGGAGTATCTCCTCAAAGTCGCTCCAGTACCGCTGCTTAGTTTTACTGGGCATGGCCCCGTCCATCAGAACAAGACCCAGTTTCCCCGTCAGTCTCTCCCATCAGGAAGCTTCCATAAGCCTCTTATCCTTCTCCATCTGAATGAAAACCACAATCACAGAAAACTAACCGATCTGATCACATGGACCACAGCCTTGTCTAACTCAATGAAACTATGAGGCATGCTGTGTAGGGCCACCCAAGATGGATGGGTCATGGTGGAGAGGTCTGACAGAATGTGGTCCACTGGAGAAGGAACTGGCAAACCAGACCACCATACCTGCCTCCTGAGAAATCTGTATGTAGGTCAAGAAGCAACAGTTAGAACTGGACATGGAACAATAAACTGGTTCCAAATCGCGAAGGAATATGTCAAGGCTGTATGTTGTCACCCTGCTTATTTAACTTATATGCAGAGTACATCACAAGAAACGCTGGGCTGGATGAAGCACCAGCTGGAATCAAGATTGCTGGGAGAAATATCAATAACCTCAGAAATGCAGATGACACCACCCTTATGGCAGAAAGCAAAGAAGAACTAAAGAGCTTCTTGATGAAAGCGAAAGAGAAGTGTGAAAAAGTTGGCTTAAAACTCAACATCAGAAAACAAAGATCATGGCATCCAGTCCCATCACTTCATGGCAGATAGATGGGGAAACATAACCTTATTTTTTTTGGGCTCCAAAATCACTGCAGATGGTGACTATAGCCATGAAATGAAAAGACACTTGCTCCTTGGAAGAAAAGATATGACCAACCTAGACAGCATAGTAAAAAGCAGAGACATTTCATTACCAACAAAATCTGTACAGTCAAAGCCACTGTTTTTCCAGTGGTCATGTATGGATATGAGAGTTGGACTGTAAAGAAAGCTGAACATCGAAGAACTGATGCTTTTGAACTGTGGTGCTGGAGAAGACTCTTGAGAGTCCTTGGACTGCAAGGAGATCCAACCAGTCCATCCTAAAGGAAATCAGTCTTGAATGTTCATTGGAAGGACTGATGCTGATGCTGAAACTCCAATCCTTTGGCCACCTGACGTGAAGAACAGATTCATTGGAAAAGACCCTGATGCTGGGAAAGATTAAAGGCAGGAGGAAAAGGGGACAACAGACGGTGAGATGGTTGGATGACATCACAGACTCAATGGACATGAGTTTGAGTAAACTCCAGGAGTTGGTGATGGACAGGGAGGCCTTGCGTGCTGCAGTCCATGGGGTCGCAAAGAGTCAGACACGACGAAGCAGCTGAACTGAACTGAACTGACAGCTGATTCACTCTGTTGTACAGCAGAAACTAACACAACATTGTAAAGCAATTATCCTCCAATTAAAAATAAATTAATAAAATAAAGAATGAGGGAATCAGATGAGAGCCAGAGAGGAAACAGCAAAGGAGGATACAGGAAATAAAGTGAGGAAGAGAGAGGCTGGACCCACTGAGTATAGGAGAGCTTTTACCTGTTGGTGTTTGGGGTTATTTCTGAGGTTAAGAATCAAGACCACAAAAGAGAGAAGGAGGAGGTCCACTCCTTTCTCCAAAGTCCTCTTGGAATGGGAAGACAAGATGTTGAAGACAATTTGGCATAAATGAAGGGTGTATTCTCCTCTGTCTTTTTGTGGTTTCTCTAGACACAAGATTGAAATAAAGTCGCTATTAGTTACATTTTTTTTCAGTTACACAATTATTTCTTTACACCACCCAGAGACAGGGGCACATGAGGCCCCACTTGTAATCAAGTTATCACTGAAACCAGCAGTGTGAAAACAGAGCTCAAACAGGACTTTATAATCACAGCTGCTCAGAGCCCCTGTCAGTACGAAACCCACATTTGCCAACGTAGCCCTTTCTTATCTATCGATAAGGATGACACCTTGCATGACTGCTAGCCCTTGATGTACTTGAAAGATAAAAGTATCCCAGGGTGACACTGACCATAGCACTGCACTGATAAAAGCAGTCAATCAACCAGATGTCTGCCCTTGAGTAAACATAAGATCTAGATGATGAACTGGAATTTTCTTTTCATCTGGATGTTTGCTATAAAGGAGACGCGGTCATTGACATCTCAAGTATTCAAACCTTGGTAGGTTTGATGCAAGGCATGCTGCTATCTCAGCAGAGAATAAGCCATAAATAAAAGGACTAAGAAAGATGAATGACGGAATGGGTCCCTTGGGAGAAAAGATGGTCCATAGTCCAAATCTTGTAGTCAGCAAGCACTGTGAACTCAGGCTCAGGGCCATACCCGGACCACTTGACATATGGAGTGAATCATTTCTAACACCTTCCCTCTCTTCAAAGGGCTTCCCTTGTGGCTCAGCTGGTAAAGAATCCACCTGCAGTGCAGGAGACCTGGGTTTGATTGCTGTGTTGGGAAGATCCCCTGGAGAAGGGAAAGGCTACCCACTCCAGTATTCCGGCCTGGGCAGTCCATGGGGTCACAGAGAGTCAAACACAACTGAGTGACTTTCACTCCCTCTCTTCAATACAACAAAATTATTCTTAGTGGGATTTCCCTGGTTGTCCAGTGGTTAAGACTCTGAGCTTCCAATGCAAGGGGTACTGGTTTGATCCCTGGTCAGGGAACTAAGATCCCACATGCTGCACAGCCAAAAATAAATAAGTGAATAAACGCTGATGCCTTTGGTAATAATTGCACAACTCTGGGCTTACCCAGTGGCTCAGCAGTAAAGAATCTGCCTGCAATACAGGAGGTGCAGAAGACACACATTCGATCCCTCAGTTGGGAAGAGGAGGGTGTGGCAACCCTCTCCAGTATCCTTGTCTGGAAAATCCATAGACAGAGGTACAGTCCATGGGGTTGCAAAGAGTCAGACACATCTGAAGTGACTTAGCACTCACACACACACAACTCTGTAAATATACCAAAATTGTTGAATTGTGAGTGTAAAGCAAATGAATCGTATGGTATGTAAACTATAACAATAAAAAGTTTTAAGTTATCACAATAAGATTGAAAGAGACAAAATCATTCTTAGTAAGTCATGAAATAAGCCTGAGAAGAATCATGGCCAGAAAGGAAACAAAGACAGTGAAAATGTTTTTTTACTGAACTGCTTGTGTATAATTGTGCCTGTAAAAAAAAATAATAATAGTAAATAATACAATACTTTAAGTATATAAAGGAAAAAGCTAATGTGATAACACTTTTCAATTTATATTACTGTATTTTTTGAAAAAAAAGAAAAAACTTATACATACATAGTGATTTGTTTCAGTAATGAATCTTGCCATTCACAGTCTGTTTCACGGTTTCAAATTTTACACACAAGTGAAGGCTCCAAGTGATCGTGTTTCTTCATGCTGATAATCACTGTGCCATTATTTTCATTTTGAATCTCCTCTTTAAATGCAGGAATATCTGGTCCCAAAGGGTTGGTGACACTACTCGGTGCCCTGAGCTAGGTCAAATGATTCTAAATTGTTACAAACTTAGGAAACATAACAACCTCCAATTCTGCCTACGTTGGAGGACTACTGTATAACTAGCAGTCCTCAGAATTAAATTCCATGTTTTCATGAACTATAAAGGATGATAATAAAAAATGTTAAAATCTTATGGGGGTGATAAATGGAGAAGGAAATGCCAACCCACTCCAATATTCATGCTGGGAAAATCCCAAGGACAGAAGAGCTTGGCGGGCTATGGTCCAGGGGGTCGCCAAGAGTCAGACACAACTTAGAGGACTAACCAGGCATGGAAAATAAAACAAACTTTTTGGGCAACCCAATACTACAATTGCATTCAAATATGTATTATAACTGTATCAAATTACAACATGTTCAGTTCACACCCATACATGACTACTGGAAAAACCATAGCTTTGACTAGATGGACCTTTGTCAGCAAAGTAATGTCTCTGCTTTTTACTGTGCTGTCTAGGTTGGTCATAGCTTTTCTTCCAAGGAGCAAGTGTCTTTTCATTTTACGACTGCAGTCACCATCTACAGTGATTTTGGAGCCCCCTAAAATAAAGTCTCTCACTGTTTCCATTGTTTCCCCATCTATCTGCTATGAAGTGATGGGACCAGATGCCATGATCTTCACTTTCTGATGTTGAGTTTTAAGCCAACTTTTTTACTTTCCTCTTCCGCTTTCATCAAGAGGCTCTTTAGTTCTTCTTTGCTTTCTGCCATAAGAGTGGTGTCATCTGCATATCTGAGGTTATTGATATTTCTCCCGGTAATCTTGATTCCAGCTGTGCTTCATCCATCCCAGCGTTTCTCATGATGTACTCTGCATAGAAGTTAAACAGGCAGGGTGACAACATACAGCATTGACATACTCCTTCCCAATTTGGAACCAGTCTGTTGTTCCATGTCCAGTTCTAACTGTTGCTTCTTGACCTGCATACAGATTTCTCAGGAGGTAGGTCAGGTGGTCTGGTATTCCCATCTCTAAGAATTTTCCAGTTTGTTGTGATCCACACAGTCAAAGGCTTTGGCATAGTCAATAAAGCAGAAGTAGATGTTTTTCTGGAACTCTCTCGCTTTTTCGATGATCCAACAGATGTTGGCAATTTGATCTCTGGTTCCTCTGCCTTTTCTAAATGCAGCTTGAATATCTGGACATTCACGGTTCATGTACTGTTGAAGCCTGACTTGGAGAATTTTGAGTATCACTTTGCTAGTGTGTGAGATGAATACAGTTGTGCTGTAGTTTTGAGCATTCTTTGACATTGCCTTTCTTTGGAATTGGAATGAAAACTGACCTTTTCCAGTCCTGTGGCCACTGCTGAGTTTTCCAAATTTGCTGGCATATTGAGTGCAGCACTTTCACAGCATCACCTCTTAGGATTTGAAATGTCAGCTGGAATTCCATCACCTTCTCTAGCTTTGTTAGCAGTGATGCTCTCTAAGGCCCGCTTGACTTCACATTCCAGGATGTCTGGCTCTAGGTTGGTGATCACACCATCATAATTATGTTGATCGTGAAGATCTTTTTTGTACAGTTCTTCTGTGTATTCTTGCCCCCTCTTCTTAATATCTTCTGCTTCTGTTAAGTCCAAACCATTTCTGTCCTTTATTGAGCCCATCTTTGCATGAAATGTTCTCTGGGTATCTCTAATTTTCTTGAAGAGATCTCTAGTCTTTCCCATTCTATTGTTTTCCTCCATTACTTTTCATTGATCACTGAGGAAAGCTTTCTTATCTCTCTTTGCTATTCTTTGGAACTCTGCATTTAAAAAGGTATATCTTTCCTCTTCTCCTTTGCCTTTAGCGTCTCTTCTTTTCTCAACTATTTGTAAGGCCTCATCAGACAACCATTTTGCCTTTTTGCATTTCTTTTCTTGTGGATGGTCTTGATCACTGCCTTCTTTACAATGTCATGAACCTCCATCCACAGTTGTTCAGGCACTCTGTCTATCAGATCTAATCCCTTGAATCTATTAGTCACTTCCACTGTATAATTGTAAGGGATTTGATTTAGGTCATACCTAAATGGTCTAGTTGCTTTCCCTGCTGCTGCTGGTGCTAAGTCACTTCAGTAGTGTCCGACTCTGTGTGACTCCATAGACGGAAGTCCACCAGGCTCCCCCGTCCCTGGGATTCTCCAGGCAAGAACACTGGAGTGGGTTGCCATTTCCTTCTCCAATGTGTGAAAGTGAAGTCGCTCAGTCGTGTCCGACCCTTAGCGACCCCACGGACTGCAGCCTACCAGGCTCCTGCATCCATGGGATTTTCTAGGCAAGAGTACTGGAGTGGCTTGCCATTGCCTTCTCCGTACTTTCTTCAATTTAAGTCTAAGTTTGGCAATAAGGAGTTCATGATCTGAGCCACAGTAAGCTCCCAATCTTGTTTTTGCTGACTGTATAAAGCTTCTTCATCTTTGGCTTCAAAGAGTATAATCAATCTGATTTTGGTATTGACCATCTGGTGATGTCCATGTGTAGAGTCTTCTCTTGTGTTGTTGGAAGAGGGTGTTTGCGATGACCAGTGCATTCTCTTGGCAAAACTCAGTTAGCCTTTGACCTGTTTTGTTTTGTACTCCAAGGCCAGATTTGCCTGTTACTCCAGGTGGCTCTTGATGTTCTGCTTTTGCATTCCAGTCCCCTATAATGAAAAGGACATGTTTTTTGAGTGTTAGTTCTAGAAGGTCTTGTAGGTTTTCAGAGAACCGTTCAACTTCAGCTTCTTCAGCATTACTGGTGGAGGCATAGATTTGGATTACTGTGATATTGAATGTTTTGCCTTGGAAACAAACAGAGATCATTCTGTCGTTTTTGAGACTGCATCCAGGTACTGCATTTTGGACTCTTTTGTTGACTCTGACTGCTACTCCATTTCTTCTAAGGGATTCTTGCCCACTACTGTAGATATCACGGTCATCTGAGTTAAATTCGCCCATTCCAGTCCACTTTAGTTCGCTGATTCCTAAAATGTCCATGTTCACCCTTGCCATCTCCTATTTGACCACTTCCAATTTGCCTTGATTCATGGACCTAACATTCTAGGTTCCTATGCAATATTGCTCTTTACAGCATCGGACTTTACTTCCATCACCCATTATACCCACAACTTAGTGTTGTTTTTGCTTTGGCTCCACCTCTTCATTGTTTCTGAAGTTATTTCTCCACTAATCTCCAGTAGCATATTGGGCACCTGCCGACCTGGGGAGTTCATCTTTCAGTGTCCTACCTTTTTGCCTTTTCATACTGTTCATGGGATTCTCAAGGCAAGAATACTGAAGTGGTTTGCCATTCCCTTCTCCAATGGATCACGTTTTGTCAGAACTCTCTGCCATGACCCATCCATCTTGGGTGGCCCTACACAGCGTGGCTCATAGTTTTTTTGCGCTAGACAAGGCTGTGCTCCTTGCAATCGGTTCCGTTAGTTTCCTGTGATTGTGGTTTTCATTCTGTCTGCCCTCTGATGGAGAAGGATAACAGGCTTATAGAAGCTTCCTGATCAGAGACACTGAGGGGGAAATTCTATTAAAGGACAATAATAAAAGTATGCTCATTTCACTCATACATTATTAGAAGTCAACTGCTTAGAACTTGGAAGATGCACCCTCTTATTTTTTGTACACTGAGGGGAATTGTTTCCACTGCCCTGCCATTAAAAAGCAACTGTACAGGCTTGTTCTGGCCTGATGTTGTCTGTTTTGACAGAAGGAGCCCAGCTGAAGGAACCTCGAGGTAGTTTCAAGATGAGGAAAATGAAGCCTAAACCAGAAACTAGTCAAACATATGGGAGTCGGGATGCATTACTGAGTGCTCATTAGCCACTCAAGACTGACTCCACTCCCCCACTGCTCTTAAGAACTGGATATTTAATTTCCTAAATTTGGTCCTGGAGACTTAGGAACAAGTGGGTGGGGCGGGTATCTGGGGAAAGTTCTTTGAATCTGAAGTTGAGAGGAGTAGGACAAGGCAGGGCCAGCTTAGAATGGTCCTTCAGGGGGTATTTTATCAATATCAGACAATGAGAGGAAGACAGTCACAGCTTTTGCTTAGCAAGCAAGTTGCTATTTTTCAGTTGCTAAGTTGCATCTGACTCTTTGTGATCCCATGGACTGCAGAATGCCAGACTTCCCTGCCCTTCACCACCTTCTAGAGTTTGCTAAACTCATGTCTATTGAGTACATTCACATTATTATTCCAAAGTGTGGAGAAGGAAATGGCAACCCACTCAGTATTCTTGCCTGAAAAATCCCATGGACAGAGGAGCCTGGCAGGCTACAGTAGAAAGGGTCACAAACAGTCGGACACAACTGAGCGACTAAGCACTCACATGGTTATTTTCAATGTTCATGTTAATTTTGGGAAGTCTTCATCTGTCTTTCTCATGGAAGAATTAAAGAAATGAAAGGGATAAATAAAACAATGCTACACTAAACCATTTCTCTGACTGATTTCCCTTGGGTTTCTGATGTGATCACTCCTGAAAAGCTTCCCAGATTTCCCAAGTTATTATGTGACTGGAGGGCTTCAAAAATCACCTGCCCGGCAGTTCCCGAGCAAACCTAGATTCTTAATGATTATACCCACCATTTATTTATCGGGCATAATTATGTCCCACGTACAGTGTTAAGCTACATCTATAAAAGTAATACTGATAATTGATCTTCTTGGTGCAGATTTACAAAGAGATAGTTCCCCATCACAAATAAGAACAGACAGAAAATGTCTCAGAGGTATTAGTCATCATCCCAGCTGATAGATATAATCACACCAAAGTATGTCAGAGTCAGGAAATACCACGAGGTTAAGAAGATTACAAAGAATGAAGATGACTGTAATTACTTACGTTTAACTGAATAGTATAATTGAATCACATAATTCTTTTCCACTATTTAAGTTCCTGGCTTACAAGTCAGGAATGACCTAAAGGCCACTTCACTCTTGGCTAGTTGAAGACTATTGAGGAGGGAGGAGGGTGGTATTCACTGTGGCAAATAAGGCTCTCCAGCCCATCCCTCTCCCACCATTCCACCCACCCCTCCACCCCCAAACCCTGCTGGAAATTCAGTGACAAGTGAAGGCTCTACCATTGTTAACTACAAGAGGACAAGGCTTTGACTTTTCTAGGGTGTGAAGAGTTCTAGGAAACAACCAGAAAAGCAAGCAGGAGACTTCTCTGGTGGTCCAGTAGTTAAGAGTCCATGCTTCCAATGTAGGGGGCACGAGTTTGATCCCTGGTCATGGAACCCACATGCCACATGGCTCAGCCAAAGCAAAAAAAAAAAAAAGAACAAATGAATTAAAACTATAAAAAAAGAAAAGCAACCATCTGTATGACCATGCACTGAAGCAAGGCTGTGTGTTAGGAAGAAAGCAAGATGCAATGACACATCTGATAGTGAGTCTCCATTCATAGCTAACTGGTTTGGGACCGCTGCACGTCATAGTCTCAGATTTCTGTCAGTGAAGTAATGATAATGACTCTGTTGCGCTTCCCTTGCTGCTCACCTGTGAGGATGACGTGGATGATGACCTGAGCACGCTGGGGTGGGTCACAGAGTTTACAAAGGGAAAAGACCACGTATTCCACACACGTGTATTCTACTTTCTATCACATGCTAGTGACCTGTGTTTTTCTCAGCAATGGATAATGCGCAATTCAAAATATACTTTATCACAACAATTATTTCAAGAGATGCCTAAAATAAATTTATTTAATTGACTTTTGTGAGAAATGGCTTAGTCATTTTGCTGTAGTCCAGTCTGTTTGTTTTAACAATACTCTTTTGACCTCATCCCACGGGCATGTTCCCCAGTCAAGGATGGAATGCTTGCCACCTGCCTTGGAAGAACAGAGTCTTAACCACTGGACCACCAGGGAAGTCCCCAGTCTGCTTTTAATCTTGTTATTCCATTGGGCCAAATGTAGAAGCTAGAAGTTAGGCAAGCAATAGGAGATTGAACCAAATTCTCACATGCTTTCAGATCCACAGAGGACTCTGTGAGAATGATGCAATTTTTAGGATTTGGGGGGTGGTGGGGAGGGGGAAGTGAAAAAAATCCAGGGAGAGTGGAAAGTATTTCCAGTTCTGTGACAGTATCCCTGGCCAGGACATGAAGCCTCGGGGCCTTGAACTCCAGAACGGCATCAGCTCAGGGTCAGCTTGAGCCCCGCACCAACTCAGCCCTCAGCCCTACTGATCTGTGACTGAAGTCCAGTTGAAAAGTCCACCCTTTGGGGCTTTAGGACTTGGTGCATTTTACTGCTGTCCATGGCCTGGAGGGCAGTGTTGACACCAGAGCGTGTTTACTTCAGCTGTGGCCAGACTGTCTTCCCCAGAGCAGATATTTGCCTAAGCCCCAAAGCTTATTAGATAGATTAGGAGGCTCTTTGCTTACTCTGTCAAGCCCTCAGGTTGTCTCCCTGTTGTGGTGTCCGGGTGTCCTGGAGTTCTGGGTTCCTTTGTTTGTGTGGCTGGAAGAGTGTGGCTTGCAGAGCGTGTGTGTAGGAGGGATCGCTCAACTCATTATCTCAAATAAGAGTTCATTTCAAATAATCTTTTCTCTTTTTTTCAGCCTCACCACACATCTTGGGGAATCTTCATTCCCCAACCACGGATTGAACCCATGTCCCCTGCAGTGGAAGGACAGAGTCCTAACCACTGGACCGCCAGGGAATTCCCTCATAGAGTCTATCTTTAATGAAAAATGAAGCTTTCATTTGAAAGGACTAGGCCATTAGCTAAACTGTATTTCTGGTTCTACCACACTTGTTTTTGTTTGTTTGTTTTTTGGGCTGTACCACATGGCAGGCAGAGCTTCCTCAACCAGAGATCAAATGCATGCCCCTCACTTTGGGAGTGCAAAGTGTTAACCACTGCACCACCAGGGAAGCCCTTTTTCTGTGCGAGTGAATTTTTAATCTGTTTTTCTTGTGAAAGTTTTGACCATGTTCACATATTCTGATTTCCCATTTGCTTTAATACCAAAAATATTATCGTGCCTGGGAATGTTACACAGTGAGGGGGAAAGAAGTCAGGAGATCACTAGACATTGATTCTCTGTCATTATTCATTTAACACTGTGTGCCTGACAGAGGTGCCCCAGGACTAAACAGAAGTGTGCATGTCTGCAGATTTTCCTCCAGCCTCCTCACCTTACTTAGCAGGGGCCAAGAGAAAGCCTGCTCACCCAGAAGTGACAAGAAAGGGCCCAATGCCCAGCGACCACTAAGATCAAAGTTACCATTACAACCCTTTTGGAGTTTCTTATTGAAGCCTGGACACTTGGAAGAAAAGCACAGTATCACTAAGAACCGAATTGCCTGTTTGAATCCTAGTTTGGATAATCAGCTATTACCCTCAGGCACATTCTTAGTCTCTCAGAACTTCAGTTTCTCTGTCTGTAAATTGGGCATAATCATGGTAGTTTATGATGTGGTTGTGAGGAGTCCCTGATAAAATGTGTATAAAGCAATGAAAACAGTACCTAGATTATATCAAATGCTCAATAAGCATTAGTGTCAAGACCTCAACTGCACACATGAACAAGTTTGCCGCTAAAAAGGTCAAGATTGTAAACACAATAAAATGGAAAAGAGATAGTCTTTCCAACAAATGGTGCTGAACCAACTAGACATCCAAGCACAAAACAATGAATCAGACCCAGACCTCACACTCTGAACAAAAGTTAACTCAAAATGAATCATAGACCTAAATGTAAAACGCAGATTTGTAAAACTCCTAGAAGATAACATAGGAAAAAACTTTGATGAGTTTGGTACAGTGGTAACTTTTTGATATAAAATCAAAAGCACAATCTAAGAGAAAGTTCTTAATCTGGACTTCATTAAACTGAAAGCATCTGCCCTGAAAAAGACATTGTCAAGAGAAAGAAAAGATGAACCACAGACTGGAAGGAAATATTTCCAAAAGACATATCTGATAAAGGACTGTTATCCAAAATACACAAAGAACTCTTAAAACTCAACAATAAGAAGTCAAACAACCTGATTAAAAAATGGGCCAAATACCTTAGCAGATACATCACCAAGGAATACATGGCAGGTAAGCACATGAAAAGATGTTCCACCTCATACACCATCAGGAAAATGCAAATTAGAATGACAATGAGTACCACCACACTACCTGACTATTAGAAAGGTCAAAATCCAGAACACTGACAGCACCAAACGCTGCAAGGATGTAGACCAACAAGAACTCTCATCCACTGCTGGTGAGAATGCAAAATGGGACAGCCACTTTGGAAGAAAATTTGGCAATTTCTTTTTTTTTTTTTTTTTTTTGCTGGAGAATTGTCAGGTTGGTTTATTTCTCTCCCCTGGTTATTATCTTGTTATAAGAAAAATTTAAAACAACAGACTAAAGTTACAGTTCAAGCAGATCTTATATTAAACAGCCATTCTCAAGACAAGAGAGCAGGCCAAACCCAAAGGCATTGTCATAACCATCCCTCCTGGCTTTCCCATTTTTATACTTTCCTCTCCTCCTTTTCGCTGTGCCCTGTGCAAAATAGGGCTTGTACCCACTACAAGTCATGAAAGGGAAGACGAATAGACCTACATTCAAGGCTGAAAGACATTGTTAGTTGCATAACAACAGGTTTGTTGTGATGTCTCCCTATAATTCAGTTTATTACTTTGGCAATTTCTTACAAAACTAATCACTCTCTTATCCTATGATCCAGCAATCTTTCTCCTTGGTATTTATACCAGGAATTTTAAATTCTATGACACAGGAAAACATGCACGTGGCTGTGTAGAGCAGCTTTGTTCATAACCGCCACAACTTGGAAGCAACAAAGATATCCTTCAACAGGTATCTGGATAAACGGTGGTACAAACGGGGTGTTGTTCAGTGTTAAAGAGAAATGAGCTAACAAGCCAGGAAAAGGTATGGAGGAAACTTTAACGCATATTATTAAGAGAAGCCAATGTGAAAAGCCTGCATATTTTATGATCCCAACTGTATGTCATTCTGGAAAATGTAAACCAAAGCAACCTATGGAGAAGGTAACGGCAACCCACTCCAGTGTTCTTGCCTGGAGAATCCCATGGACAGAGGAGCCTGGTGGGCTACAGTCCACAGGGCCGCAAGTCGGACACGACTTAGCAACTAAACCAACCAACCACAGAGACAGTAAAAAGATCAGTGGTTACCAGAGGTTGGCGGGGAGGGAGGAACGAATAGGCAGAGCACAAAACCTTTTAGGTCGGTGAAAATACTCTGTATGATACTTTAATTGTGGCTTTATAGACATTTGTCCAAACCCATGGGGTGTACAACGCTAAGGGAGAACACTAAGGTAAACTGTGGAGTTTGCATCTTAATGACGTGCCGATGCACGCTCATCATAATAAATGTACTACTCTGATGGGGGCTCTTGATAATGGAGTAGGCGATGCATGCATGCAGGGCCAGGGAAATTTCTGTTCCTTCCTCTCAATTTTGCTGTGAACCAAAAACAAGTTTAAAAGATGAAGTCTTTAAAAAAAAAATTTTGAGCTTCATCTTTGAGCTTGAAACCCCAAGCCCAAAGGCTTACTCATCCCTGCCTTCTCTTGTAGTACCTATGTATGAAGTTGCTCAGTCATGTCCGACTCTTTGCGACCCCATGGACTGTACCCACCAGGCTCCTCCATCCACGGGATTTTCTAGGCAAGAATACTGGAGTGGGTTGCCATTTCCTTCTATCCCTATATAAATCATTCCCAGAAAAGTCTCTGCAACAGAAATGTGGATGGAGTAGTGTTATCTTAGCATTTTGAGGAACTTAAAGGTGTTTGAAGCAATGAGGTCATTCTCCAGAAAAAGTATACAGCATAAATTTGCATGAAGTTTTGGAAAACTATGCATCCACCACTCCCACAGCCATTTTCAACCTCCAAGAAGAGTGTGGGACCTGAGCTCAAAGAGGGAATCAGAGTTCGGGATATAAAATATTTGCTGCCCCAGAGGAAGGGGAAAGTGGCCTCTCTTGCACCCCAAAGAAAGACTGTTGCCACACCTTTTGTACTTGGTTGATTCTTCCCAGAAACCAACCAGGGACGTATTCGGCTCACCTCAGCAATGAATTTGGTGGCTCCCAGGTTTTGAGCAAAGCCACACTATGATCACTGAACTCTAGCCCAGGTCATCTCTGAGGTCCTTCTCAGGGACTTGGACCTAGGAGAGAGAACCTCTAGTACACCCTGCCTGCCCAGCACAGAAGACTTCATCCACAGTCCTTGGACACTTTTGCTTTCACGCTATCACTCAAGTTCTTATGAAACACGTACTCTGTCTCCAGCTTTAAATCAGGTACTATGGGAAATGGGGCATTTCCCAAAAATGTCTCCTAATCTCGGCTCCTAATCTCCTTGGGGGCTACAAAGCAAACACATATTTTAAGAAGCGAGAGAAACCATGTAGGTTAGCGGTTCATCATGGTCTTAGTCCAGAATATTTTCTAAAGGCCAGTGTGCTGTATGAGCTGAGGGCCCACAGAGCATAAAGGACTTTCAGGAAAAGGTGGGACCTGTGCCAGGCTTGTTTTATATGGCCCTGTAACAACCGTTGTCCTTAAAGTACACTTTCTTCTACCCACCTCCACCTTAATCTACTAGAATCCACCTCTCAAATATTGTCTTAGCAACCCGTTTACTGATTAACCCTAATGAGCCAGGCAGGTCAGCATGAATGCTGCCGCTGAAACTCAGACCTTTGTTTCTGGGCCACCTTTATCCCATCACAGAGTTTCAAGGTCAGGAGGGACTCCAGAGGTCACCTAGTCTAAACTCTTTTCTGTTGCTTAGGAAAGCTACCACTGGGCTTACGTTCTCCAAGCTTCCTAGGAGAGCAAACCCAGGAGGGGGAGTCTGGTCAGTGATAGAAGCCTCATGCCCACGAAGAAGCAGGAGCTGTCAGGCAGGACACAAAGCACACGTGGACAACCTTACTGATGCACAAAGCACACAATCAGCTTGAAGGATCAGACCATCACAGCACCAATGTGTATGACTCTGTCCATCCCCTGAATTGCCCATTCAACCAGCCAACGTTCACCAGCCCAGCCACGCTGTAGTCGTCAAGCGCACATCTCAAAGTTGGTGTAGAGGTATGGTGCTTCGTACCCAAGCTCACTCTCGCCCAACTTAGAGCTCCTCGGGGGAAAGGACTGAGCACGCCTCTCTCGTGCATTTGCGTGCCTAGTGCAACACCTGATACACAATAGGTAGCCGTCTGTGGCTTTGGTGAACGGGACTGAAATGCACAAACTAAACTGTACTGAATGACACAGAATTTGTCACTATGAATGCAAGCAATATCAGGTACAGGAAACATGACAGAGGTTGGAAAGGAATTAAAAGATGAGCAATTCCTCACCTCCCCAACCACCTCAGGATCTCTTAATCCAGAGAGAGACAGTCATTCATAAATCCCAGTGAGATGGAGATGCTGATTCCATCTGGAAACAGTATTTCTAAAACCAACATGCATGACGACCTCCACATGTGGCAGGCACTATGTAAATTCCTTATGTTGAATCCTCACACAGTCCTCTGAAGTAAGTTCTCATAGGTTCACCATCTTACAGATGGAGAAACTGAGTCTTGGAAAAAGTGTGACCTTCAGTAAGTACAGAAATGGGATTTGGTTTTTTGGAAGAAGTAGAATGGAGTTGGGTTTTGAAGAATGGGGAAGACTTTGTTATCGATATGTGGATAGAAAAGGAAGGGAGAAATATGAGAAGGCTTCGTTAGATGGACAGGAGAGGCAGGCACAGAGCAATGTCCCAACAGCCCAGAGGAGGCGGGGCTTCAGAGAGAGAACTGGAGGAGTTTCAATGGCAGCAAATTAGATAACGACTGAACTTTCCATTCAAGGTGGCAATTAGGAGGCAGTTAGGAGATCAGAGTTGACATTAGCAGGAGCAGTAAATGAAACAGCTGAAACGGAAGCCAGGTTGCAGTGGCCAGAACAGCAGTGGGAGTCAGAGGCCCAAGAAGAGACCTGTTTGGGGGTCACTTGATGGAAGAAGCCCACCTGAATGTGGAGCAGAATTAAGAAGGGTCCTTGGGACTTCCCTAGTGGTCCAGTGGTTAAGACTCCTCACTTCCACTGCAGAGGACAGAGGTTCAATCCCTGGTTGGGCAACAAAGATCCCACATGCTGTGCAACGTGGCTGAAAAAAAAAGAAGGGATCTTTTTGGTAAGAAAATCTTGACCTTCTTCACAGGTAAAGCGGCAGGAGTCAGTCAAGTGGGAGAGGCTGAGGATGTAGGAGAAAGAGGGAGAATGCAGATGGAGGGGGATTTGCACTAGAACCACGAATGTATAGCAACCAAAACATCTACCTTAGTAACCATTCTCTTCCATATCCCAGGCACAGATTTTCTTAAAAAAAAAAAATTTGTATGTTTTTTCCTCTTAAAAAAATGGCAAAACAAGAAAACTCCCTCTTAGCAAGTGAGTATTCTCTGTCAGGCTTGGTACTAGGTAATTTGACACTTACGGGATCATTTAAAAGTCTCAGCAGCTCAGCTGACTACAGGAGGTGGAGATGCCAGCCGGGTGACATCTGGTCCCAGTTCTGTGAGACTGGAGCTCAGGGCATCAAAAATGCCTGTGCAGAAGGGCCCTGACGGAGCAGCCAGCCCACTGCCATCTGCCCACTGAATGGTCCAGAATGGCAGAGATAGAATGACTAGTCCCTGGCAGGCCTCCATAACCCTCTTCCCTATTGCTGTTGTTCAGTTGCTCAGCTGTGTCCGACTCTTTGCGAGCCCATGGGTTTCCCTGTCCTTCACTATCGCCCGGAGTTTTCTCAAACTCATGTCCCTCACGTCGGTGATGCCATCCAACCATCTCATCCTCTGTTACCCCCATCTCCTCCTGCCCTCAATCTTTCTGAGCATCAGGGTCTTTTCCATTAGTCAACTTGTAAGTCAGGCAACTTAATCACAAAACATCATCTTTTTTCATCTTGTAGAGGAAAATAAAATACCCTCAAGCATTTACAACTTGCTTATTCTGAATGCATCTTAAGCACCTACTAGATGCCAGGTTGCACCCATTTACTTTTTCTGTGTGACAATTCACCCCAGAACAACAAGCATCTATCGTTTCTCACGATTCTGCATGCCCAAGTGAAAACCAAGGATTCTGATGAAGGGACAGTGGTGGCACAGAGATGGATGTGGCCATTTCTTCCTGTGGAACTCAGGGAAGCCTCTGAAAAGAGAAGCACCTAATGGAGGTCTCAGCCCTCAGACAGAGGTAGAAGCTCATTAGGCAAAGAAGGTGGGGGGAAGGTTATTTGGGAGCAAGAGAAATAATAGGTCAAGTCAGAGCAATGTGAAACAAGAGTGAGGTCAGGGAACCGTGCAGAAATCAGTGTGACAGGAGAGGCTGGAAGAGTCAGGTCTGGAAAGATGGTAAGCAACGCCAAGGTTCGCTTTGCTGAACTGAGGGGAAGACCATGGAGAAGAGCATTTTCTAAAGCTATGTTGGAGCAGCTTGACAACTGGAGGCAAGAAGTCACCCAAGAGAGGGAATGAATCTCAAGAGAAAGAAAGATGAGTCCCAGGTTCCGGCCTGTGTTCATGGGTGGACAGCAGTACCCTTGGTCAGGGTGGGTGCAGGGAAAGGAGAGCCGGAGTAACGATGCTGAGTTTGCAGAGCCTCTGCTATGTCCTGGAACGGCTGTGCAGTGGGTGGTGGTAAACACTGGTTTGGACTCAAAAGGAGAGCTGGGGCTGGGAATTCAATTTACAAACTGTCATCATATGTAGTGCTTTGGGGATATGATAAAGAATAGTGATCTTAAACCGTATTTCATTCCAACTATAAAAAAAATAAATAAAAGGGAAGAAGAAAACTAATTTCTTTTTTAAAAAAGAACAATCATTTTCAAATTCTTTTCTCTCCCAACAAAAGAATTAGCCAAGGCTTTGTTTCAATACCAAACAAAAACGGGGACGAGATCGGCTTTCTACATGAATGCAATGGGTAATTCATGAAGCTCTGAAAAATACAGCTGCTGTTTCGCCAATAATTTCCTGTGCCCATGTACCATATTCTCTGAAGCTTTCACCCCCTCTGAAACGGTAAAGTGTGTCTTGCCACTAAGTAGGGGCAGAATAAGTATCCAGTCTCCGTGTTCTTTCTGCTAAGACCATGTTCTTTCAGAAAAGTCTTCAGATGGTAGCCCACTTTGGTTACCGCTAAGCTGCAGAACTGGGTTACAAACATGTCCAAGTGATCAAGTGGTGAAGTGAAAGTTGCACAGTCATGTCTGACTCTGTGACCTCATGGACTGGGGACTGCCAGGCTCCACTGACCATGAAATTCTCCAGGCCAGAATACTGGATTGGGTGGCCTATCCCTTCTCGGGTGGATCTTTCCAAACCAGGAATCAAACCAGGGGTCTTCTGCACTGCAAGTGGATTCTTTACCAGCTGAGCTCCCAGGGAAGCCCTGTGGAGTCAGCTGTTATTCCTCACAGAGCTGAGGAAGACTGAGGAGCAAAGGAAGGTGGATCCCAGGAACAGATCTGTCACCTCAGCACACCAAACCCAGTGTCCAGTACAGAACCACAGTAGTGAAGAGTCTTCTTTAACTTTATTTTGTCAGGGTTTCCCCAGATTCATTTGGTCAAGGAAACATGAGTTCTTCAGCATTACCAAAAATTCCCACTCAACCTTTCTACCAAGGCTGACGGGGACTGACGATGAGAAGCGGCACCTTCTCCCATCCCCGTAAACCTGAGGACTGGGTCTCAGAGGTCTCTCCCAGTCTAAATCATGAATGTGAGTGGTCCAAACAGTTGTCCCTCCCCCCAAACCTCCCCAGCTCTGGGACGGATCCCTGCTGAAGAGGAAATCCACCACTTCCTGTCCAAGCAGCCCCTCTGGTGAAGCGGGCCTTTGACCTGCTGAATTGGGGATCTGTTTGGGGAATTTTTTCCAGGACAGAGGAAAAACTCCTCTTAGAAAAGCCCCTTTGTCCTTCAGCACTGCACCCTGAGGGAAAAATTAAAGAACGAACACAGTCAGATTTTTGTAACCTTCTTTCCTACTTCATTCTGTATCTTAGGTCAATAGGAAGCACTGTTTTTGAAAAAAAAAAAAATCCAGTCAGGAAAAATAAAAATGTTTACGACAGCGTTTTTTCTTTTAGGTACTATATCCCATTTTAAATCAGGAAATACAACATCTGCATCTGCTCTTAAGGATTCTCTTTTTATTTTCTCATCACCAGAGGTTTTTTTTTTTTTTTTTTTTAATGTCAGACACTATAAATTTGAATGCACCTTTGAACTAACTTTGTGTAAGATGAGACCAGGGGAGCTGAGGGAAACTACTTAAGTGAAAATGGGAAGATGGAGGGAGTTGAGAAGGGGGTATAATAGCCATCAGATTCAGCTATGAGAAACAAAGAAGTAAACAAATAAACTGACTTCATTAGGAGATTCTGGGCCCTGGAGATGAAGAAAGAGGGAAGCACAGGGGAAAGGGGGTGAATCAGAGAATGGGTCTGCTATGGGGCACAGGATGCTGCAAATACTCTATGAAGAGCTGGCTTTTCATATTCACTCAAAACATGTAAGAGAGACTGCAACATTCTTATTACATCACTTCTTCCTGTGTGTAATGGAAGCTGGGAAATCAACTTTAGTCTTCCTTCTTTAGCCTTTGACTTAATCCTTCAACCTACACTATTTTCATCTGTTCTGAGCTTGGACACAAATGCTCCATCCCAGGCCCTCATGAAAGTTTCAACCCATTGGCGATCCCAGGTACCATGGTTGGAAGGAAGGTTGACTGAGTTATTCAACTCAGGAACACTGTCGCAAAGCAGATACAAATATATAGGGTTTATCTCCATCAGTTAGTATTGCTAAACCAAACTTGAGTCCACTCGCCCTCAAATAGTAAAGTCCATCTTCTGACACGGGGATGTGGTGAAGGAAATTTCTGTGTTTATTGCAGGGCACTATACCGACTTAATGGACATGAGTCTGAGCAAGCTCCAGGAGATGGTGAAGGACAGAGAAGCCTGGCATGCTGCAGTCCATGGGGTCGCAAGAGTCAGACACAGCTAAGTGACTGAACAACAACAAAGCATTGCTTTGTTCATTGCTCAAAACACCTGAACTCCCGGAAGGGTTTCAGCGAAGTATTTTTAGAGGCCAGGTGAGGGAGAAGGGTTGCAGGGTGTGATCATCTCAAGCACAGTTCTTTAATTGGTTGGTGGTGAGGTAACAGAGCAGTGGGGCTTTTCTGGTGGCTCAGTGGTAAAGAAAATGCCTGCAATGCAGGAAACATAGAGGCACAGGTTCAATCCCTGCATCAGGAAGATCCCCTGGAGGAGAAAATGGCAACCCACTCCAGTATTCTTGCCTGGGAAATCCCATGGACAGAGGAGCCTGGCTGGCTACAGTTCTTGGAGTCTCAAAGAGTCAGACAGGACTGAGCACGTATGCATGTAACAGAGCAGTATCACAGGGGATAATATTATCAGTCCTTAGGCTTCAGAAGGGAGAAGGCAATGGCGAGCCACTCCAGTACTCTTGCCTAGAAAATCCCATGGATGGAGGAGCCTCGTTGGCTGCAGTCCGTGGGGTCGCTAGGGGTTGGACACGACTGAGCGACTTCACTTTCTCTTTTCACTTTCACACACTGGAGAAGGAAATGGCAACCCACTCCAGTGTTCTTGCCTGGAGAATCCCGGGGACGGGGGACCCTGGTGGGCTTCTGTCTATGGGGTCACACAGAGTCGGACACGACTGAAGTGACGCAGCAGCAGGCTTCAGAAGGCTCAATGGACATGATGCTCGTGGTCATCAAGTAGTTAACATCTTCCATTTGGTGGGAGTTATTTAGCATCTATAGAAAAACTCAGGAAATGTGCATGAGATACCCTTATCTAATAGGTCCTTCAGAGAGAAGCTACAGCAGAGGACACAGGGGAGGGATCTGTCCTGGAAGGACTCATAGGGTCCTGCTTGATCACATTTCTCTCAGCTGCAAGTAACATCAAAGTGGCTTAAATAGGAAGAAACCTAGAGGGAGGCAGTTGTTGGTTTGAGTCCAGTACCTGACCGAGTTCAGGCTGATGTCTGCAATTTTTATAGGCTTTCCCTTATGGTAATAAGCTGATTGCTGTGCTCTGGACATCACATCTACATTCAGTCATTCTCTCAGCATCTAAGAAGAAAGAAGGAAGGAAATCTGGTGATATCTTTCCCTTTTACCAGGAAAGCGAAATGTTTCCCAGAAGCCCCTAGCAAGCTTTGACATATAACTAACTCATTGACCAAAACATGTGATATAGCTTCAAGGGAGGCTGGAAAGGGTGGGGTGAGTTTCCCAGCCTCTAAAATGGAGACTGTCAATTATACTCCAATAAAAAAATAAATAATAAAATAAGTCAATAAAATGGAAACAATAAGAAGATTGAGTAGATCTTTTGGCTCAACCAATAATAAGCATCTGCCACCAAATTATTTTCCATTAAGTTATTATTACTACATGCTTGTTGCTGAAATTTGATCAAGGACCTTATCATGAAGCTAGTAAGGTCATGTTCTGCTCATCACTTGACCGCTTCAAGTTGAGCTATGGTGTGAGTGAGCTGATAGTATACGATAACTTTGTTCCTACTTGAAATAAAAGCTTTTAAGTTAGTTGAATATTTTTAGGACCACTCATATCTTCCAAAAACTCTCAAGTTTCTTTGGTTTACATCAAAGTCCTATCTAATTTGCTCCCAAGAGGAAATCTACCACAATAGTAAAGTTGTATATTTCCACAGGGATTTTCCCTAAACTGTTAATGAGTTGTGACTTCCTTATATGTACATGCAGACGAGACTCGTGCACTCCGAGCAGGTAGACAGAATTCGAACCAGATGGTTCAAGGAAAGGAAACCGGATTAGCCGATCATTTCAAACACCTCCATGTGTTGACTG
Source organism: Moschus berezovskii (assembly GCF_049115385.1). Lineage (NCBI taxonomy): Eukaryota > Metazoa > Chordata > Mammalia > Artiodactyla > Moschidae > Moschus > Moschus berezovskii. The sequence continues at coordinate 70,960,977 of NC_142477.1, forward strand.
AAATCCATAAGGGGAATGACAAAACATGTACCTTATTTTCTCAACAAACTGTGCACCATACTGAATGTTAAGCATTAAATTGAGGGAGGGGAAAGCAAGCTCTGGTTTTTCTTTCCTTGTCAACTAGAACCATAAGCCTAGTTTTGCCTGATTAATGTATCCAGAGGGGGAAAAAACCAAAAAGAAATGCATGGCGGTTCATAAACTCATACCACTGAGGGTCCCCCTGGTAATCCTATAGCACGGGCATTTGGATAAATCAGAGGTGGCAAGGGTGTGTCTAATTTCCATGAGTTCCTGTATGGAAAGCAAATCCCATTTTGCTTGATTTTCCAGTTTAAACAATAAACCATAAGAGTCTCTCATCCCCACCCTTAAGCCAATTTCACTGAAACAGGGACCAATGCAAATTAAGGCACTTTCCAGTATTCAGGCCCCCAACCTCCCACCCCCAGTTTAATCAAAGCCCAATTTGGTTGAGGAGTAAACTCGTATTTACACATCAGGAGAAAATCTGGTTCCAGTAATTAAAGGGATTTTCTAAATCTTGCCCCCATGTTAGAACACCCGTTTTAATAGTTAATTAAAGACTCCTGAACCATCCTTTGAAGGAAGTTTGAAAAAGAAAAGATTAGGGACCTGCCACAAAGACATTACTGACAACAAGGAATGAAATTCTTTGTTAGTCCCTTTAAGGAAAACTAAGGTTTTCATTTACCTAAAATACTTTGGGTATGCAGATTTTTTTTTTAAACAAAAGGAGATACTTATTTGCCTTTGTAAATAAGTACAGTCTAAGGGTAACCCTGCAAATTTCACAGCTGTTCCACAAATGTAAGCCAGCTTACAAGTCACCTGCATACCACCCCCATCACAGTGAGGGTAGGTTGGGACCACAGATGCCTTATTCCTTTGTATCCTAAGGACTGGTGCCAAAATGGCAAATTCCATAGACAGGGGCCCGCCACATACAAGGAGATCAATACTCTCCCTTGCAACTCCATGTACTATCTATATTCAAAATGGGTTGAAACTTAGTTAGATGCATCTTTCAATCAACATTTAATCCTGCCCAGTGCTAGGTGCTGTTAGGTACACAGATAAGTACAGTATAAGTCTCCTTGCTGCTCAGAGATTTGATCTTGATTAAGAAGACAAACGCTGGGCCTTCCCCGATGGTCCAGTGTTTAAGACTCCGCACTCCCAATGCAGGGGGCCTGAACTCAATCCCTGGTCAGGGAACTAGAGCCCACATGCCTTAACTAAAAAACCCGCATGCCACAATGAAGACTGAAGATCCTGGATATCACAGCTAAGATCCAGCACAGTCAGATAGATAAATTAAAAAGAAGACAAACATTTGCCCAGGTAACACCAATACAAGGCACACAGACATGGAAGATGTACTGGAGATACAAGCAAAGGACACGATGACAACGGGGCAAAGGAAGAGAAACAAGGATGGGTAAACCCTCCCGGAAGGTGCTAAGCTCTTCCTTAACAGGTAGATCAAATTGCCAACATCAAAGAGACCTAATGGTCAGCATCCATGGGATCACAGAAAAATCAAGAGAACTCCAGAAAAACATCTACATATGCTTTATTGACTATGATAAAGCTTTGACTGTGTGGATCACAACAAACTGTGGAAAATTCTTCAAGAGATGGGAATACCAAACCACCTTACCTGCCTCCTGAGAAATCTGTATGCAAGTCAAGAAGCAACAGTTAGAACTGGCCATGGAAAAACAGTCTGGTTTCAAATTGAGAAAGGAGTATGTGAAGGATGTATATTGTCACCCTGCTTATTTAACTTATTTGCAGAGTACATCATGTGAAATGCTGGGCTGGATGAAGCACAAGCTGGAATCAAGATTTCGGGAGAAATATCAATAACCTCAGAAATGCAGGTGACACCATCCTTCTGGCAGAAAGTGAAGAGGAACTGAAGAGCCTCTTGATGAAAGTGAAAGAGGAGAGTGAAAAACCTGGCTTAAAACTCAACATTCAGAAAACAAAGATCATGGCATCCGGTCCCATCACTTCATGGCAAATAGATGGGGAAACAGTGGAAACAGAGACAGACTTTATTGTCTTGGGCTCTAAAATCACTGCAGATGGTGATTGCAGCCTTGAAATTAAAAAATACTTGCTCCTTGGAAGAAAAGCTATGATCAACCTAGGCAGCATATTAAAAAGAAGAGAAATTAAAAGTCAAAATAGAGTAGCTATGGTTCAGACATCCTGGGAAATAACTATTTCCCAGATATCCTGAAAAATGATATTACGGGTGTGCTTTCAGATTAGACGCTGTGACCTAATGTAGAACTTAATGCTCCTGTAATGCATTTTTGCTTCTGTACTTTGCTTGCTGCTCGTAAAACCAAAGTTACTCTATTTTAAGATAAGGTTGTTTGTAAGTCAAGATTCCTAAAATTGTTTTTGAAAAATAAAATAAAATAGATGGAAAACCTTGAAAAAAAATAAATAAAAAGAACAGACATTAGTTTGCCAACAAAGGTCAATCTAGTCAAATCTCTGGTTTTTCCAGTAGTCATATATGGATGTGAGAGATGGACCATAAAGAAAGCTGAGCGCTGAAGAATTGATGCTTTTGAACTGTGGTGTTGGAGAAGACTCTTGAGAGTCCTTTGGACAGCAAGGAGATCCAACCAGTCTGTCCTAAAGAAAATCAGTCCTAAGTATTCATTGGAAGGACTGAGGCTGAAGCTGAAACTCCAATACTTTGGCCACCTGATTCAGACAATGGACTCGTTAGAAAAGACCCTGATACTGGGGAAGATGGAAGACGGCGACAGAGGATGAGATGGTTGGATGGCATCAGGGACTCGATGGAGGCGAGTTTGAGCAGGCTCCTGGAGTTGGTGATGGACAGGGAGGCATGGTGTTCTACAGTCCATGGGGTCCCAAAGAGTCAGACATGATGAGTTAACAACAGGTACTAGAAGCCGATATCTGGAGAATAATATTCCCAGACAGAGAGAACAAGGATATGGTGGCAAGAAAGAGCAATGCATGTTCAAGAAAGAGCCTGGAGATCCCTGGGGCTGAAGTAAAGTGGGGGGTGGGGGGTTGCTGTTAGGAGGGGAAGACAACATGAGGGTAGTGGAGACTGTTGTAGAGGGGCTTTCCCACTTGGCTAAGAAGTTGATTTCGTTCTGGAGAAAGGAGGGCTTGGCATGGAAGAATTGGGTGGGGGACAAAAAGAGACTTGGGCAAGAGACCAGCCCAGGGGTTTTCACTCAAAGCAATGGCAACAGAACTCTATGGCAAGGGGTCCTCAAATAGAGACGCATCCCCAGGGATCCACAAAGACTTTCTGGGGGAGTGTAAAACAAACAGATTATTTGAAAGGAATCAACTTCTAGATCTTCAACTTCTATATGTTCTTTTTTCTAAAACTGCCTGATGAGTAGAATCACACCTGAAATAAAGGTGTGCCAAATCCCCTATGCCAAATCTTTCAGTGATAGGTTAATGATTCATCGAGACCCCTTAAATGCATGGGCTTCCTGTCTCCATGTCCTCTTGGTCCTTTCTGTTAAGGATGAAACTTGACCTTTGAGGGAGGTTCTGAATTCAGAATAATCGATGCAATGTAGATTAGTGACATTGATCATTCAAACATTTTTGGAATCATTCCTAGAGTTATCAACTTTTTAAAGATAAAACCCTCAGGTAAAAATTCAGTTTGAATTCTTTCTTATTCAAGTGGCATTTCAGGAAGTCACTTAAAATCTATTTTGTCAAGTGCATCATCAACTATGTATTCTAATTACAATCAGTTCTCATCTGATTTCAAATTATAATTATAATATAATTAATATTTTCAATCTCCTACTAACAGAGTGAACTTCTTTAAATCCAGGATGAAAACTGTTAGATGTTAATTTAAATGTTTATGAAAGAGTACATAGTTATGGAAAAACCTTTTGGGAGTGCCCCCAGCAAATGAGTTTTAAGAAATTGGATTTCCTTGGGTTGTCAGTACATGTTGAGAAGGAAGCAATGTGAGAAGAGGTGGGTCTCTGTGGTAAATTAAGTTTGAGAGGTGCTGAGTTCCAGTGGCACAGGTCTCGGCCTTTTAATAGACTAATCATGTTAGAGCCTCTCCAGAGAGTCTTTCCCAAGCTTTGACCACACGAGAGGGGCAGCACCAAGGGGGAGTTTGAGAGCATTTTACACCTTACCCCAATAATCTCCATCTCTCCAGCGCACCCCCCCGCAGCTACCCCTCCCCATAACACATAAACTAAGTCAATACGTATCATAGTATAAACACAATCTTCAGGCAATAGGGGACTGAAGCCTGTTCTCATGGGCTCACACCAGCAACTTGGGCATAACTGGGGATCAAAATGTGTTCTGAGAAGAAAGTTCTGGAGCAGTAGGTCAAATATACCTTGACCATAGTTACATCACGCAAGAGAAGTACAGAGTTGAAGCAGCTGCAAAGATAATGCCAGACCTCAAAAATGTCTATGTACTTCTCTTATACTATCCATATGTGCCCATCCAGATACTTTTCTATTGAATTATCTGCGAACTTGCTTCAGTTCTTAACATCATTCATGTGAATGTGTGCAGCCTGTGTTCATAGAATACTTAGATCACTCCCGATACAGGCCTATCTTACTGACACATCCCTCATACCACAAAGTGTGGGGAAAGAAGCCAGAGGCATGGACCAGTAGCTGAGATAAACCATGATAAAGGACATCTTCCTATATCATCAATGATGTAGGATCATTGATCTTCCTCCTGATTAAATCCTGTACCCTGTGTGTATTTCACATGGTCTTTCCAGGATGCTTACAAGTATTGTCTTTACTTTTCTTGAACAAGATTCAAAAAGTTTACTTGGTTGTCCATCTAATGCCCCCAGATGCTTCCAATTTAGTTAATGCAGTGGATAAAAAGATATCTTTTCAATCCCAAGATTAGCAAAAATTTCTTACTTGATATCAATTCAACAAGATAGCCTATTGATTGAACCTTTGACTTTTCAACTGAGTCTTTTGCCTTTGTGTCCGACGATGACATATGTCACTGTGCAAAATGGAAAGGCCATCTGGCCAGAGTTGCCCTGTGAGATAAGGAAGAATGCTGGCATTCTTACTGCAGGGATGCTCAATATTGAACTATGCTGGATGCTATGAATAGGAAAGCTTCTCCAACAAAAAGTGTCCTTTAGATGCAAGCGCTGTATCTCCCTGTCACATCTGTGCTGTTTCTGCACAATGAGAAGTGGTCCTGACATAGCCTTCACTTGACCCCAGAATCCCCAAAGAGCACCACAGAGGATGGGGATGGTCCTCCAGGGCAGGGCAAGCAACACAGAATTTCAGAAAGGAGAAGAAGGCCATTTTCAAATCCCAGTTATGAAATAAATAAGCCACAGGGATGTAACATACAGCATAAGGAATATGGTCAAAATATGGTAATCACTTTGGGAACAGATGGTTTCTAGACTTATCGTGCTGGTCACTTCATAACATAAACGTCGAAGCACTATCTAGTAGGCCTGAAATGAATAGGATGTCAGCTATTTTTCAATTTAAAAAAGTGCAATTGTCTGTCTCTGAACTCTCTTTCCTTCCAACACATTATTAGATTATTCTGGAATCACTTATTTTCCAAGCCATCTGTCTTGTCTGCTTGACCAAGAGCGTGTGCTATGTGGTCTTACTTATCTCCATATCCTCAAAGCCAGTACAGAGACTGACCCAGGCTGGGCACTCAGTAAATATCTGTTAAGTGAATAAACGGAAATTTGGATGAATGAATAATGCAGGAGGAAAGGAATTCGAGATTTGAAGCCCTGTTTTCTGGATGAAGCAGTCTGTTGAACCTAAGAACCATCCTACTTACATCTTTTGGTCAAACTGGTTATCATCCCTGTCTGCACCATCCTCTGACAGGCGACAACTGACATTCCTAGGTCTCAGAAACTTGCTCTGCTCTATATTCTCTGAATAGGTGGACTAAAGTTTACAGCCCAATCAGTACCGCGCTTTCCTAGGCTTAGCTGTACATTTTTTGCCTTTGACATTTAACCTCCCATATTTTCATATACTAAATATTATTTAGTATTATCTGATGCTCTTGACTCCTCAAATGTGCATTTCTCCCCTATTTGTCATTTCTGTCACCTGTTGAACACACCAATACTTCCTGTCTCTCCAGCCTGATATTGCTCTAATCTAATCTCTTCTTTGGAAAAAAAAAATATATATCATTTTCTTTTCTTCTTTATTTAGTTTCTATAATTTTTTCCCAAGGCCTTGACCCCTGAACTTATGCTGAGTTCCCACAGCCACTTTCTCAGCTGGCCTGCCTCGCACTATCTGTAAAACATTCCTAGAATTGCTCCTTGATGAGATCGAAACCCATGCACACACCTAATCTCGACTTATCTTGACAGGTCCAATTTTTCCATACATGGCCCACATGCCTCCCTATTGTCTGACAGTCTACAGATGAAAACCCCACGTCTGTTCCACATCCAAGAAGTGCACAAATCACTTCCTTGGTTGTCCTCGTCTCCTCGGACGTTTGGGAGTTCTCTAGGCTAGCTGCCATCTTCAAATCTGATATGGTTCTTCAAGCGATTTCATTAGAGCCGGTGGAGACTTGTGTTCTGTTTTGTTTTCCCCTGGCTCTGCTACTGACATGATAAAAAGCTGGAGACAAGGTACTGAACTTGACTCTCTCAGTCAGTATAAAGCAGGGATTTAAAATACTTGGCATTCATCCACTTTGGAATGAAGCTCTAAGGATGAATGAGTCTGTAACCATAGTCAAGATTTTATTATTATGGATCTCTATTAGCAGTCCTATAATTTTACTGATGATGTTAATAGAGCTCATAATAATATAAGAAATCCATCAGCAGGCCTGGAAGCTCAGAAAGGCTCTACTGCTACGGCCTTTAAGAATGATCCGCCCAGTGTGTTCCCTCCCTTCCCTAAACCCCTCTGAATTTTTTTTTTTTAAGCAAGTATCAACCTGCCAGTGATTAACTCTTACCTTACTATTTTCTGTGGGCTAGCGTTGTCCCAGTGAGATGGAAAGACCCTTGGAAATAAGACTCAGGCTTGGTCTTTCTCCTAAACCTCTGCAGTACCGGATTCAGGACGGGTCACGGGTCACAGATGCTAGCATGCTTAGACGCTCAGTCATGTCCGACTCTGCGGCCCTTTAGACTAGGTCGCAAAGAGTCGGACACAACTGAGTGACTGAACTGAACTGAGACTGTAGCCTGCGGAAGTCCTCTGTAACTTTTTAAAAAATTGAAACAGTTGATTTACAATGTAAAGATCATCATCCTAAGTAAGTCAAAAAGAGGAAGACAGGGACCATATGATATTTATATGTAGAATCTAAAAAATGGTACTAAGAAACTTATTTACAGAACAGGAAAACTTTTTGATTGGCAGTGTAATTTCAGCCTGAGAATTCTCTTAATCATAGTGAAAAAAGGATGGCTTATGACTTCTAATGAAATTCCTAAGTTGAAAGACTACTAAATTCAACACCTTTTAAAAAATATTTCTCTTGAAGAAGAGTTGCTCCAAGCCCTCCAGAGCCCTGAAAGCAGTCCCCAACTATCCCACTACTTACGGCTGAATTTCCCAGCCCTCCTCTCTCAGAGAGTCTCCTGTTCTCAGAAGTTGCTGAGCAGGACACCTCCCTTTCCAACTCACCCATGTTTCCTGGCCATATCCCTCTCCACAGGCTCCTCATTTTTATAGGCAACCCCCTGAAAATGCCCTGTTTGTTAGAAACGAAGGGCCAGCAGCTAGAAGGTTCCCCTGCTCCCAGCCCCACGTACTGTTCTAGTGGCCTGGTGGTCTCGTTTCTCTTGTCTGCTCCTAAAAAGAAGGAAGAAGTTGTGTTCTTTGAGCGCCTGTGTGGGTCTGGTGCTCTTCTGCTACAGGTGGGGAGTGCTGGTAAATGTGTGATAACCCATCTGGAGGAGGGAGCCCTGATGTGTAGCCTGGGGAGATGGTCCTGTCATAACATAGCCAAATTCAAGTTAGGAATGTGTCGCCACTGAATGCATTCTGCATCTTCTCTGTGCCATCGAGCAGGGCTGATCTGGCTCCAGTTTGGGGTAAGGGTAGGTAGCTCTGCAACTCAAAATTCTCTCTCCCAAAGTTTCTGAAAAATCAACTCGTAAAAAATAAGCATAGGGGACTTTCCTGGTGGTCCAGTGGCCAGTGGTCCTGGCTCCCAATGCAGGGGGCTCAGATTCCACCCCTGATGAGAAAACTAGATCCCACCTGCTACAACCAAGACTCAGCGCAGCCAAATAAATACATAAACAAAAACTAAATATTTGGGGAAAAAATCAATTACATTAGTAATTGCCAGAAAGCACATTTAGAAAGATCAAAAAGATCATTATGAAGAAAACAATCATAACTTTGGCTTCTTGCTTTTTGGTATCTCACTTTTAAAGGTTTACTCAGCTCCCTTTTTATGCTTGGAAGACTATTTCCCCAGAAGAGTTGCAGAATATGCCATCCCCAAATATGCCACCCTCTGCCCAAGATTCATTGCAGATGGGCTGCCTCAGCTTGCAAAAGACATTTTTCTCCAGTTTCTACAATGCAAAGCATGCAGGGTAGTTTCAAGGAAAGGCGCTTAATAAAAAATAAATAATACCTTAAGACCATTCATGCAGACACTTCCTGACAATCCCTGGAAGTGCTGACTAGCCCATGAGCTAATTATCCTGTAAATTTCCTATTCTTCCCTAGTGTGGAGGTGAGATCTAATTTGAAAGATTAAAATCTTTGCATGATTACAGTATCTGGTAATTGTTCAGCTCTGTAGTTACATGCTCAATAGCTACTAACTAAGTGCAAAGAATTACGAGGTGATTTGTGCCTGTAAAATAAATTCCAAGAATTTTGCATTTACAAAAGGCAAAGAAGTCAAAGTGGGAGAATAACAGACGTGCCAAGTGGAGTAATTTATTGTAAACTTCAGGAAAGAGGGACTTAGGGATCTCTGGATTCATAGACAGGCCAAGTTGCAGAATACCGCTGTATGCATCTTTGAGGTTGCACTGAATTTTATTTATGTAAAAGCACAGCTCAAGTGGGTAAAGTTGTCTAAGAAGTATTTACCCTAAACTTTTGGAGGGGTTCCAAATATTTGCTATTCTCATAGCAAAAGAACCACCCAAACCACATATTCATAACTTCCAAACATTAAAAAAAACAAAACAAAACTTCCGGAACTCAATACTAGAATAATGATATGAGATTTTGTGTATGTGTGTGTATGTATATAAAATTAAAATTTTAAAGAAAAAAGAAGAAAAAATAATAAAGCCTTTAGTATTTATGTTTCCAACTCCACCACTATTTGATTTTGTGCCAACCATTCTTTTTCTGCTTTAGTAGGTCACACCGGAAAATTCATTCATTAAACAAATATTTATTCAGCACCCAGTGCATACCAAGCTCCTGTTCTTGGCACTGGGGACATGATGATAAATAAAATAGATAAGGACTCTGCTCTCACAGACTCAGAGTTCAGCAGGAAAGAAAGATTTACTAATACTTACAAGTATTCATTTCAATTACAAATACTTAGAAGTGATGCTTAGAAGTCCTGGGGAAAAAAAGGGCAGCCCACTACGGAGGGTGTAGGGTCTATCCTAGTTTAGGAATCAAGGAAAGCGGCTAATGAGGAAGTGATGATGCTTAATTTGAGAGCTTAACATCAAGTAGGCATGATTGGTTCAGAGATGGGGGAAGGGCAAAGCCAGTCCTTTTCTGCAGTCAAGTAAAGCAAAGGGAGTTTTCAAAATGATTATATTTTAAAGCCTTTCTTCCTCCAGACCTTGAAGTTTCCCAACCCTTTTTGTTTGTTACAACTCAGCTTTTTAAGATTTTTCTAGTTAAAACTTCTGATATTACTGGTAGCTATACGCATAATTCTGAAAGAACAAGAAATATCATATCTGATGAAACCAGGCCTTTATTTAGGCAGGCAATAATGAGTCATTAGAAATGAAACTCACAATGGCCTGACAGTGATCTGTCCCAGCATCCATTCTGTGGAGTACCCAGAGTCTGGCCTCCCTGGTTGAGAGAAATAAGGGGACATGTGGGCAAGCCACAGAAGCAGGGGCTAGTGGACAGGGACTGAGTTAAACGGAGCTCACACAGGACAGGGTAAACGGTGGTGATTTGTCCACAGAACCTTTTCAGGCAACCAGAAAGAAAAATGTAGAATAAAATCCTTCCCCTGGAGGTTCATTCAGAAATGACTCGTTTGTGCAAAATGATACCCACAAGTAGCTGATTGTCAGTGTTATGCCTCCAGCTAGATTGTAATGACTCAGTATAAACCATGTCAATATTCAGAATTTTTGGAAAATTCGTCTATTTCCCTTAATGGTAGGACTTTTCATGTGTTACCAGACCAGAACCTTAATGCTCACTTATCTTGGCCTACAATTATAACATGTTATTATTGATGGTTTTTATATGGATAGTTTTAGAAATAGTCTTTATTTTTTTAAAAGAAAATGAGAAATGTAGGGGGGGGAGGAAATAAATGATCCATCTTTCAAATAATTACTCAAATAAAAACAATAATTTATATTTGGGTATATTTTCAATTTTTTTTTCTCATTCTTCCTTTTCAAGTTTTATCTTTTGTCATAAATATAAGTAATTTAATAATCTACATATAACTGAGAGCTATTTAATGCTTATTTAGCATTCTACAATACACACTTTCCTCTGTTATAACTTTTGTAAGCATTACATTACAGTACCCCATCGAGGGGACGTGCCATGGTTTACTTTGCCAGTCTTCTACTGTGGGACATTTAGGGCTTCCGTAAGCTTTTTAACCTGATATTTTTTTGAATAAAGACGACTACTCATCAGCAAGGACTTCTGGATGTGGCACAATTAGGTCAAAGGTATAAACTTTCAAAGATCCCTAAAATTTTGTCCAGACTGTGTCTTCAAATACCGTATCGATTTATCCTCCTGTTGGCAATGTATGAAAGCTCTTGTTCTATGACACACTTGCCAGTCTCCTCTCTCTTCCTTTCTTTCCATTCTCTTAACTTTTACTAAAAGTCTGTTAGGCAAAATATGTCATGGGTAGTATCTTAATTTGCATTTCTGTGTGCTTAATAATTTTCTTTTATTTGGTGTTCATTGTATTTTCTTTTTGATATATTGTCTATTAATGTTTATGGCAGAAAGTGAAGAGGAACTCAAAAGCCTCTTGATGAAAGTGAAAGAGGAGAGTGAAAAGGTTGGCTTGAAGCTCAACATTCAGAAAATAAAGATCATGGCATCTGGTCCCATCACTTCATGGGAAATAGATGGAAAAACAGTGGAAACAGTGTCAGACTTTATTTTTTTGGGCTCCAAAATCACTGCAGATGCTGATTGCAGCCATGAAAGTAAAAGACGCTTGCTCCTTGGAAGGAAAGTTATGACCAACCTTGATAGTATATTAAAAAGCAGAGACATTACTTTGCCAACCAAGGTCCGTCTAGTCAAGGCTATGGTTTTTCCCGTGGTCATGTATGGATGTGAGAGTTGGACTGTGAAGAAAGCTGATCGCCGAAGAATTGATGCTTTTGAACTGTGGTGTTGGAGAAGACTCTTGAGAGTCCCTTATACTGCAAGGAGATCCAACCAGTCCATTCTTTTTTTTTTTTTGGGGGGGGGGGGGTTGAAAGAAATTATCTTAAGAAATAATACTTGCAAAATAGAAATACATAGGTGTTCTTGATTAGATTTTTGTCCATAGGTGTCCAGCGGAGTAAGACCAAGAAGCAAAGTGATGCATTTGCTTTCTCTTTGTGAAAAGGGGATGCACACAAAGCATGGTGGAGCCACAGCCCGGTGTGTTCTTTGAGGCAGTCTTCCTGGTCTGCTGGCATCAGGCCTCATGATGCACTTTCTTGCCCCATGTTGACAAACTGACTTCCCAGAAATCCCCACAGGAAAAACACTCTTAATGCCAGGGCACAGATGCCTGGTATCCAAACGTGCTGTGCAGCTAGGTGAAGTGAAAGAAGCTTCCTCCAACTACGTCTGGCGGGAGCTATGTACATAATCAAAATTTTCACTCCTACCATATCCCAGTGCCCCTTCTGTATTTTTTTTTTTTCTCAACAGTTTGTTCATAGCCTCCTAAGGACCTTTTTATTTATTTATTTTTTCTCTGAAATATTTCAATATTTCTGCAGGTTTAGTAACATCATAAAATACATTTCAACTAAAATTCACAAATCTAAAAACCTGTTAGGCATTTTTAGGCATTTTAAGTTGGAAATGAAGACCAATGTTACATCGTAATATGCCAATTACAAATAGTACTTCAAATAGCAAATACTCCAGTTTGTCCCAAACTTTAAAAACTATTCATGAACTCAACACTGAACTATTGATGGCTATGAGAATTGTTTCCTAGCCTTTTTGAAAATTTCAACCCATTTACGTTTAAGGTAATTATTGATAAGTACGATCCCGTAGCCATTTTCTTTATTGCTTTGGGTTCAAGTTAATACACTCTTTCTGTGTTTCCTGTCTATAGAAGATCCTTTAGCATTTGTTGGAGAGCTGGTTTGGTGATGCTGAATTCCCTCAGCTTTTGCTTGTCAAGGATCTCATTCAAATATGAAGGAGAAATCAAAATCAACCAGTCCATTCTAAAGGAGATCAATCCTGGATGTTCATTGGAGGGACTGATGCTAAAGCTGAAACTGCAATACTTTGGCCACCTCATGTGACGAGTTGACTCACTGGAAAAGACTCTGATGCTGGGAAAGGTTGGGGGCGGGAGGAGAAGGGGACGACGGAGAATGAGATGGCTGGATGGCATCACCAACTCTGTGGACATGAGTTTGAGTGTACTCCACGAGTTGGTGATGGACAGGGAGGCCTGGCGTGCTGTGATTCATGGGGTCACGGAGAGTCGGACACGACTGAGCGACTGAACTGAACTGAATGTTCTCTGTCCGTTTTCAATTAGCCTTCTTTTATGCTTTGGAGGAAAAGTTTGCACTGTAATATTTTTCAACCTATTGAACCTTTTCATTTTTGTGGTGATAATTCTAAACTATGAACACAAATAATGCAACTTTCATTTGAGATGCAAAAAAGGAGATAAACTTTGATTGTGCTCTCTTTTGCTTTAGTCAGCAGCCCAATCAATTATATGTGATATTCTTTGTTCTCAGAAGCATAGAAAATGGAGGATTGAGTATTTTTAAAAAAAGGAGAAATTTTATTTTAAAATTAATTAAGCAGGTAATTTATTTTAAAAAATAACTATTTGAAAAATTGTACATTAATTTCACTGAAAATTTTGTTTAGAATCCTCTTTTGGAATTGCCTTCCAATTAATTTCTGAGTCTCCTTCATTTTTATTGCAAATATTACCCAGGTTGATACAATTCTTATTTACTTATTTTGGTTTAACCTACTTTGGGAGAGTTCTAACGATAAAAGTATCTGTCATCTCCAGGACTAGATGATTGCCACATTGCATCTGTCCACATCAATCCATAATCCCAAGAATCTAAATTCAGATCTGAAAACTAAAGTAGGGAGGAGGTTTGGGGTAAGATAATGTCCTTGAAAGAAGCATAATATATTTAAGAAAACCTACTATGAAGGAGGGGCTTCCCAGATGGCGTTAGTGGTAAGGAACCTGTCTGCCAATGAAAGAAACATGAAAGACTAGGGTTCCGTCCCTAAGTCGGGAAGATCCCCTGGAGGAGGGCATGGCAACCCACTCCAGTATTCTTGCCTGGAGAATCCCATGGACAGAGGAGCCTGGCAGTTTACAGTCCATGGGGTTGCAAAGAGTCGAGCACGACTGAAGTGACTTAGCACACCCCCAGACACAATGAAGGAGTCCAATCATCTGCATGTGTTGTTAAGGGGGTGGTCTCCAAAAGCAGGTGTACCATGCACAGCCTGTACCGCTGAGTGTGATGGCCCTGCCTCTCAAATGTGCATTTGAAAAAATCCATTTTGAGTCCTTACTTGAAGCTCAAATATTCAGAATTGCTTTTATCATTTTTTTCAAAAACTAAGAAAAGTTGTGTAAAATCAAGATTAAACTGAATTAAGTAAGACTGTACTACATCAGATTTAACAAGAGTTTTGTTACAAGTAAAACTGTGCACATAATTTTGAGCACTGATTTTTCTGATGAGATGTGAACTAGTGTGAAATCTACAAAGGTGTGTTTGCAGGGCAGCAATGAAAACACAGACATTGAGAATGGACTTATGAACGTAGCTGGGGCAGGGGTGGGGGGAAGGAGGGGGGATTGTATGGAGAGAGTAATATGGAAACATACATTGCCAGGTGTAAAACAGATAGCCAATGGGAATTTGCTGTATGACTCAGGGAACTCCAACTGGGGCTGGACAACAAGCTAGAGGGATGGGATGGGAAGGAAGGAGGGAGGGATGTTCAAGTGGGAGGGGACATGGGTAAACCTACGGCTGATTCATCTTGATGTTTGGTAGAAACCAGCACAATACTGTGAAGCAATTATCCTTCAATTAAAAAATAAATTTTAAAAAAGGTGTGATACCACATTTTTAGAACATTATCACGATGAGATCCTTGGAGTATAGAATGGGGCTTATGCCAACATACGCTTGTTCAAAATTCCTAAGATGATCATCTTCTGAGTTAGAATCAGCAAGGTGATTGATTATTCATTAAAAAAAAAAAAAAACTCTTAGCCATCTCAGCAACAACGAACTCATGTTTTCAGTAGATCAATAAATTTTCACTCTAATCCCAAGAAGAAACCCAGTGCATCAGAAAAGTCATCAGCAAAAACAAAAAGATCCATGCCAGCTGTTTCTGGCAGCCTATCAAAGAGGGGACAGAGCAGAACAATAAGAAATGTTTGCCATGTGTTGGGAGAGGAGCGGTAATGGAAAATACCCATAAACAAATGACTAACACTTGTCTGTCTGTTATTCAGGTGCGCAGGTAAAATACATCCATCTCCTTGCATGGACTCTTCTGGATACAAATTACTCTGAGGCCCAGGCAGTCATTTCCAGGCTCTTGTAATTCCTTATGCAGCCCAAGCCATCATGGGTGTCAGCAGTTTTGCTGCATAAGCACTTTAAGATTAAATCCTAACATTCAAATTAGCATAAAACATTCTGTGCAAAATAAGTCACATCAGAGGCTTTCCTTTTCAATTTCCAAATTGCCCATTGCTGTTGTCTTGTACTTCACAGTTCAGTTCAGTTGCTCAGTTGTCTCTTTGTGACTCCATGGACTGCAGCACACCAGGCTTCCCTGTCCATCACCAACTCCTGGAGCCTGCTCAAATTCACGTCCATCAAGTTGGTGATGCCACTCATGTTCATCGAGTCAGTGATGCCATCCAACCATCTCATCCTCTGTCATCCCCTTCTTCTCCTGCCTTCAATCTTTCCCAGCATCAGGGTCTTTTCCAATGAGTCAGTACTTCCCATCAGGTGACCAAAATATTGGAGCTTCAGCTTCAGCATCAATCCTTCCAGTGAATATTCAGGACTGATTTCCTTTAGGATTGACTGGTTTCATCTCCTTGCTCTCCAAGGGACTCTCAAGAGTATTCTCCACACCACAGTTCAAAAGCATCAATTCTTCAGCGCTCACCTCTCTTTATGGTCCAACTCTCACATGCATATATGACTATTGGAAAAACCATAGTTTTGACTAGACGGCCCTTTGTGGGTAAAGTAATGTCTCTGCTTTACAATATGATGTCTAGGTTTGTCATAGTTTTTCTTCCAAGAAACAAGCATCTTTTAATTTCATGGCTGCAGTCACCATCTGCAATGATTTTGGAGCCCAAGAAAATAAAGTCTGTCACTGTTTCCATTGTTTCCCTATCTATTTGCCATGAAGTGTTGGGACCGGATGCCATGAACTTCGTTTTCTGAATGTTGAGTTTTAAGCCAGCTTTTTCAATCTCCTCTTACTTTCCTCCTCACTTTCATCAAGAAGCTCTTTATTCCTCTCCGTTTTCTGCCATTAAAGTGGTGTTATCTGCATATCTGAGGTTTTTGCTCTCTCTCCCAGCAATCTTGATTTCAGCTTGTGCTTCATCGAGTCCGGCATTTCACATGATGTACTCTGCATATAAGTTAAATAAACAGGGTGACAATATACAATCTTAATGTACTCCTTCCCCAGTTTCAACCTAGAAACCTTTTCACTTCTCTCTAATTTCATTCCCGTGGTGCTCGGCTTGACACTCCTTCAGGCAGGCTACATCCACTGTGTTTGCTAGGATGGACATTTGATGTAGGAGGAAAGGAATACGGCATCGGACCCATAAGGGTCAAATCAAGCACATGGGGAAAACAACCATTTTCTTTGCTTGTATTTAAGCATGTAGGATGGATCTATTTCTCCTGAAGCTCAGCTTTCCCACAGCAAAAAACAGGGGAGCAGACACAGTGGGCTAAGTAAAGGGCACCAAAGATGCAGACAGTCCTCCCTGGATGCTAGCTATTAAGAAACCAGATTGCACCTTTGACAATCTGCTTGGAGCTCAAACACTTGAGGGAGACATCCCCAAACCTTGTGGGAGAGCCTGGGAGGCCAGCGCTCAAGGCCATGGGATTCCTGGTGTGATTTTGACTTTGGCCATATGTGCATGTAGCTATGGAGGCTCCTTAATTTGGACAACTTTGCTGAAATAGGGCTTCCCTGGTGGCTCAGATGGTAAAGAATCCACCTGCAATGAGGGAGACCTAGGTTCGATTCCTCGGTTGGGAAGATCCCCTGGAGGAGGGCATGGCAACCCACTTTAATATTCTTGCCTGGAGAATCCCCAGGGACAGAGGAGCCCGGCAGGCTATATAATCCATGCGGTCACAAAGAGCTGGACATGACTGAGCGACTAAGCACATTACAGCATTGCTGAAATAGGGACTGACCAGAGGTTGCCGCATCTCTTGCTTTAAAAAACCTTGAGAAGAGAAAGCAGATATATTTAAGCTAGAGGCAGAGGACGGACCAGCTCGGTTCTCAGGGGAAGGAATAGTACCTTTGGGGTAATATGGAAATCTGTGGGAGTATTTTTGATTGTTGCATGGATTGGGAGGCACCACTAGCATTTAATGGGTGGAACCAGAGGCAGTCAGCACCTTATTGAGTGTGGGATTTGGTCCACGTGACAAAAATTTTTCCCATACCCCTCCATAAGTTCATATGAATGTCCAGTTATATAAGCAAAAACCTTGATAAAATTATCTAAGGTCTTGCCGAAGAATGCTTAAACTACCACACAATTGCACTTATCTCACACACTAGTAAAGTAATGCTTAAAATTCTCCAAGCCAGGCTTCAGCAATATGCGAACCATGAATTTCCAGATGTTCAAGCTGGTTTTAGAAAAGGCGGAAGAACCAGAGATCAAATTGCCAACATCCGCTGGATCATCGAAAAAGCAAGAGAGTTCCAGAAAAACATCTATTTCTGCTTTATTGACTATGCCAAAGCCTTTGACTGTGTGGATCACAATAAACTGTGGAAAATTCTGAAAGAGATGGGCAATACCAGACCACCTGACCTGCCTCTTGAGAAACCTGTAGGTAGGTCAGGAAGCAACAGTTCGAACTGGACATGGGACAACAGACTGGTTCCAAATAGGAAAAGGAGTACACAAAGGCTGTATATTGTCACCCTGCTTATTTAACTTATATGCAGAGTACATCATGAGAAATGCTGGGCTGAAGGAAGCACAAGCTGGAATCAAGATTGCCGGGAGAAATATCAATAACCTCAGATATGTAGATGACACCACCCTTATGGCAGAAAGCAAAGAAGAACTAAAGAGCCTCTTGATGAAAGTGAAAGAGGAGAGTGAAAAAGTGGGCTTAAAGCTCAACACTCAGAAAACAAAGATCATGACATCTGGTCCCATCACTTCATGGCAAATAGATGGGGAAACAGTGCAAACAGTAGCTAACTTTATTTTTCTGGGCTCCAAAATTACTGCAGATGCTGATTGCAGCCATGAAATTAAAAGACGTTTACTCCTTAGAAGGAAAGTTATGACCAAACTAGACAGCATATTAAAAAGCAGAGACATTACCTTGCCAACCAAGGTCCGTCTAGTCAAGGCTATAGTTTTTCCAGTGGTCATGTATGGATGTGAGAGTTGGACTGTGAAGAAAGCTGATCGCCAAAGAACTGATGCTTTTGAACTGTGGTGTTGAAGAAGACTCTTGAGCGTCCCTTGGACTGCAAGGAGATCCAACCAGTTCATCCTAAAGGAGATCAGTCCTCAGTGTTCATTGGAAGGACTGATGTTGAAGCTGAAACTCCAATCCTTTAGCCACGTGATGTGAAGAGCTGACTCATTTGAAAAGACCCTGAGGCTGGGAAAGATTGAAGGCAGGAGGGGAAGGGGATGACAGGATGAGATGTTTGGATGGCATCACCAACTCAATGGACATGGGTTTGGGTAGACTCCGGGACAGGGAAGCCTGGTGTGCTGCGGTTCATGGGGTCGCAAAGAGTCAGACACGACTGAGCAACTGAACTGAACTGAACTCCATTTAACATATAAACACAGTGTATTTTTTCACAGATTTAATATACATTGAATTCTTTGAAAATGTGCCGTCGTGTGCGAATACTTTGGAGTTTCGTCAAGAACTGATCACCCTTTCAGTAAATCTCTGGTGACAGTCTGCCTGTGTCACTGCTGCATTCAAGTACAAACACAAATATACTTCCCTGGCCCTTCTGTCAAAACGCCAAGTATTTTTTTTAAAGTGTTGACAATACTCAGTATTGTTTGCTCATAAGCCCAAATTAATTTGTAAGAAATGGCTGTGGCTAGGGACTTCCCTGGTAGTCCAGTTGCTAAGGGGGCTGAGTTCAATCTCTGGTCGGGGAACTAGATCCCACATGCCACAACCAAGACCAGGGGCATTTTTTAGAATAAATTTATTGATTGATTCTTCTGGCTGTGTTGGGTCTTCATTGCTGATGGACTTCTCTCTAGTTGCGGTGAGCAGGAGCCTCTCCTTACTTGCAGGCTTCTCATTGTAGTGGCTTCTCTTGCTATAGAGCAGAGGCTCTGGGGCATGAAGGCTTCGGTATTTGCAGTACACGGGCTCAGTAGTTGCATTTCCCAGGCTCTAGAGCACAGGCTCAATAGTTGCGGAGCACGGGCTTACTTGCTCCCTGGTGTGTGGGATCTTCTTAGATGAGGGATCCAACCCATGTCTCCTGAATTAGCAGGTGGACTCTTTACTACTGAGCCACCAGAGAAGCCCTGGTGCATCTTTTACGTTTAAAAAGTATATATTTAGGGACTTTCCTGGTGGTCCAGTGGTTAAGGCTTCACCTTCCAATGCAGGGAGTGTGGGTTTGATCCCTGGTTGAGGGCTTCCCTGATAGCTCAGTTGGTAAAGAATCCACCTGCAATGCAGGAGACCCTGGTTCAATTCCTGGGTCAGGAAGATCCACTGGAGAAGGGTTAGCCTACCCACTCCAGTATTCTTGGACTTCCCTTGTGGCTCAGCTGTTAAAGAATCCACCTGCAATGCAGGAGACCTGGGTTTGATCCCTTGGTTGGGAAGATCCTCTGGAGAAGGGAAAGGCTACCCACTCCAGTATTCTGGCCTAGAGAATTCCATGGACTGTATAGTCCATGGGGTCGCAAGGAGTCAGACACGACTGAGCAACTTTCACTTTCACTTCACTTTTCAGAGAGCTAAGATCCCATATGCCTCTCGGCCAAAAAACCAAAACATAAAACAGAAGCAATATTGTGACAAATTGAATGGAGACTTTAAAAATGGTCCACATAAAAAGATTCAAATATATATGTTTCTTTACTATAAAGAAATTATAAATCATTTTTAATTTTATAAAGAAATTATTAAAATATTACAAATAAATATTTTGAAAGTAGTAAAAAGATGAAGCTAACTTGAAAACAACAGAAATAGTTGTGGCTAGACAATAGAATGGAATATCTTCAATTTTATCATACCAAAAACTCATATGCTTTTATTGTAAGTTACTTTCCTATTATTTTTTTCCTTTCTCTTACAGGTTGTGCTGGACCCTGGTGCCCCAGGCCAGTTCCCACTCCAGGGCCTTCTCAGCTGCTGGAGTGTTGACTGCTGACAGCCCAGAGCTGAGCACCACCACCCTCTCGCAGCCATCTCTCCAGAGCGCTGCCTCTGCCAAGGTCATACCCCATCGCTCCTCCTCGGGGCTGCCTCCATCCACTGAGTATTCGCTGGCGGGTAATAAGGCTCTGATTTGGCAGTTATGCAGGATCACCCCAGATCCCGAGCTCCCTGTGGGATCTGCTGAGCAATTTGTGGGATGGTGGTCGAGCACAGCCCAACCTCTGCCCCAGCCCCAGCCCTACTTCCTTCCCTCTCCCACGCGTGCTGATCCTGAGAGTGTGTCCCATGTACTTCCTACCACCTAATGCCATCTCCGGTCTCTTTCCTGGGCAACCTGGACTGTAACATAAGTACAGCATTATAATGGCATTTGGACATTGGGTGTCTTGTTATCCGGCAATTTTAACTGAGGATAGTAAAGGGGGAAATTAGCAAGTATTCGTTACAATAAAAAAGAAAAGAAGCACTGTATCTTGTGGGCATGAGAACCTCTGGACTAGAATCTCTGCAGGGTCCCTCCAACTCAAGACCATCTCCTAGAGGGCAGGAGTACTCCTTGCCCCAGGTGGGCAAGTAACCCAGACTGAGAATGATGCCTTCTGCAAGTCCTTCTCACGCACTTGAATGAAACAAGTGCTCCTACACAGCGTCACTTCACATCAGCACTTTCCGCCCAGCTCATGCGCCTGCCAGGCCCTGTGTCCGTCAGCAAGCTCTTGCTGGTTGCAACCAGCAGCCCGCAGCAGTGCATGCCCTCCCACGTTCTTAGAGCCTCGCCTGTGAACAGCCGGCTGCCTCTGTAGCTTTCTGAGAGATGCCAGGTGCCTAAGGAAGTAATAAATTGGCTCAGTAGCGCCAGGCACTTTGTCCTTCGAGATTTTTTTTTTTGGGGGGGTGGATGAAATACAGGTTTAATTTCATTCTTAATATCACAGAATTGTAGTTCTCCTTAAACTGTCAACTGACGAAGATTCACAGAGCCTGAGCAGAGCTGGAGTGTGCGTGTGTGCGTGAGCGTGTGTGCACGTGTGCATCTGTGGATGCTCTGCAGGGCTGTGGGAGAGAGTGTGTGCTGGCCTCACTCAGAGGTAGAGGAGGACAAGCCGAAAGCAAGACCAGCAAGCAGCACGCTTCCTCCTCCAGTCTAGCCCTCGAAGCCAGGCTGCCCAGCCAGTGATTCAAAATCCCTGGAAAGAACTAAATTTTTTCTCATGCCAGGGAGTTCAGTTCAGTTCATTTGCTCAGTCCTGTCTGACTCTTTGCAACCCCATGGACTGCAGCACACCAGGCTTCCCTGTTCATCACTAACTACTGGAGCTTACTCAAACTCATGTCCATCGAGTCAGGGATGCCATCCAGCCATCTCATCCTCTGTCGTCCCCTTCTCCTCCTACCTTCAATCTTTCCCAGCATCAGGGTCTTTCCCAATGAGTCAGTTCTTTGTATCAGACGGCCAAAGGATTGGAGTTTCAGCTTCAATGTCAGTCCTTCCAATGAATATTCAGGACTGATTTCCTTTAGGATGGACTGGTTAGATCTCCTTGCAGTCCAAGGAGTCTCTCAAGAGTCTTCTCCAACACCACAGTTCAAAAGCATCAATTCAAAATCATGCCAGGGATGTGTTCCTTTATAGTAAAGCCAGGCTGAGGGTTATTTACCTGGCGCTGTGACCTTAATCAAATTGACTGTTGACATAATTCTTCAGGATGCCACAGGATCATCGACTGTCTTAGCTATCAGACATTTCACACAGAAACGCAGATCAGAGTCTGAGAATGTGACCCTGGCTCCTCAGGGCCAGCGCACTGCCCCCAGGTTGGCTAGCCATTGGAGGCTGTCTCATCACCCAGTAACTCTTCCTTAACTCCTTCACCTGTCACCCTAGAATGCCAGTCAGAGTTTCCACCTCTGGTTCCTCCTGGGGTGTGGTGGTAATTAAAGCAATAATGGTTTTCAAGCACAGAGACATTCCAGATTAAAGGCACTACATAATGGAACATATTCTGCTTCTAGTGACATAGGCTGATGTAATTGCAAGCTAGGAAAATAAGATTAAGCCAAGCATCCCTGTTACAGCAGCAATGCCATTTACCTTACTCTCATGACTTAGGGCCTGCCTCATATAAAAAGAAGCCCTAGTGCCCAAGAAAGAAGACAGCAGGTTGAGAAAGAAATGCTTTTACACACTCAAATTCCACTTCACAAATCAACAAAGCTGTACAATTCTATTCCAGTCACTTAGTTCAAGGCTAAAAATTGAGTTAAGAAATAAATGGCACATCCATTTGCTCATCAAATCATTTGTACCTCAGAGAGAGCTTTTATTAAAATATTCGTGTTGCTCAAGGATGGATCCAGAGATTATCATGGTAAACTGAAGTAAGTCAGAAAGATAAAGACAAATTCCACATAATATCATTTATATGTGGAATCTAAAATATTACACAAACATTCACAAAACAGAAACTAACTCGCAGACACAGAAAACAAACTATGGTTACTAAAGGGGAAAGAGGGTGGGGGAGGATACATTAGGAGTTTGGAATTGGCAGACACACACGGCTATACATAAACTAGAAGAACAACAAAGTCCTACTGTGCAGCACAGGGAACTATATTCAATATCCTGTAATAAAGCACAATGGGAAAGAATATGAAAAAGAATGTGTACATGCATATAACCGAGTCATTCTGCTGTACAGAAAAAACTAACACAACATTGTGAATCAACTAAACCTCAATTAAAAACATCTATTCACGTTGCTGTGAAAAGCAGGAAGACTATGTAAGGTCGGCCAGTTAACCTAGGCAAATGCTGTGCACATGCCTTTTCTTCTCTCACAGATAAAATTGACGTATTATACTGTTGCACATCTGCTCTGCTGCCCAACACAGCTGCTCTTAGATGAACATTTTACATCCAGGACAGTGTTGACTGCCACAGAACCCAGCACACCACTGTTAGCGGGTCAGCAGTGCCAAGGCTACAGTCACAGTGGTGGTATCAAATGCACTTTTCAAGAAAAGTTATTTGGGGGTCTGAGACGTTGGCCAACAGACTGCACTTCTATGCAGTAATGCTTCTGAGAGATTGTATTCAGAAGCTCTGGTCACAGCCAAGCCACCAAGAAAACATATTTTCTGATTCCATTCATTCGAATAAATCTGAAATTCCAGGTCTTAACGTGGCAAAAGAACCCCAAAAAGCAGAAGTGAAGTAAGTGTTTATTGGGCTTCCCTGGTGGCTCAGCAGTAAAGAATCCACCTGCCAATGCAGGAGACTCGGGTTCAATCCCTGGGACAGGAAGATCCCTCAGAGAAGGAAATGGCAACCGACTCCAGTATTCTTGCCTGAGAAATCCCATGGGCAGAGGAATCTGGCAGGCTGTAGTCCATAAGGTCACAAAGAGTCAGACATGAATTAGCAACTAAGCAACAACAACAGTAGCAAGTGTTTATTAGGCAGCCTGGATTGAGGAGGCTAATAGCACGTGAAAGAGAAAGGAGCAAAAACCGTTTCTGGTTGGGCATATCTGCTGTTGAACGATACATAAAACTTGGCCAGGGTGCCTACTATATTTCTACAGTCCTGATGCCCAAGCTGCTTCCAGAGGAAAAGTGAACAGATTAGAAAAATATCCACATGGAAACATCTCAATGACATATTAAAAGGAAAATGCAAGTTGCAGATTCAGTAGTATGATTGGGCCTCCTTGCTCAAAGAATCCAAGCAAGCATGGTATTGTGGGGTCAGCCGCATTTACGCCACAAACTGTTAGAGGCCGTCACAGGAATTTCACCCAAGGATGACACCTCTTCCGTGGAAAAGTATGTCCCTAATTTCAAACAATTCTTGCTTATCAGCTTCTACACATGAGTCATACTTAAAGGCTTTCAAAAATTTGTTACACAATGGTTTCACTTGGCCCTACCTTGATTTTTATTTCTCAAAAGGTGGGTGGTTAATAAAAAATTACTTCCCAGGAGCAAGCTAACATGCTCTCATCTTCATTCAGGGCTCTGGTGCATTTCTGTGGACACTTCCTACCATAGGTGCCACATAGAGACCCAAACCTCACCTCCAGAACTATTCGTTTTCAAATTCCCTGGAAAATATTTCCATCTGGAACTATGATCATCAGGTTAAATATCAAATTAAATATTTATTTCTTTAAATAAATCTAGTTTTAGGCTACCTGCTCTATAGGGAACAGGTTGAGTTCCTTAGATATTTTAATTTTGGTAAAAAGTTTTACCAAATTATTTTTCTCAAGTTGCCACATGAAAACTTTTTTCCAGATTTTAAAAACTTATTCTTCATCATCTGTCATCATCGGTCATTTCTCCTTCAGTTAAAATCCTAGGTTAAGCTTGTGACAAGCAAGGTGTATGGCTGTCACTGACTCTATTTTAGTTCAATACCACTTCCAGTGGGTGAAGGATGGCACCCTAACAAGGCTTAACTTCATCTCCTGCTGTTACCATCTCAACAGAAGGACTTAGTGGAAGTCATTCAATAACTCTCTCATTGCCAATAACTTTACGATGTAGAAAGGGAGGCCCCAAACTTTATTCTTTCCTGTGACTAATATAGTTTCTCCTCCTCCTTTCTTAAAACTTCTAAGTGAATCACAGAGACAAGCGGAAGGCTGAAAACAATGTGTCAGCTTTTTAATGAGCTTTAATTGTCACCACAGAAAATTAAGCACAGGCTGAGAGTCAGGATCCAAGGTTGACTATAAACCCCAGATGGGTCATCAGTCCTGATCCCATGATATTGCGAAAGCTTTGTCTTTGGAGTAGAGAGAGAAAACCTGAATAGACAACAGAATGGAGCTTTCAGCTTTTCGGTGGGGCCCCAGCTGAGACCACTTGCAGTCACCCCCTGCCCCTCGGGGTTTGCCCTGGATGCCCTAAGGCAGGATGGGGGTGCCCCATACAATGCCTGCACCTCCCCTGCTGCCTGGCTGGCTGATGGCATCGAGACACTGGCATCCATTAGTGGCAGCTTCTAAGGGGCTGTCTTTTGGTCATCTTCCAATTCTACACCCCAGCAACAGAAAACTGACCTTGAAGAAAGATACTTACTAGGGTGTCAGGATGTTTAATAAACTGAAGTTGACCAGGGTGGGCTTCCTGCTGCTTCCAAAGTTGTTAAGACCTTTGCAGGTATATGTTCAATCTTCATGCTCTTCCTGAGTAACATGACAGCCATTTGGGAGAAAAAAAAAAAAAAACAGAGGAGAGGAGAAATAACTGTGGAACTCAGCATGATCAACATCTATTTCAAAACCATGTTCAAAGGTCTCCACTGGAAAATCTTGAATAGATGCAATAGTCACACTTTTAAAACCGATCAGAAAGGAATGGGCCACAGTGCTATTATGGAACGACGTTATTGTAAAAATGCACATTATATTGCTCCCAAATCTTTTTATTCAAAACCACAAGATAAAAGGAACAGTTTCTTTTCAAAGAAACCGAGGCTGCTGCTTCCTCAGAGAATAAGCTGTGATAGCTGGTAACACATCAGCAAATAGCCCATCTGAGCTAAGAGAAAAATAATGGTTTGGTTTTGTTAACATGGGGAAGTGCCATTACTTTTAAGGCTTTGCTGTAGACTGCCCCTGGATGATTGCTGCTGCTATTAACCAGAATGTTCTAATTGGATATTAGCTCATTTATGGGGCAGAGGGAGGAACAGCATTTGCCCAGGTGACTTGTAACGAAAGGAACAAACAGATGTTAGGCATTCTGAAATTACCACCAAGTTTTCATGAGTTGTTAGATGCTGAGACGCTCTGGAAATCCTGCCGAAAATTGCAGCTTAGTTGTGAGCAGAGCAATCATATCACTCTGCTCAGGCAGATTGCTGCCAAATGCTAGGAAGTTTTCAAAACCATTTAGTCATCTCCCCTGAATATAAAAATGAAAGTGAAAAAAAAAAAACTATCCCTCTGAAAGTGAGATACTGAGCACTGGGCCACGCGGATGATCTCATCCCTATTGGAAACCTTCCCTCACCTGCTCCTACACCTGCCTGGCCCGCATGAAATCACAGGGTCAAGGGGTGAGATAGCAGGTAGGCAGCGATTTCAACCTCAGTCTTCAGCTGTGACCCTCCTGGGTTAGTCGGGTCCTCACGTGGCTCAGACGGTAAAGAATCTCCTGCAATGCAGGAGCCATAAGAGACTCGGTTTCCATCCCTGGGTGGGGAAGGTCCCCTGGAAGAAGAAAAGGCAACCCCCTCCATTACTCCTGCCTGGAGAATTCCATGGACAGGCCACAGTCCATGGGGTCAGAAAGAGTTGGACATGACTGAGTGACTAACGCTTTCTGAGAAGTAGACATCAAGACAGGATGGGCCGAGCAAGAGATGTTCCGGAGAAAGGCCTGAAGAATATGAGGAGATGACCAGAGAAAGTGGAGAGAGATTCAGACCACATCCCACGTCAGACCCTTGTGAAGCAAGGCAGGAAGGAGAGAAAGCGCTTGTCTAGATACTAATGTTTCCTGTTGCCAGTAGGGCACCTGCCAGGCATCAGCAGCTCCATCGTCCACTCATCCCTCATTCCTTTCCGTTTTTTTTTTTTTGGAGGGACTGCTTGGCATGTGGGATTTTAGTTTCCTGACCAGGGGTTGAAACTGCACCTCCTGCATTGGAAGTGTGGAGTCTTAAACACTGGACCCAGGAAGTCCCCGCGTCCCTTTCTTATAGGCTCTGTCCCATATGGGGGTACGGAAACCATGCACATTCAGCCCAGACTTTGACGCCGCTCCAGGTCCACCTGTCAACGCGGCTGTCCATGCATGAGCCACACCTGAGGAGGCGGGCGGCTCTTCTCCCCTCTCCGCCTCCCCTGTTTTCCCCACTGAGGCTACTGCCTGGCCCCTGGTCTCCAGGTGCAGTACACCACCCCTTCCCACCGGGAGGATGGCCCCTTTCTTCTCTTGTTTTGAAAGAGCCCCTACACCCTTCCTCAGAGATGCAAAGGGAAGGGTGCTGCCCAGCCCTTGCTCTCAGAGGCAGGAAGGGATCTGCTGATGACAGCTCACCACCCAGCCTCAGTAACTCACTGAAGGTGCAGCGTTTAGGGCACACGCAGTGCCAGCCCAGAGGCCTCGGGAACCCCTGCCCGAGGGTGACTCTCTGCCCTTGGACGTGGTTCCTGGATGGCAAGAAAAGCTGGGGTGCCATTCAGAGACTGTACAGGCAGTTGTCCCCCAAGACCCATCTTCCTCACAGCCTCCTCTCTGGTCTGCTGGCAGCAAAGGACACCCAACATGTTACCGCCTCCATCATGCCTCTGTGCTCCACCCCATTCTCCACCCCCCAGGGATTTCCAAGGTGCCTCTTCACAGACAGTTCAAGTCGTCTACCCTAGCCCCAGCCAGCAAGGCTGACCTGTGTCATCCGAGAGACAGACGCCCTGCTTCCCCCAGCTATCTTTAATCAGTGCTAGTAGAACTTTTGAAAGACCCATCATTATTCCCAAATGGCTTGTTTTATCTCTGAACATTTCTACATTTCAACCTGGGATTATTATCCCTTCCTTCTCTGATTATTTCAAAATAAAATGTTCTTGGCCAATAGACCAGTGAACGACGAAATGAGTTTCTAGTCACACAGGCATTTGTATTTTGGACTTCCCTGGTGGCTCAGCTGGTAAAGAATCCACTTGCAACGTGGGAGACCTGGGTTTGATCCCTGGGTTGGGAAGATCCCCTGGAGAAGGGAAAGGCTACCCACTCCATTATTCTGGCCTGGAGAATTCCATGGACTATACAGTGCATGGGGTCACAAAGAGTCGGACATGACTGAGCAACTTTCACAGAGAAGCCTGGCGTGCTGCAGTCCATTGGGTTGCAAAGAGTTGGACACGACCTAGTGACTGAACAACAACTGCCATTTATAAAGTTGACTTTCTGCTCTAGAAAAATACCTGAACATGGAAATAAGAATATATTATGGTCCTTAATTTTCAAACACAAAATCTTATGAAGGAAAAAAAAATGTGCAGAAATAAAAATCTCTGAATTAGCACTTATACATTGAATGCAGATATTCATGTATAGATATTTGCCAAAATACTGACTGTCATTAATTTGTGAGTCAGTTGATTCTGACAGTGTGAACTGTAAGTTCGCAGCTTGGAGTGTAGGACATATCCTCCTGGCGGCAATGTTATAACTGGTGGTTTATCCCCCATCATGACTCCACGTCCTAAGCCTCCACTAGGAGGGCCTGATCCAGGGTCCTGGGTCAATGAATGCAGGGATGGGAGAGTTTTCTCTTTCCAGTACATGGAGTCCACCAGTGGTAACAGTTTTTAAAATATATATGTATACTATATAACTTATTTAGGTTTAACAATGTATTTGACATCCTTTAAAGACTCTTTTTTTTTTTTTGGCATTTAATACACTTTGTTTTTTTAGGGTAGTTCTAGGTAAAGCTGAAACTCCAATACTTTGGCCACCTCATGTGACGAGTTGACTCACTGGAAAAGAGTCTGATGCTGGGAGGGATTGGGAGTGGGAGGAGACGGGGACGACAGAGAATGAGATGGCTGGATGGCATCACCGACTCGATGGACATGAGTTTGAGTGAACTCCAGGAGTTGGTGATGGACAGGGAGGCCTGGCGTGCTGTGATTCATGGGGTCGCGGAGAGTCGGACACGACTGAGCGACTGAACTGAACTGAACTGAGGTTCACAGCAGAACTGACAGCAAAGGACAGGGTTCCCACACCAGCAACATAACCCCCCGTCCAGCAACACCCAACCTCCATTTCTATCGAAGGCCCCGCCAGAGTCGTCCGTTTGTTGCAGCCTGGGTCTGCTGGGAACTGACACAGACACATTATCACGTTAGGGTTCGCTCCTGGTATGTAGTCTACGGGTCTGGACAAGTGCATAAGGACCTTTCAATGATGATAGTACCATACAGAACCCTTATGGGCCTAAAAATCGTCCATGCTCTGCCCTCTCATCCCTCCCTCCCACCAGTGGCAACAGTTTCGAAGTAAAATCGCGCCTGTCTCATTTGTTCTCCCACCTGCTGCTACAACACCCACAGGCCTCCTGACTCCCAGAGTTCCCCCGAGCGTGCCTTCCAGTCTGAGCCCCACTTGGGCAGAACTACCCCCAGGGTCCCCTGACGCAGCTGATCAGCACCCCCACCCCCACCCACGCCCGAGTGGCCTGGATCATTTGAACAGGCAAATACTAACAGCCCCCCAGACGGAGCTTAGGGATTTCATTTTAACAGGGTGCTGACTGGAATAGGTGCAACCTCAGTAAGCATCTGAAAGGAATGTGAGGTGGACCCCCAGGCACGTCTGCCCCAGGATCCTTCTACTTCTTCCTCTTTCTCCCTTCCTTCCCCTCAGAGCAGATGCATGATAGCAGAATTCCTAGATCTCTTCTCTCAAAACCACTCTCCTGGCAGCAACTGACTTGGCCAGAATGTGTGGGGGTGGCTGAGTGGTACCCCGGTGTTTGCAATTTAGAGCTTGCGAATAGATTAGTTAGATCTTCAGAGAGAGAGTTTTAGCTCTCACTTTGCAGGTGCCCAATTTGTATCTACTGCTTTCATCTTCTTTGTACTTACAGTATCAGCAAGTGCTCTCAGCCCTTCTAGGATATTCAATAAACACCCCCAGCAACGTCGAAAAACTGGGTGTAAAATCACTTTTTGTAACAAAACAAATCATCCAACAACCCAAGAACAGGATTAGTAGAAGACTTGGCTGCCCCTCCAACTGCCTTTCCTCGATGCCATCCCCCGTCTTTGCCCATATAAAGATTATGGTTGCCAAGGAAACAGGACCAGAGACGAGAAAGACAGAAACTTTGTCTCATTTGGTCTTCCCAAACTCACAAAGCAAGAGCTGGACGAGAAGACGGTAGATTTATAATTTACTTAGTCAAATTGCTTTTAATTCCTAGTCAAGTTTCAATGTACACTTTATTTTCCCTCTGAAAGTTAGGTCTTGCACTTAGTGGTCCAAGGTCTGACAAATAACAGAGCTTTACAATTCATTGTCTGTGATTAAACTCAAATGCAGGACAGATGGCTTGTCTGAGTATGTGTCAGACAGGCAAAGCACTTAGGATTTGTGACAGGCAAGACCAGGAATTAACTGCTAAGGTTTTGCATTTATTCATACATTCATGTGCACCATGAATATGCCTGTAAAACTCACTTAAGTGTTCTCACTTTATTCACAATATTCCCAGACAAAGCAACTGCTCTCCTTTTGGCAAACCAGATGCCCTAATCTCAACCTCATTAACTCAAAATCCGTTTTTCTCAAACAATATGCGTTGTGTACGTTTCATCTTACTGTGACACACAGGAGGCAAATAACATCCTCTGAAAGCCCAGCTTGCCCAGAACCCAAAATTTTGGTTCTCACTTCATTTTTATGAACACTTTTATTGAAATATTTAACTTTTTATTGAACAAACATTTGTCTGTCAAAATAAACAAAAACCAACAAAATGAGAACAGGGAAAGGCTATTTATTCAGAGCTTGCTGTATCGCAGGGGAGTCAGTCACTGTCAGTTGGTTTTGGCAGAGACTCAAAGGCGGGCACAGAAGTGGGAAAGCTTTATAGTGGGAAAAAGGGAAGGTTTCAGATATGCCCTGGTTGGAGGCTGGTGACCTAGGGAAGTTGGAGGCAGGCTAACTAGAAGCAGGCATGCTATATGATAGTTAGGAGGGGATATTTGATTTTTTTCTGGTTGGTCGTAAGTTGGGAATAGCAACAAAAATTAGAAAAGCTGGAAGTTATTAATCAAGTCCTGGCTGTTTGGGTCCAACTGTTACACAGGTTATTGTTTGGCTTCTTAGCCCAGTTGCTAGAGATAGTAATCTGACTTCCTGCAAGTCTAACTTGTAGATTGCAGGCTGATATTCTGGGCTGGTTACAGGAGATAATACGGTTGGTTTCCTGGTCTGGTTGCTGCAGGTTTTTGTGGGTCAGAATTCTATTTTTATTGTGCACTGACCATTGTCCATTTGTATGTTCAACGTTTAGGCGATTAACATTATATGAATGAAAAGTACACAGTCTAAGTGTATAGCTCAATGAGTTATCAAGTGTAACAACCACCCAGGACCCCATTTGTTTTAAAATTATCCTCAATCAGAATTCCAGAAATCTGTCATCAAGGAACATTGTGAGCGGCCTAGTAGATTTTCTTTCCCTTTGCTCCTTTAGTCCCGGTGTCTAGGGTGGGACTCACCACTTGCGAACTTCTCAGCCCTTCTCACGAAGTCACGCCTTCCCAGACACAATAGAAATGGGCAGTCCTGGGTTTCCCAGTCAGGCTCAGCCCCATGAGTCACCAGCCTCCACATTCCTGGACAGGTTCATAGAGCATGCCTTGAAATCCAGGCTTCACCACTTCCTTGGCAAGTTAATCTCTCAAAACCTGTTTCTTAATCTACAAAATACGGGTAATAACAGTACCTGTTCTCAGGACCTCCCTGGCGGTCCAGTGGTTAAGACTCTGAGCTTCCACTGCAGGGGGCATGGGGGTTCGAGTCCTGGTAGGGGAACTAAGATCCCACATACCTCGTGGGTGTAGCCAAAAAAAAAAGTGCCTCTTAATTGCTCTAAGGATCAATTAAGCACTCAGATTCTGATTTATTGGATGTTTAAAATGTCTAAAAACGACAGCTGAACATTAGTGAGAGCCTATGATGCACCAGGCCCTGAGCTTGGAGCTTAAATGTAGGATATGAATAAACGTTCCCATATGACTCACTGGAAAAGGCCCTGACGCTGGGAAGGATTGAAGGAAAAAGAAGGAGGCAGCAGAGGATGAGATGGTTAGATAGCATCAAACGACTCAAAGGACATGAATCTGAGCAAACTCTAGGAGACAGTGGACGGCAGAGGAGCCTGGCGTGCTGCAGTCCACGAGGTCGCAACGAGTCAGACACGACTTAGTGACTGAACAAGAACCACAAAAATTAATCATCCTTATTTTACAGAGGAAGGAATTGAGGCTTAGAGATGTTAAGAAACCTCTCTGGACTTACCTGCCTTTGTTGTGAGAATTAAGAGATGAAGGAAAGCATGTCCTTAGTGCAGCCCCAGTGCCTCATAGTCACTCCATCAACGGGGCTATTGTTTGAAACGACCCTTGGATTATCCACTGTGGCAGACCCTAGGCAGCAATTGCTTAGCAACATCTGCTCTCCTTTTCACCCTCAGCAACACAAAAATCATTTTTTTGTATGGGGTGGCATCATGCCTTGTAAGAGGAATACGTAAAAGTACTCCTCTTATCAGGCTCTCTTACTTCTTTAGGAAGTCATGAGACCCAATTCTGGCCAGTGAGAGGGGTTTAAGTTTCTGAGGTGGGTCTTTTTGGGAAACTTATTGTCTCAAGAAAAAGGAAATTTCATCTGACAAATACTTCTTCCCCTTTGGCCCCTTCTTTGCAGCCTAGAATGCACATGAGGTTCTGTGAGGTACAGCTGCCATGGGCTCTTCTGGTAGCCCAGCTGGTAAGAATCCACCTACAAGGCAGGAGAACCCGGTTCGATCCCTGGGTTGGGAAGATTCCCTGCAGGAGAACATGGCAACCCACTCCAATATCCTTGCCAGGAGAATCCCACAGGCAGAGAAGCCTGGCAGGCTACAGTCCAAGATCTGGACACGACTGAGCGACCAAGCACAGCACAGCACAGCTGCCAGCCTGTAAGTTAAGGACCAAGGCCCATGCCCAGGATGCCAAGGCAGAAGAGCCCCCTGGGACTTCCCTGGTGACCCAGAGCCTGGGACTCTGTCCTCCCGATGCAGGGGGCCCGGTTTTGACTCCTAGACAGGGAACTAGATCCCACATCCTGAAACTAAAGACCCAGAATCCCACATCCGCAACTGAGGATCCCACCTGCCACGATTGGACTTCGCGCAGCCAAACAAAATAACTTTTAAGAAGAACCCCAGACTCCTGATGGCCTTGTAGGCATACTGTCCAAGCCCTGGATTGCCAGCCTCCAAAAGGTTTCACCACTGTGGTTAAACCACCATGGTGAGATTTCAGTTGATGTTATACACATTTGAAGGCAATCCAGACTAATGCAGTCACCAAGAGGGTGATAAGGACATCTGAATGAAGTGAAATTTCCAAATGAATGAAAATTAGGAATCTGAAGTATCTTCTTTAATCTGTTTACACATCCCTACTGAGATGATAAAGAACTCCTGAGAATGAGAAGTCAGTCCCCAATCATCTCTGCATGAACGCTTCTCCAGCCTTCTGAGGCATCAAGGCTTTCCCTCAGCATCCGAGTCCCCGTGTCCACTAACTCTCCCCTCTCACCATGACGTCACCTCCAGGGCTGCCATGGGTCACGAGCACCGTGTGCCGAGGGGCCGGAAGACTCTTCAGTCACTTGTTCTCAAGGCTTGGCTCCGGACCAGCCTCACCCAGCATGGGCCTGAATGATGCTTCTGTAAAACCTGAGGCATCTGCTCTGACATCTTGGTCCAAGTCCAAGGACAGGAATTGCATTCTGCCTACTTGTGTCTCTCCTAGACTTCTGATTAGGTAGTATTTACGGTCTATCCAAAAAAGGTTATGCCCAATGTTGCTCTGCCCATTAAAACAAACTTAAGTGATAAAGGAGCACCTCCATGAGACACGAAGTCATCCTGAAGTGGGGGCAAAAGGCTTTACGATGAGCTGGCTGGGGTGGCGGCTTTTAACTGGAAAGAAGCTAAGTGTACCAGGGGGGTTAAACTTGTGTTTTTTCATGCCACTTCAAAGAATAATATGCATACATTTCCACTTACTTTAAATGACTCTAAGGCAGTGTCAAATGAAAACAGGATTTACCTCCAGCCTCTCCTCTCACAGCTTTCCTAACAAAATATATCCCACGAGTACAAAAACTAAATTCCTCTACATATTAAGCATGTTATCTTATCACTGCATAGTACATGACTTTATATTCTAAACTATCAGTAAGCCCAACTGAGGTATACGTTGGGTTTGCTTACATATTCTAAAAGGTCAAAATTTTAAATTACTTACTGTGCAAACTGGCTCTAATAACTGGATATAACTAAATGGCAAAATAGAGGATGCCCAGAAAAATGTGAAATGATCCTCTCTTGAATTCAACTAGAAAAAGCACAATTCTTCAATCCCTAAAATTATATTCAATAATGACCCATACACACGATGAAGAGAAAATCTCTAATAATTTATTTGACCTTCAGTTTCACATTGTGAAAAAAAAAATAACAGTTTTACAAAACCTCAAAAATGTAGTAGCAGACAAAGTACATATGAACATGAACACATCTTCAACTGACACAGTTTGTACGTGAACCACATACTCAAAACAGTCAAGAGAGGATGGTATTCAGCCCTAATCATTCTTATTCAGACAGGTGTCAAGCCTGGAGAAAAGGGGTCTACACAATTATACCAGAAGTGGAAGGCTGCCCTTTGTTATCCGTTTCCACAGCAACCCGTCCACAGAATAAGAAGAACCTTCTCTGTCTTATGCCAAGGTTTTTGTGTGCACTGTGCTGTGAATTGTATTTGCTTCAAAGTGTAGAACATTTCACAGGGTGAGAATGGTCAAGCAGTGAGCCCAAATGCCTCTGTCAATTCAAAGAGCAGGAGTCCAGAAAGTTCCCTGCAGGCTGCGGGCCCACCCTGACCACCGCTCCCTCTGGCTCACACGCTGCAATTAATAGAGGATTCAAGGACAGACCACAACTTCAAAACAGCTGCAGAAAATTCACCCTGCTCTCAAAAGCCACGCAGCGACACCCGCATCTTGCCAGATTTGCATCATAAACTACAGAGCTGTAACTGCTACAATGTACTGCCAGGGCACAGTCAGACATTTGCATTGCTTGGAACACATCTAAGAGTGAGAGACCGACTGCTGGAAAGTACTGAGACCCTCCCTTTGATTTCAATGGCTCATTTATTTTGGTCCAACTACGGCCCACTTATTCACGGCACGGACGGACATGTACAATTAGTCTAATGTATTCAGGTGGAGAGAAATGTGAGGGATTCATCTGTCATTAGACAATGCAAACACACAATGTCAAAGGTTATCGGTCTTAAACCCTATTTTCTAAGATACAACATCATGAAAAACAGCAATGGAAGCGGTGAATTGCAAACGCTGGGCTTCCCCGGGCACTTGCAAGGAAGCACCTATGAGTCTTCCCCTGACACCTATCACGGCGCATGTTCAGCAAACAAGCACTGGAACTAGCAAAGAATGTATTCACAAGCCATTCCCAGCCAGCTCTCCAGGAGGCCTCTCAGCGGGGGCCCCTGCCGACAATTCTTTGGTGTTTGGGGGGCCATACGTGTCACTTTTGTGCACCAACGAGTTCTTTTAGAGACTTACCGAAGAGGGAGCACTGAAGTATACACTGTGCCCCGCTGAATATCGCCTTGGAGAACTTTTAGCACTTGCTAAACGCTACAGCAGGAATAGAGAACCACCAGTCTTGGTCAAGCAAATCTGATAAGTGAACTAATTTCTGTCGGTGAGAGTTCTGTTTTTTCCTGTTACCTGGGGTTATGGCCAAGCATTCTCACAAGGTAATAAATAGATAAATAAATAAACTTTGGACAATGCCTTTACCTGCGCCCTATATACAGAACTAGTCCATAGAATTTCCAGGATTTCAGGATATCACACAAAGGGAAAAAAAACAAAAAACTGCCAAGTGATTTGGTCCTTTCCAAACTTCAGTAGCTGAGACAGAAGCAAGTAAATCGAACAGGAATGGGAAGGACAGAAAGAAGGCTTCCCTTGCCCCAGGAGCCACTGGCATGACCAGAGCCCACGACACCCCAAAGCTGATTTCAATTTAAGATAAAAATGACCTTCATGCTTTCCCTACCTCTAGGATGTAACTTTAAGTTTCTATTTTGTAATCTTTCCCTGTCTTGACATTTACAAAATCCAGCCCCCCCCAACCCTTCCCAACCCACCCTCCAGTTATACCCCTAATTGTAACACCAAAGTTTTCACTTTTGTGCAGCAAAGCACATCACAACGGTCACAAAACTGTGCAAAACGTACAACCATTCACACGCGTCCATATGCGCGAAGACACCTGTAAGCACTGTTTCAGCATGCAGGATTCAAACAATAAATAGCTAAATCTACAACACATGTCTTACCAGCCAAGGGAAAGTTTAAAGTCACTTATAAATAGAAAAGAACATCTAGCAAACAGTTACCAACAATGTCCCCATTGTTCAGAAGCGTTTCTGGGGAGCACAGCCCTGGGAGATTAGCGTGGAGTCCAGCGGTCCTCACTTCTGCAGCCAGCCCAGCCAGCTCCCCTCCTGGCCCCACAGTCGGGTTTTCAAATCTCCAACAGCAGCTGGTGTGGAGGCTTCAAGCTTGCTCCTCAGAGAGAGGTGACAACCATTTCAAATCTTACACATAAGTGGTGGAACCCATGGAAAATCAAATGCTGAATATGGTACAGCAAGGAAAAAGGGCTGGCTTTTCTCTCCCTTTGAGAAGCTGATTAATGCTGACATTAATCCACAATTACAAGACAAGGACTAGATCACAGGTTTGTTCATTCATATTTAAACCATGTGCTACTTGCACGGAAAACCCCACCCCCTCCCCCACCCCCTTCCTTCATGTCCAGTTAGAAGCATTTACAAGGTGCGGTGGATTGGATGCAAGTCTTCTAGCAACTTCTTTTCCTTTTTCTTCTCTTTCATTCGATTTCGGCTCTCTGAAGTAGAAATCGCATCTTGTCTCATCGAGGGATGGAGTCAGCTGAAATAAAAGAGAAGGAAGATTTTTTTGTTAGTCTCAAATCTAAAAAAAAAATTAAACTCAGGACAGAGCTGGTCAATGTTGCTTCTAAAGGTCTTAATTACACATGTGGTAGGCACTGTGCAAAGATATGTAAAGTGCCAGACTTAAATGAGCACACTTGTGCATTCGTGCATGCAGACGCTCCAGCAAAAACAATGGTATCACAGAAAAGATTCTCACTTCCTGATTAACCATACATACATGCAAATCAAACCTATACACCTAGGTGTTATTATATCTTCTGCTTCTGATACGCGTAATTCCTCTCCATGGTTAAACAGAGCCACTGTAAAGTGATCACCAGAGGGTCACAAGAGATTCCTTTGCCAACTCACCCCCACCCTCTTTGGCCCATTTACCATAAAGGATTCCAAATTAAATTTATTCACCATATAGAAAGCAGACATATTAATCCTCTTATTTAAATACAACTCTGCTATTCATTATGGCAGAAATCAGTCTCGCTTCTTTTCACATGACAGCACACCAGGCCTCAGCAGCCAAGGCTGGAGTTTATTCTCCAAGTTCATCAGTCCGCACTTAGGAGACTCGGGCTGTGGCATGCAGCATTCAGCATATTACCTACAGGACTGACCAACTGTCGATCAGAAATTC
The DNA here is from genome assembly GCF_049115385.1 of Moschus berezovskii. Taxonomy (NCBI): domain Eukaryota; kingdom Metazoa; phylum Chordata; class Mammalia; order Artiodactyla; family Moschidae; genus Moschus; species Moschus berezovskii. The sequence continues at coordinate 70,998,652 of NC_142477.1, forward strand.
AAGGTGCTGTAAGCACAAAGCTTGCAGTTTTCATGGGAGCTGGTGGTTTCTCATACCACCCATCCTTCACACTTGGTCAAGTCTAATTTTACATAAGGACAGTTCACAGAGGGCTTTTGTCTTTGAAAAGCTCCCCCTATCTGTTCTTGGAGCACATTTCCAGCCCTAGCATAGGAATCTGCAGCTCCACTGCTGAAATTCCAAGTAGAGACAAAGGGAATTCAGGAGCGGCCGCTCATCACTCATGGAGTTCTTCTTGCTCTTGTGTGTTCAGAAGTCTGATTCATTCCATTAGCTGTTTCTTCCATTTCAAAACAGTGATTCAAGCTTTCAAGACATTCCTTAGACTACGGTGTCATCCCCTACCCCCACTTCCTTGGAACCTATACATCAACATGAGGCCAAAAGAATGTATCTTGTAATAATATGAAATTTCAAGATGTTGCATACTCAAACAGAAAAACAAACAAACAAAAAAAAACCCAAAACAAATACACCTCTAGAAAGGGGGTCAGGGAACAAAGCGAACCAAAAGGCAAGTGTTGTCAAACTGGGGCCACAGAGCACCATGAACATGCAATGAAATCAAAGTCATTTCCTTTCTGTCCCCCCCAGCACTGACAGAGCAGCAAGAAAGAGTTAATATCACCTTGGTGGATAAGCTTTCAGGCAGAGGGAAACTTTGTGTTAACACTGTATTAATTCAGGTAGCACCTACATCTGGAAGGCAAAGCCAGGTCCCGGAAGCACTTGCAGCTCATGACTGATACCTACACAGTACCTCTTTTAAGTCACTCCATCCGGCTTAAGTGTTTTAACACTATCTTGTGTGCAGTAAACTTAAAAAATTTAAACCAACATTCTCCCCGTCGGAAACTGCAAGAGTGGCTTTGATCAGGCCCACACCATCCTTTAAAAAGGCAAATCGAGCCCCCTCAAATTTGCTTGTCCTGTGCTTGACTCTCTGGCTAATAGCACCAAGGGTGGAGAGGATATGTTTCGAATATAACCCAACACTTTTTTTGGTTCATTTCCCAGGGGCCGGACATGTGTGATTAAGGTTCAAAGACCCAGGAGAGGGTGAATTCAAGTGTTTGCTAACATACTCACTCTGGGCTGAGAAAGAAGGTACCAAAAATGAAGTATAGAGATAACAAGCATGTAACAGTCATAGAAACCTCATTTTCCCACAACACATAAAGCTAATTCCACTTGGAGGTAAGGTCTAAATTGAAGGGAGGAAAGAAAACTAAGTATTGAACATTTAATATGTTACAGACATGGGCTAGGGATTTTCACCCCTTTCTTTGCTTTTTTCTCATTTATCAATTCATCCAAGTCTAAACTGGGACAGACGTCAAGGAACGCACAATTTGAATCACTCATTTAACAAAGGGGAACTCTGAAGTGCAGAGAGGTCCAGAATCCACAGCTGAAGGCTGGAACCAGACACACGTGGTCGCTCTTTCTGCCTCCAGTTCCTTATCTCGCTCCAAGGATGCCAAGCCAATCACCGCTTGGAAGTATCGCCACTGTCACTGGCAACTTTTAAGGCTCTCCCAGGCAAATATAATCAATTCTGGACTAACACCCAATTTAGCATGCTGTTAATTGATGCTTCTGCCTAGAAGGTTCTTTAAACTTGCTTTAGAGTTGAGTAATGCATTTATATCGCAAATGAAATAACCCCTTTCAGAGCATTTGTTGATTCAGGATCACTGAGATGCCAGCAAGGCTGCAAAAACCAGTTTGGTTTGGAACAGTTATCCTGTTCGCTCCCCAGAGGACGGTCCTGACAGCTCCTGCGCCCCTGACAGTGTCTCGGTACAGTAAACATTACGTTACTAAGAACTGTACCAACAGGCGGGAGATGAGGGAAGAAATGAAAGAAATACAAAGATTACATGTGAAAGGGAGGTCAATTTTACTGGTGTTTCTAAACGAGCTGTAAGAGATGGGTAAAGAAAAGACAGATGAATCCAAACCCCCTCTTTGCTGGATGGTCCCCTTGAAAGGTGTGAAACATACTAAACACAGAACCGAACCTTTCCAAGTAGTGAGTTCATTTTCACAAGCAGCTCCTCCAAAGCAGATTCTTAAACTTTGTCCTCTTATTATTAGTAACGAGCCCTCTAGTCACCAAAACAAATCAACCCATTCCATGTGCTCTGTGCTACACTTACACATGCTTAAGTGACTTCGGGACCAATTCCGAGAGTGCTTTATGAGCAAGCAAGGCTGCCATTAGCTCCCTGAACCCTGAACTGCGAAGGCCTATTAATTATTTGAACCAAGAGTATGATATACTCTTAAGTACACAAGACAACCATTATGTACTCAGATATATGACATAGAAACACAACTTTTGTTCACCCTGACAATGGGGTCAGCCTGAATGATTAACTCTGAAAAGCTGCAGGGAGGGCAGTTTGGATGGCTCTGTGTCCACGCATCAGACAAGCTTATACAATGCAGGTGCAACGTTTTCCAAGGACAGACCCAGATTTCACGAAAGTTAGTGAACGCCCTAAAGGGGGCGGTTTGGGGATGGGGGCAGGGGGACATTTCAAATAAGCTAATAAATAATTTGGACAGAATACACTGGGAATAATTTTCATCATTCGATATTTGAAACCCTATTTCATTCTAAAAAGGGTTTGAGGAAGCTCAATCTAAATACCAACAATTATCTCCTGGGGTGATACCAGTGTGAAGTGTACTAAGTGCCCATTCGGCATGAGCTGAAGTGCTTACGCTCTGCAGCCAGACTGCCTGGGTGGTGCCTTGACCACCTTTTCCGCCTGCTAAGCCCTATGACCTCGGGCAACTTTCTTAACCCCTATGTACATTAGGTGTTGTCATCTATAAAGTGCTCCTGTAATAATATCCCACAGGGTTGTTGTGCGGACCAAATGAAAAGATCCATGTGAAACACACAGCCCAACAGCCAGCAAATGGGGAAGGCTCAGAAGACATCAGCTGGCATTAGTAACATAGGTCAGGGTTCCCAACCAGGTCATAATCAGAACCAGTGAAGAACTTTCTAAAAATGCTAATGCCTGGGACCCATCCATACCCAACAAATCCAGCCTCTGGGGTGTGCAGATTTTGGAAACTCCTTGGGAGATTCTGAGGCTCAGTAGAGGCTGAGAACCACTGGCTGATGATCTCGGGGGTTGCAGCTGTGGTCAACACAAGTGTTTAAGCTTTGGGGTGCAAGTGCTTTTATTGGTATAGTTTGTGTGGTACCTCTATAGGATCGGCTATATGGAGCCTGTCTTATTCCACGTAGGAAAACTTACACAGCTCACTCAACATACAGATACTTACAGCTAAGCTGACTTACCTCACGCTCACTCTCTCCAGGATGCAAGGCATTTAAGAAGGCAGATGTTTCCAGGTGCTGACAAACGCAGTAGGGATCAGGGAGTATGGGACTGTGGTGATGCTGTTCCACGCATCCAACGTTGGGTCATAGCAGTCCAGAGTTTTGCATCGCTGAATGCCAAAGTACCCTCCAACCACGTAGAGTTTGTTTCCAGAGGCGACAGCGTGGCAGCTCATGCGCTTGGCTGTCACGTCTCCCACCTTGGTCCACTGGTAAGTCTCACTGTTGAATTTGTACGCAGAGCAGGCAGAGAACTCGGTATCTCCCCCCATAATAAAAATCTGGTTACCCAGCACAGCTGCCGCCGTGTAACGCCAGGGCTGGGGACAGGTGGCCGGGACCGTCCACCTGTTTTCACACTGATCGTAACACTGAACTTTGGGGAGCTTGTCATGACTGACGCTGGTACCCCCAAAAGCAAACAGCTTGAGCTTGGCACTCACCACTGCGGCGTTGCTGACCCCTTCTCGGAGGGGAGCCACCATGGTCCATTTGTTGGTTGTGGGGTCGTAATGTTCTACTTGCTTCAGAGAGACTGAGGGGGAGGCTGGGAGGCAGCCAGTGGCGGCAGTGTGCCCCCCGACCACATACAGGCAGTGCTTGAGTTCAGCAGAGCCGTGGCCGAACCTGGCCACCAGCATGGGAGCCGCCTTGGACCACTCCTCATGCAGGGTATCATACACCCAGACGTCTTTCGAGACTCCATTCTCAGACCCTCGCCCCCCAGTAATGTATACTTTGCAGCCAATTGCACACGCACTGAATTCTTTTCTTGGGCTTGGGATGTCAGCCTTGGGGATGATCTCTTTGGCCTTCTGATCGACCAGATATAGTTTGTCACACATGAAAGTCTGTCCTCCCAAGAGGAAGAGGGCATGGCCAGTTTTCCGGGGCCGGGCACAGAGGCTGGTCACCACGCCGTCGTTCTGCAGGATTTTCAGTTTGCACCTGATGGCCTCTTCCACGATCTCCTTGCTCTTCCTCTGCTTGGTGATGAGTTCTTCCATGGCCACGTTCTCCATGAGATAGATGGCTGGCAGCAGCGCCAGCCGCACCGTCTGCAACAGCTCTGGGAGGTAGCAGTAGCGCTTCTTTAGGTCGTAGCTGATCCAGTTAATTGCAGACTCGTACACAAGCCTTTCGTCTTCGGTCTCCAGCTCTTCACTGGACAAGAGCTGCACCACCATGTCCTGGGGCAACTGGAGGAAATCTTCGTTCTTCCTGATGGTCTGGAAGTTGCTGAGACACATCCGCCAGGAGAGCTCGTACAGCTTGGTGCACTGGTGCGCGTCAGACAGCAGCAGCATGCCCAGGCAGTTGGTAGGGTGCAGGTTCTTCTCCAGGAACTCGGCACACGCATCCCGGATGTCTTGAAACTCCAGCATGTCGCCGGCTTCCAGGAGCGATTCAGCATTTTCTTCATTGATGATGACCCGGGAGGAGTAGGCATAGTCGAGGAGTAGCTCCAAGACCTCTGGGTGGATGGAATTGTCGAAGTTGACTTCACTGTCCTGGCTCTCTTTCAGGCCCCCGCTGAACATGGCTTCAAAGTAGCGGCTGCACGCAGCCAGCACCGCCCGGTGACAAGGGAAGGTCCTGTTGCCCGCATGGAGAAGAACATCAGTGAAGAGGCGCTGCTGGCGTAACAGGTTCAGGTGAGTGAGGACGCTGTCCGCGTAGGAGGACTTGTGGAACAGGTAGATGTTGATGGAGCCACTGCTGGCCCTGGACTTGCGGTTCTCGTGCACACTGACAGACATCGTTTCCACTCCTGGAAAAAACCATACACAACTACTGAACAGTGATGCTCCCAGTGTTCGGAACAGCCGAACCAAAGCCACAATCAAAACCAGAAGACAAAAGACTCAAGGGAACAGAACACTTTGCTGCAGGCCCCGCTGCCTACTATTCTGAATAATGGATGGCCAGGCCTTTCCAAAGCCAGAGACAGTTACCTATAAGGAAAGGCACTTACACTATTGTTGAGCTATGTAAACTATACATTGTTTAAAAAAAAATCACTGCTCAAGAGCAGGTTCATCTTGGAAAACCTGATTGCCAACTTTCAGGATGTTGAAGTCCTTGAGAATGTAAGTCAGCAAAAGCCAAGAGGATCAAGGTCTCATTCTCACAGGCCCCTGCCCTGGTCCAGCTGATTCAGGGTTGGTCACTTGCAATGCCAGGCCTCCAGCTCTCGTAACGCTGGGATGGGCACAAGTTTTAATGCCCTATGCAACATAAAGCTATGTGTAAGACAAATACCCACTAATTAATTCCATTAAGAATTCCTTTGGTAATACCCACTGTCTTTACCAAAGTGTAGGTACAGTAAATGGGAAATATAACACTAAAACCACAGGTGTAAGCCAACTTCTGAAGTGACCAAACATTTATTTAACATTACAAATCATTTCTAACCAGACACCTCGACCACTTCAGTCCTAAAAGAGCCTCAATATAAACATGACCATATACTGATCAGCAAGCTATCCTGGAAACACAGAATAGACTCTGGCCTCAATTACCACCCACCTTTTCTGCTCTGGCCAGCTTCCAAAATGGAGATTTCTGCCCAGAAAAGAAAGACTAGTTTGAGTAGCAAACTCAGGAGTTCCGTTGTTCTATTCTCCCTGCTTTAAATCAATTCTTAGAAAACCAGCTGCAAGAACAAAGGGTGTATCCACTGCTCTCTCTTGATTACACAGGGATCAGCAGGACCATCCCTTGGTACCTGCAAATGCTGGCACCTGCATATATGGAGATCAGAATGCAAATGTTAACTTTATCTAAATCAAAACACACATACACATGTGTGTGTGTATGTGTGTTGCCAGCCATTGTTAACTTAAGGTCACTCTAGAATTTATTTGCTGGCTACAGTGCTTTCCTCAGTATCTAAATGGGAATTATAGCAGAACCGAATTGACTCTTTGGCTTTCCTCAGTAATCAAAGTGTAGGCTAAACATACAAGATATGCCTATCACCTATCTTCAAAAATTGAATTATCTTCTTCCTTTTTAACCCTACCCTTCTGTTTAGTCAAAGGAATAAAGGCTTCAAGAACCCGTCTGTCAGAGGATTCGTAGGGAAGCTGTTTATTCCAGGACGGTGAACTGCATCGATACAGTATCTGTTCCAAACAGGGAACAGCCAGTCCTTACCAGCCTTGTTTCCTTCAAGCTGACCAACGGAGGCAAGGCAGGCAGAGAAAACAACAGAGGTGGGTGCCTTTGACACACCGGTCTCATAGGATTAGGAATTGCAACTTGTTTTCTTTTATTTTAGGCATGTAACTTTTCTTCATGAGTAAACATGATTTACTGGAGAAGAAAATAACAGAGTCCTAGGGCAGCAGCAGGTCTCTGGTGTTAAGACTTTAGGAAGCACCCATCAGTCTCCACAGTGAGCTGAGCTGTGACAAATGGTGAGGAGACCAGCAACACCCCCACATCAAGCTAAGCCTCTAAGGTCTAGTCCATGTTACCCAAGGAGCAACCGACAGGACCCTATGTAAATGAACCAGGTTCCCCAATGTGTTCAAAACCCAAATTAGCATCCCTGCTGTTCAACTGCTGTAGTCATCATTTGCATGAGCACATTCAATCTTACGTACTTTGAAGAGTTTTAGCCTAAACCTCAAAAAATGGTATAAATACTCTTATGCCTTATATAGAAACTTGCAAGAATTCCAAATGAGTAGCTATGCTTTTTAATTTTTTTAAACTAATGCCACCAAAGCAACCTCAAAAGCTGCCTCCCTTGGATGGACCTAGAGATTATCATACAAAGTAAGTCAGACAGAGAAAGACAAACATCATATGATATTGCTTAAATGGAAAGCCTTTTTTTAAAAAGCTAGAAGTGAACTTATTTACAAAACAGAAGTAGACACACACATAGAAAACAAACTTATGGTTACCAAGGGGAAAAGGAGAAAGGAGGAATAAATTAGGAGTTTGGGATTAAAATACACACACTACTATATATAAAACAGCCAACAAGTACCTACTGTATAGCTACTGTATAGCATATATACTCAATGTCCTGCAATAGCCTATAATGGAAAAGAATTCATAAGTGTGTATATTCTGAACACTTTGCTGTATACCTGAAACTAACAACATTGTAAATCAACTGTATTTCAATTAAAAAAAAAAAAAGCTGCCTTCTTTCTGGTTAAGAGTGAATGCAGCTCTGACAGAAGAATGAGGCTCTTGCACAAGGTACAGAAGCACCAAAGTGCCTGCAGATTGAGCTGGAATCACACCCACCAAGCCCAGAAGGCATTTCCCTGAGCAGTGTAAAACAACACTCAGAGGCAGGCTTACACTTAACCCAACATTTAGAAGACTGTGGGATATAGGATCTGCGTCTCTTTGCAGTCTGTGTTTATGCTCCTGGATTTCCCGAGTAGGTTCAAAAGCCAGCAGAAGAACCTAGCCTGTCATCTTGGACGCCACCCAGACGGAGAACTGTGTCACAGTCAAAATCCAACAATCTTGCAGGAATATTTGATTAAAAGGTACACTTGAAGACCCAAGGGAGACAATTTGCCTTTTGGTTTAAAAGTATGCAAACATGAAAACATCAGCAGAAACCATGTATACAGCCTCTAAACACACCTTCAACACAGCATGAATCATCCTTCTGGCATTTTTTAAGCCCCCAGAGAAATAATATTTGCATGCCAAGGAAGTGGCCAAAAAATGCACACATACACTTAACCTGCCTCTACAAAGAAGGAGAAAAGGGCTGCTATTACCAGTGAACATCAAAAGGAATTCTGGCTACAGTAACTTCAGTTCACCTAATGCTCTTTAACCAGGGTCGCAGCCTCCAATACTTAGCAGCGCGTCACATTTCTTTAAGTTTTGAACCTGATCTCCAGGCCATCAAAGGAGAAATTAGGCAGATTTTCTCAGGCAATTTACATTATTGATAACAAAGGAACAACACTATAAAGAGACTGTCAACAAGAAAAGCATTTTACCGTAGAGTCCTCTATAGCACTTGTAACGCTCTTTAACACCCGGCCATGCCTGTGAGGGCGACACCAGATACACGCCAAGTTCAGCGGTTCATCTCCACCCCGCCTACCAATTCCTATCCTTCGAAACTAAGCATGTTAAGGCTAAACAACCTGAATGACAAAAAACTAATTTTTTAGAAAGCAGTTTTCATTCATTCCCCACAGACATCTGGCCGCAGTGAACATGCCCTCACTAGGGGTGTCGGTGCGTGACCCCAGTGCCGCGTAGCGTGCAAGGGGAACAAACCCGCGCGCTCGGCACAGCTCTCCCCGCGGAGGGGAGTGGGGCGGCGGGGGTTGGGGGGTGTCGATCGTATCCTGGCTGAGCTCCTCTCTCCCCAGCGGCTCGTCAGGGCGGCGGAGAGGAGGCCCTCGGGCAGTGCCCGGCTCTGCTGGCCGTAGGAGCGCAGCGGCGGGCAGGGGGTCTCCGCCCGAAACAGTTCCCCACCGCCACCTAAGTCAGAGCTCCGGGCTCCGCGGTGCGCGCGCGCGCGCACACACACACACACACACACACACACACACACGCACGCACGCAGACCAGGCAGCCCCTGAAACCCGCAACAGGTCCGCGGCGGTGGCGGAGACTTACAGCAGTGGCGGCCGGCCACAGTGCACAACCAGTTAGTTGGGTCTGGCCTCGGTAACCGGGCGGGGAGGCGACGGAGCAGACGGCTCAGCCCCAGGGAGCAACAGCGACTGCCCCGGCGAAAGGAGCGCGCATGGGGCTCCGGCTCGCTGGCTGGTTACCGCGGGCTGATCGCCGCGGTCTCACGGTTCCCAGGTCAGGGACTCTGTGCCTGCCACCCGCGGATCAGCTCCCGGAGGGCGCTCGGGAGGGAAGAGCGAGCCAGCGGCCGCAGGCGCCGCGGAAGGAGGCGGGCTGAAGGCTCTGGGGAGGGAGCTGGAAAGAGCCGTGCGCGCCGGCGGCCGCCTGGCGTCTCCACTCGGTCTCCGCAGCGCCTCCGCCGCGCCGCCTCCTCTCCGGCTGCCCGAGCAGTCTGCGCCCGGCAGCCCAGCGCCCGGCTATAAGCGGCGAGACGGGGAGGGGAGGGGAGGGCGCGCGTAGGCAAAAAGTGACACCAGGGGAGGGAGGGAGGGAGCGCGTGAAAGCGGCCGGCGGAGGAGGAGGAGGAGGAGGAAGGGGAGGAGAGCGTGTCGGGGGAGTTAACCGAGAGAGGAAACGGGGGAGGGGGCTGTGGCAAGAAGGGAGAGAGAGACAAAGCGGATGCGAAACCTCAGCCACGAGCAGCTGCAACCTTCGGGAATCGCGAGTAAAACAAGTTTTCCCGGGTCGCTGCGTCTGCGTCTTGAGCAGAGTCCGGTGCTGAGGGACCCTTCTGGGGTGGTTGGGGACAGCGCAGCGCCCCAGGTGTGCCCTCCGCCTTGCGGGAGCCGACGTGAGGCTCAGCAAAGAGAGACAAGGGGCGAGACGGGTGTTAGCGGTTCGCGCCCTGGGTGCGCACAGCCTGCGCGCTGGGCGAGATACCTGGAAAAAGGACAGTGGCGAGGTATGAACACAATTTTGGACACTCTAGGCACTCCGCAGGATGGGCAAAGCCGGGCTGTAGGGCTTCTCTGTAGGGCAGGGGACCAGAAAGACTCGAGCCCCGGGCGCTTCCTGCCCCCACGTCCCCCCGCCCTCCGCCAGCCCCCGCGGGTGCGGCACCCGCGGCCGGACTCTGCCCCACGCCGCCCGGGGCGGCAGCAGCCCGGCGCTGTCCGGCGGGGCGCGCACCACGTGCTTTACAGCCAATCGCCGCGGCCGCTTGATTCAAAACGAACTGCTCCAAGGAGTGGCCACGCCGCCACCTCTCCGTAGTGATAAACCTTTAATCGCCCCCTCAGACCTGGCCCTTTACCATCTTTTATCTCCAGCTTGTGTTAGGTAGGAGATCAGCAAAGAAATGGTTCAGCCCGTACACGTTTGAAGCGCCGAGTGTCACGAAAAAGGAAAAGTGATTAGAAAATAATCTCGAACTGCAATCACTATTTATGAAACCCATTTTTGATCTTTGTACCGAGGGCTTGTCTTTCCACTGGGAGCTGAAATGCCTCTTTTCCTTTTTATTGGCCATTTGGAATAAAGTATATGAATGAACTGTAGATATTACCGGCCCAGCCCCCTGCCCTTTTTTTACGGATTGGGAAACTGAGGCCCAGGGAAATCTGGAGTGAATTGTCCAGCTCCAGGGCACACAGCTACTTGCAATGGCCTAGCCCTATAGCTAGAGTGGAGATCCCCACTTCCCAGCTTTCTTTTAAATATTAGACACAGAAATGGTTTAACAGGCAGAGGAGGCTCCCCCTGGCGCACCCGGAGTCCAGAGACTAGAAATCAAGGCCCTCTCGGTCCTTTAACCCCACTTTCTTAAGCACGATCCCTCCAAGTATTCGCGCTGAGAAATTTCGCTCCTCGCAAACAAAGAAAGACAGTGCCCTCTGAAGTCCTTTGTTCACATTAACTCGTCAGCTTCACCACGAGCCTTTACAGATCTGCTTCATATTTTAACTTATTATGCAGAGTCGCGGCTCCAGACTGCTCCACAAAGTCAGAGAGGCCAGATCGGTTACCGGTCAGATCCACGTGCAGGGGATCTACCAGCTGCAAGGTAAAGAGACCCGGTACGTTGCGAGCCGACCCCTGGATCCTAAAGATGTGGATGAAAATCAGCGAAAACCAGAGAGCCGAAGTCCGCAGATACCAGAGATAGGTGCTGAAAAGCGGAGAGGGGTAAACGTGTTGTATTGCACAGATGTCTTTTAAAAAACATGTTTTCTTAGCCTGCGGCAAGGTGTGGAGGAAGGTAATCGGTGCAGCCTCTGGAGGCTCCTCCTCCTAGCGCTTTCTCTCTCTGGACTGCGGGTCAAAAACAAGCAGTTTGGTTCTGAAGACGAAATGTTAATATCTGCCCTGGAGGGTGGGACTGGGGTGGGGTCGGGTGTTCTGTGTAAGAAATATACACTTTTTCTCATTAAAGAGAAGTATTTCCTTCTTATTTCAGTTACTTACCAAATCTACGGGGACCTGTACCTAGATGACCCTGCCTAGGAATAACACATGTCCTCAGTTCATTTGGTTGGCTGGAGATTTTGCCACAGGAAGCTGCTGTGCTAAGAACAGGCCATCTGTTTCTGTTGCATCTTTACCACTCAGAAAATGCAGAGTGTCCTTAAACAGGGGGTGGGGGGACAGCAAAGTTTACATGTCTTTGCAAATAGCTTTGCTCAGCAGGCAGGACTGAGAAAAGAGAGAACTCCATCTGGCCATTCTGTCATCCACCCATGCTGTTTTCCTGTATCTTTTCTACCTAACATGGCCACCTTTCTACACTTGAAGAAAAGAGAAGGGGAAAAAAAGTTGTGGTCTGGAAAATCTTGAACGTATTCAGAGACTATTTACATTAACTTCATCTGCCTTAGGGAGATAAGCAGCATGGAGGAAGGGAAAAGAAATTACTTATTCTATGGGTTATAAAAGCTGGAAGACAAATGACCTACAAACCGTACACTGGTTTGCTCGAGCTGATGCATGATAAGTTTTCAGGCCTATAGGCAGTTTCTAATGTTTACTTCACAGCTGAAAGTGATTTGGCAATTTAGGATCACAGCCATTCAAACTGTAATTCCTCCAGCGTCTCTCAGCCAGTCCTAAAGGTAGCTCTTATCACTTCACTTACTGAAAGAAAAGATGAGCAAGTCTTGTATTTATACAGGAAGAACTCTCTAGATAGACTTGTGATCAAACCGGATGATATAGACTTCGGAGATATGAGTCATAAACGTCTTGGGAAACTCTATAAACATCCCTGTTGTACAATGGCCACCACCTCCCTCAAGATGTTAGGCTGGTCCCCTGGGCCCCTGGGAGCTGGTCTTCGCCTCTGCCTTGTGACACCAAACCAAGGTCTCGTTTTTAATGCTATTAGGAAACTGTGCCCAAGGCTTTGGCCTTGTTATCTCCCTTAACAATGTTATTTTGTTAGGCTGCAAAATAAGCAGCATGGGGTTAAATGTATTAGCTGCCTTCAAACCTAATTTATCTTCATTCCATCCTAATTTACACTTGGGCTGAATTAATGAGAATGATTTAATTAACACCCTGCGACCATAGTACCAGGAACAGGACAGCTCAGGGGATTAGACCAAGCAGTGGGCTAAGCAGCTGCCATCCTGCCTCCTGTGGTCCCCTGAAAGCCCCACCCGCCTTTCAGGCACACTGCCTGCCAGTCTTCCAAAAGTGCCCTCTTTGTTCTTTGCTCCTCTTTTTGAGTGTGTGTAAGGAAGATGGCACGGCTTTCCTTCCTCATGTGTTTTGTGAGATAGGCATGTGGACTCAGTGTGGCCTGGAGCCCAACAGAGGTTTGTGCTCTTCCTCCCCAGTGTCAAATTCGCACTGGAAGTGAGTCCCCAGCTGGAGATGACATGCCACACCTCCCACCCCTCCCCCGGCCCAGCGTGGGTCCCGTGAGCCCAGGCTTGCATCCTGGGCTCCGCACCTGTGGGAGGAAGGAGAGGGCAGCAGGATGGGCAGGGAGAGAAGCTGAGCTGGGACGCAGTCTCCGTCAGAAATGACGCCGTGGAGTTGTCCCCGGGTAAGCTGAGAAGGCCAGGCTTTAGACGGCTGTATTACCAGTTGCTGAAGGCAGCCTCCCCAGGAAAGGGGCCGTGGCACGGCACGGTCATGTCCCTCAGAGGCAGTTCTGAGGACTGCTACTAGCACCCTCAGGGCCAGGCAAGATGTCCTTCATTCTCCAAGGAGATTCTGAGGCACTCAGGGCAATGCCTGCTTTGACTCTTCACCCTAACACACAGACTCAAACCTACGGAAATGAGGCTTAGTTCCTACCAGCAATACTCTTTAATAAAAGGGAGAATTTTTTTTAATCTGACTATTGAGTAAAAAAACAAGGATAGGAAAAAAGTAAAGTAGTCAATGCAAGAAGTCATCAGCATTGTTCGAGTCAGTTATTTGTCTCTGGGAAGAAACAGTCTAAACTGATAGTTGTCTAAATTTTGGTTTACCACCTGCTGCATTTATATCTTTTTAACTGCATTTGCGTTAAACATGTCATGATAAACTTTGAGAGTATTAGAATTGGATCCAAATTGGCATGGTCATATTATAAGTTTTTGCTTGTTTCCTAAAAGCTTCTGTTGGAGAAGAAATGGCAACCCACTCCTGTATTCTTGCCCAGAGAAATCCATGGACAGAGGAGCCTGGTAGGCTACAGTCCATGGGGTCATAAAGAGTTGGACACGACTGATGTGACTTAGCACGTGAAGCCATTATATGTGTGACTACTTTACATGTATTTTATGAATTAAGTTGGATTATAATGTGACTTTTAAATTTCCAGTTCCAATTGCTCATTGCTGCTATACAGGAATACAATGGACTTGTGTATAATGATGGTTAATGGAAAGTTGTGTGTGGCTGTGTTTGTGACCTTTCAGTGCTGGGCACCACCGTGGGACTGCACCCCTCTATTCAGGGTTAGAGCTGGGGAATCCATTCTTTCTACGACACTGTCGCTTTCCACATCCCCAAGTGACATGGCAAGTGGTAGTTTATTGACTGCTTACAGGACTGTAGAGGGACACATTTGAGGCACTTTTGCTTGGTATTTCTCTGTAAGGTCATTAGTAAATCAAGCCATTCAGACTTGTTACTTCTGTTGCAAAAACAAAGATCTTCACAACCTGTGGTGGGTTATTGATTTTAGGGTCAAGCTTTTAAAGCTGAATTTATTATTTTCTCTCTGATCACAAAAGCACTATATGGTAGAAGGCTGGGGAAAAAACAGAAAAGTAAAAGAAAAAATCAGAGATAATGACACTTAGCATTTAAATTCTAGTCTTTCAGTATCCACATGGTATTTTATTTTTGGCAGTTAATTGGTTAAGGGCAGAGACTCTGGAACCAAGCTGGAATTCCTGCTTTGATATTTACTAGCGAGGTGTTTCGAGGCCAAGTATTGTAATACCTGGGTGCCTTAGCTTCCCAGGTTGCAATATGAGCTAATAACCGTACCTGGCTCAGAGGGTTGTTTGGCTCCTTAATAAATTAGCATATGTAAAGTGAGTAGAACAGAGCCCAGGTAGTGGTAAGTGCTATATAATGGCTCCTTTTATGATTCTGTAGTCAACTGTTTGAGAATGATATTCCTACAACCCCATAGTTTTTTCCCAGGAAATCTCCTAATAAAGACTTGAAAGTGAAAGAAAGTCGTGTCCAACTCTTTGCGACCCCAAGGACTGTAGCCCACCAGGCTCCTCCATCCGTGGAATTGTCCAGGCAAGAATACTGGAATGGGTTGCCATTTCCTTTTCCAGGGGATCTTCCCTGACACAGGAATTTAACCCAGATCTCCCGCATTGCAGGCAAAATGCTTTAGCCTGTGAGCCACCAGGGAGCTAATAAAGACTTGAATCCTTATCAAAGCTGCTATTAATATTTCTACAACCTGCCCAATAGCACTGGATTAAAGGACATTTCTGGTCTTGAATTAATTTATTAATACATACGATTCTGGAGTGTTTATCTGAGGCTGTGCTTCTCTCAAACCCAACTTGTGCAAGAAACACTCAAATTCACAGGAGTCATCGCTGCTTCCTTCCACCTCTTACTGACACTTTCTTCTTTTTGTCCCGAATGTTCTTCTGTTGATGGAGAAATAATTCTTCACCTTCCATCATCTTAAAAACTAAGCAGATGAAAGGGGAAAGTATTTAAGAAATCATACTTTTTTAAAAGCAATATTTTGAAAGTAACAGGCCAGCAGGCCAAAAACAGTGCGTACATGAAACACATCCCCTGCTTCTTGCGGCAGTGAGCTTCTGGTGAAGGACCCTCGGTAAAAACTCACTCCTATCTGTCAGAATCATACCAGGACCTCTGCAGGGTGTGGCCTTTCACAGCCCAGGGGGATCTGAAACCATTTTCCTTTGCTTCTCCATAATTTTTGAGTGTCCCAAGGCCCCTGGATCTAAACTCATACTTTGTCCTAAGTAATTACATTGAAGAATTGACCGTTGTTCCAAGCAGTGAAAATGAAGGTTTTCTTTGGCCTATAGGCTTTGCTACAGGGCAAGACGCCAAGTCTGAGCATGTCTGGGCATGAAAAAGGGGCCAGAAGAAGGGACCTTTGTGGTCCATGAGCTCCTACCTTTGAATGAATGAATATTAAGAGGGTTTTATGGCGCACTGTGAGCACACACTTGACTCAGACCAGAGCCTGAAATCAGGAAGCTGAAAGTCAGAATAAAGAAAGAATGAACAAGAAGAGAGAGATGCTGGTGAGTGTGTTGTCTTTCAGTTCTCGTAACTGTTTCTCCTCATGATTTTGAAAATACAGCCTGAGCAAGGACATACTCAGCTATTAAAAAGAATGCATTTGAATCAATTCTAATGAGGTGGATTACAGAGCAAAGTAAGTCAGAAAGAAAAACACCAATACAGTATATTAATGCATATATATGGAATTTAGAAAGATGTAAACAATGACCCTGTATGCGAGACGGCAAAAGAGACACAGATGTAAAGAACAGACCTTTGGACTCTGTGGGAGAGGGCAAGGGTGGGATGATTTGACAGAATGGCATTGAATCATGTATATTATCATATGTGAAACAGATCGCCAGTCCAGGTTCGATGCATGAGACAGGATGTTCAGGGCTGGTGCAGTGGGATGACCCTGAGGGATGGGATGGGGAGGGATGTGGGAGGGGTGTTCAGAATGGGGGACACATGTCCACCTGTGGCTGATTCATGTCAATGTATGGCAAAACCCATTACAATATTGTAAAGTAATTAGCCTCCAATTAAAATTAAAAAATTAAGTCACAAGGTTCCCCTAGACACATAAGTCATTTTTGAAAACAGTCCTAAAATCCCAAACAAAGTTGGAAGACTTGCTATTTCTTGATCTGAGGATATTTGGAAATACTGTAATATCAGGAAGAAATGAAGACTTTAAAAAAGTATATTCAAGTAGTTCTAAATCAATGTTCTTACCTGCAATTATCTGAAGAGTTGTGGTTTTATTCATTCATCTGTCCACTCATTCAGTCTTTCATCCAGCCAATATTTACTTCAGTTCACAGGCATCATATTAATACTTAAAGCCGGGGAAGTCCCCAGTTCCATTTTATCTAGCCTTCTACTGTGATTTTACACTGTGTAGGCTTGGCTTGCCATCAATGTCCTCGTATTTGCATTTCGAATGTGTCTCTTCCGAAAGCTGAAACCACAGAAAAAGTCATATAAAGAAACTTGAAAGAAATAAGCAGGAAAGAACATAAACACAGGCAGAAAAGGAGCTCAGTTTCTGTCACCCTGATTGCTGTTAGTTTAGAAGAAAACCAAGAGAAGGCAGAGCGCCTGGGCTGTGAGATGGTGGTCTTCAGCTGCCATTTTTCACCCAAGGATTATAAATAAAGCCTTTATTGCCTCATTAAAAACTGGCCTGTTAAAAATGGTTAAGTGGCTCAGAATGGCACTAGCCAAGAAAGGAAAAGGGAAACCTCACCCTCAGGAGGTGAGAGTCAACACTGCACCTCCTTAATTTTCACAAGGGCTTCTGTTTTCAAGAGGCTCTGACTTTTGCCACAATGCAAGGAAACATCTTGGGTCCCCAGAACTGTGCACCTGTTTCTTCTGTACCTTTTATGGGTCACTTGCCCCAAATCAGCAGGAATAGCAAGTTATACTCTGATGTTTCTGACTGATAGTGTTCCAGGCAGATTCTCCATCAGTTTCATCAGCATGAATTTTCTCTGTCTCACTTGTGTATTTTTTTTTAACATTTTATTTTGTATCGGAGCATAGCTGATTAACAATGTTGTGATAGTTTCAGGTGGACAGAGAAAGGCCTCAGGCATACATACACATGTATCCATTCTTCCCCAGACTCCCTTTCCACCCAGTCTGCACATAACACTGAGCAGAGTTCCCTGTGCTGCACAGTAGGTCCTTGTTGGTTATCTGTTTCAAACTAGTCACTGGGATATTTTTAAAATGCCATACACAATGTAGCATAACTTAAAACTTTAAGAACTATCTCAATATTTTCTGTATATATTTTTCTGCTACACACAAAAGTTGTTGTTTTTTTCCCCTTCCTGGTTACATAAGAAAGGAAACTGTCATCCTGAACAAAGCCACAAATGGAACACTTCGGTGCAGGACAGAGAAGCAGGGCCACAGGGCAGAACTGGGATGAAGCAACAGTGCCCTCTTCTGACTACAATGAAGAATCACACAAAATAAGACGCTCAGACCCTAGAGATCTGCTTTAGGATGCGGTGCCGCTAGGTAACAATAGTGTGTTGTGTACTTGAAATTTTGCCAAGAGGGTAGGTCTTATATTAAGTGTTCCTATCACAAGATTTTAATAATAAATAAAGAGGACAGTAGGAAACTTGGAGGTGATGGATATGTTCATGGCTTAGGTTGCAGTGATGGTTTCATGGATATAGACTTACACCCAGATTCATCAAGCTGTATATATTAAAAATGTACAGCTTTTTGGAACATATTTGAGTCAGTTCTAATCAAGTGGATGAACCTAGAGCCTATTATACAGAGTGAAATAAATCAGAAAGAGAAAAACAAATCTCGTATATTAACACATACATGTGGAATCTAGAAAGACAGTATTAAGGAACCTATTTACTGGGCAGCAGTGAAGAGGCAGACAGAGAGAACAGACTTACAGACACAGCTGGGGGAGGGAGGAATGAGAAGGTAGGACGAATGGAGAGAGAAGCATGGAAACACACACACGACCGGATGTAAAACAGATAGCCAGTGGGAATTTGCTGTGTGACTCGGGGAGCTCAAACAGGGGCCCTGTAACAACCTAGAGGTGTGGGAGGCTGGAAGGAAGTTCAGAGGGAGGGGACATATGTACATCTATGGCTAATTGAGGTGTGGCAGAAATCAAACCAATATCCTAAAGCAATTATCCTTTGATTAAAAATAAAAACGAAAAATGTACAGCTTTTTGTGTGTCAGTTATATCTCAATAAGGTGCTTTTTTTAAGCAAAAAAAAAAAAAAAAAACAAAACAAAACCACACACACAACCAAGATATGGGAAAAGAAATAGTGAACATGGTGTGGAGCCTTTTGAGTAGCTATATGGCCCTGAAGGTTACGACTCAAATGAGTACTGGCAGGTGTAATCTGGGGGCTGTCAGCCTGCACCTCTTATGTCCTGCAGCCTGGCAAACAAAGGGCACGGCTGCGCCATCAGTCTCCCCGGCGCGGATCGAGCAATTCCCACTGCTCATTGGCCAATCCAGTGCCACTGGCTCTTCTGCATATAATGCATACAACTTATAGACAATATAAGTTGTCCTAAAGGCTGCTGGACAGGGACACGTTTGTCCACTGCGATGGTCTTGGAGCTAATAAGAATGACAAGAATCCCTAGCATTTATTTTATCTTGTTATTGTTGTTCAGCTGCTAAGTGGTGTCCAACTCTTTGTGATCCCATGGACTGCAGGGTGCGAGGCTCCCCTGTCCTTCACTGTTTCCTGGAGTTTGCTCAAATTCATGTCCATTGAGTCGGTGATGCTGTCCAACCATCTCATCCTCTGTCCAATCCATCTCTTTCTCCTTTTGCCTTCAGTCTTTCCCAGATTCAGGGTCTTTTCCAATGCGTTGGCTCTTCACATCAGGTGGCCTAAGTGTTGGAGCATCAGTGCTCCCAATAAATATTCAGGGTTTGTTGCCTTTAGGATTGGTGGGTTTGGTCTCGAGAGTCTTCTCCAGCACTGCAATTCGAAAGCATCAGTTCTTCAGCGCTCAGCCTTTGTTGTGGTCTGATTCTCACATCCATATATGACTACTGGAAAAACAATAGCTTTTACTACACAGGCCTTTGCTGGCATAGTGATGTCTCTGCTCTTTAATACACTGTCTGGTTTATTTTAGCTTTCCTTCCAAGGAGCAAGCATCTTTTAATTTCATAACTGCAGTCACCATCTACAGTGATTTTGAAGTAAAATGAAAGTGTTAGTTGCTCAGTTGTGTCCGACTCTTTACGATCCTGTGGACTGTAGCCTGTCAGACTCTTCAGTCCCTGGGATTCTGCAGGCAAGAATACTGGAGTGGGTTGTCATTTCCTTCTCCAGGGGATCTTCCCGATGCAGGGATCAAACCCAGGTCCCCTGCATTGCAGGCAGCTTCTTTACTAACTGAGCCACCAGGGATTTTGGAGTCCCCCCAAAAATAAAATCTGTCACTAATTCCAATTCTTCCCCTTCTATTTCTCAGGTGACGTGAGGTAAAGAACCTGCCTACCAATGCAGGAGACGGAAGAGAGGTGGGTTCAATCCCTGGGTCAGGAAGATCCCCTGGACAGAAGACCCTGGCTATAGCCCATAGGGTCGCAAAGAGTCAGACATGACTGAAGCAACTTACACACATTGGTCATGAAGGGATGGGACTTAATGCCATGATCTTAGTTTTTTGAATGCTGAGTTTTAAACGAGCTTTTTCACTCTCCTCTTTCACCCTCATCAAGAGGCTCTTTAGTTCCTCTTCACTTGCTGCCATTAGAGTGGTATTTTATCTTCAGTTCAGTTCAGTCGCTCAGTCGTGTCTGACTCTGTGATCCCATGGACTGCAGCACGCCAGGCTTCCCTGTCCATCACCAACTCCCAGAGTCCACCCAAACCCATGTCCATTGAGTCAGTGATGCCATCCAACCATCTCATCCTCTGTCATCCCCTTCTCCTCCTGCCTTCAATATTTCGCAGCATCAGGGTCTTTTCCAATAAGTCTGTTCTTTCCATCAAGTGGCCAAGTACTGGAGTTTGAGCGTCAGCATCAGTCCTTCCAACAAATATTCAGGACTGATTTCCTTTAGAATGGACTGGTTGGATCTCCTTGCAGTCCAAGGGACTCTCAAGAGTCTTCTCTAACACCACAGTTCAATAGCATCAGTTCTTCAGCGATCAGCTTTCTTTATAATCCACCTCTCACATCCATACATGACTACTAGTAAAACCATACCTTTGACTAGATGGACCTTTGTTGGCAAAGTAATGTCTCTGCTTTTTAATATGCTGTCTAGGTTGGTCACAGCTTTTCTTCCAAGGAGAAAGCATCTTTTAATATCATGGCTGCAGTCACCATCTGCAGTGATTTTGAAGCCCAAAAAATAAAGTCTGTCACTGTTTCCATTGTTTCCCCATCTATTTGCCATGAAGTGATGGGGCTAGATGCCATGATCTTAGTTTTCTGAATGTTGAGCTTTAAGCCAACTTTTTCACTCTCCTCTTTCACTTTCATCAAGAGGCTCTTTAGTTCTCTTTCTGCCATAAGGGTGGTGTCATCTGCATATCTGAGGTTATTGATATTTCTCCCAGCAATCTTGATTCCCCCTTGTGCTTCATCCAGCCCAGCACTTGGCATGATGTACTCTGCATATAAGTTAAATAAGCAGGGTGACAATATACAGCCTTGATGTACTCCTTTTCCGACTTAGAACCAGTCTATTGTTCCATGTCCAGTTCTAACTGTTGCTTCTTGACCTACATACACATTTTTCAGGAGACAGGTAAGGTGGTCTGATATTCCCATCTCTTGAAGAATTTTCCACAGTTTGTTGTGATCCACACAGTCAAAGGCTTTGGCAGAGTCAATAAAGCAGAGGTAGATGTTTTTCTGGAACTCTTGCTTTTTCAATGATCCAGCGGATATTGGCAATTTGATCTCTGGTTCCTCTGCCTTTTCTAAATCCAGCTTGAACATCTGGAATTTCACAGGTCATGTACTGTTGAAGCCTAGCTTAGAGAATTTTGAGCATTACTTTGCTAGCATGTGAGATGAGTGCAATTGTGCAGTTAGCTTAAACATTCTTTAGCATTGCCTTTCTCTGGGATTGGAATGAAAACTGACCTTTTCCAGGTCTGTGGCCACTACTAGTTTTCCGGATTTGCTGGCGTATTGAGTGCAGCACTTTCACAGCATCATCTTTTAGGATTTGAAATAGCTCAACTGGAATTCCATCACCTCCACTAGCTTTGTTCGTAGTGATGCTTCCTAAGGCCCACTTTGACTTTGCATTCCAGGATGTCTGGCTCTAGGTGAATGATCACACCACTGTGATTATCTAGGTCATGAAGCTCTTTTTTGTATAGCTCTTCTGTGTATACTTGCCACCTCTTCTTAATATCTTCTGCTTCTTGTGCTAAAGACTACATACACCCATCTTATTTAATCCGTGCAATGACCCTAAGAGACTGAAGTTCTCCAGAACCCAAGGTGGGTTTTATCCCAGTAGAGGTGTGTTCCTTACCACTGACCCACCCTGTCTCCTCTACTGTCCTAATTAGCTTGGGCCCCTGCTTTTCCATCCCCTGGAAGGCCAGATTTGGACCCCTGGTATATATATAGTGAGTTTACAAGAGAAGGAAAATAAGTGAATTGTTTGGTTTTCTTTGCTTCACCTTGACAGGTCTGATAAGGATGTGACAGATGAAAAGCTGGAATCAACTGATTAAAATTACATTTTTTTAATTATTCATTTTTACACTTTAACTATAGTCGATTAAACATGTTGTCAGATCATTCATTCTGGCACATTATACCCACTCGAAATTGGTACATCAATTCACAAGCAAAATAATGTCCTAATCAAATTGCTTTTTAAAATGTAACTCAGATGTAGTCTCTTAACTATGGAACGAGGCACTATTTCTCCAACTGTGTGTATATTAAGTGGCTTCAGTCGTGTCTGACTCTTCGTGATCCTCTGGGCTGAAGCCTGCCAGGCTCCTCTGTCCATGGAATTCTTCAGGCAAGAATACTGGAGTGAATTGCCATGCCCTCCTCCAGGGGATCTTCCAAACCCAGGGATCAAACCTGAGTCTCTTATGTCTCATGCATTGGCAGGCAGGTTCTTTACCTCTAGTGCCAACTGTGACTCGACACCAAATATTAAGAGTCACATACCTGTCCACTTCAGTGTCTAAAATCCAAATGTCTGGTGGAGTTCTGTGTGTCCTCCTAGAAGGATTTGGAGAAAGCATTCACTGGAAAATAAAGGACGCACTGAACTGCTTGGCTATATCCAGCAACTGTGGAATCATGGTTAAAAACCTAGGATACATAGGTTATGCTAAAGTTTGAAATCTTTAGATTGGACAGTGGCTTACGGATGGGAGGCTTCCCTTGTAGCTCAGTTGGTAAAGAATCTGCCTGCAATGCAGGAGACTGAGTTTGATTCCTGAGTCAGGAAGTTCCCCTGGAGAAGGACATGGCAAAGGATGTTGTCAGTGAGGAGGCATGGATCCTCCGTTAGAATGTGATGGTCTTTTTCACTCCCTGAGGAAGCCAAACACGATAAAACCTCAGTTGTCTAGAAGCCAAATCACTAGAATGATTAATAAAACATTTTCCTATACTGAACTTTTAGAAGAAAGATGCTGACCACAAGAAAATATTTCCATGTTACAGCTTTTTTTTTTTTTTTTTTTTTTGAGGCAAGTAACATCTACCTAAGCAACAAATCAGTAAGAAAAATCTCAAGTTGGGAAATAAAGCTGAACAGTGTGAAAATAATATTGACAGATGTGAGGAATGGCTGAAAGACGGCTGCCTCTGCAGAGTGGGCTGAAGCTGGCAGGGCTGAGGCCAGGGGGCTGCTGCCTTTCCGCTCGCCCTTCTCTGCCGGTTCTGCATCTACGTGCCTTTACTACTTTGGTTAATGTTAGGAATTTTTGAAAGTAAACAGCAAAAATTACAATGTTATTTATTTACCCCCTGAAGTTTTGTTTTTTTTTTTTAATTTGGACTGTTTTTAAGGTCCAATTGCATTGACAATTACAGGGTTGCCCCTGTCCTATGCTTTTGCCATTGGCCACAAAGCACATGGGATCCCAGCTCTCTGACCAGGGATCAAACCTGGACCACTACCACCTCCACCACTAGCCCTGCCTCTCCCAGCACGGGAAGGCGAAGTCCCAACCATTAGACCTCCAGGGAAGTTCCCAAAGTGTTATCAAAAACAAAAAATATCTGCAGAAACCAACCTAGTATTATAACTATCCTTCAATTAAAAATAAGTAGGTTGGGCTTCCTGGTGTTCCTGTGTTAAGAATCTGCCTTGCAGTGCAAGGGACACTGACTTGATCCCTGGTCCAGGAAGATCCCACCTGCCGTGGGCACCATAGCTGCTGAGCCCACGCGTCCTGAGAGCCCATGCTCTGCAACGAGAAACCACCGCAGTGAGAAGCCCGCCCACTGTGACAAAGCATAAACCTCGCTCTCCGAAACTAGAGAAAGCCCAAGTACAGCAACGAACACCCACTGCAGCCAAAAAATTAAATAAATCTCAAAAAAAAAAAAAATAAACCCATACATCTCCCCCATCAAAAGTAAATAAATAAGAGGAAAAGAATATCCATTTATTTTCTCACAGTGGTCAAAAGTGCCAGCACAGAGTGGCTCAACTGTTACCTCTGCTCAGAGGCTCCTGTGGCTGAAGTCCTGGTTCAGACAGCCTGAACTCTTATCAGGGGCCTCTGAGGAAGATTTTGTTTCCAAACTCATTTCCGGTTGTTGAAAGAATTCGGTTCCTTGAGGTTGTAGGGCTGTGGTCTCCATTTCCTTGACTCATAAGTCTCTTCATCTTCAAGCCAATGATGGTGCATCAAATGCTTCTCCCAAACCTGTTTCCCTCTTCTGTCTGACTTCTCTGCTTTTAACTCTGCTCATACCCACTCCAGTGTTCTTGCCTGGAGAATCCCAGGGACGGGGGAGCCTGGTGGGCTTCCGTCTATGGGGTCACACAGAGTCAGACATGACTGAAGTGACTCAGCAGCAGCAGCAGCCACAGCATACCATTTCATTGGATCCACCTGGATAATACAAGATAATCTCTCTATCTAAGGCCAGTTAATTAGTAACCTTGATTATATCTGCAATGTCCCTTTTGCTATAGTTCAGTTCATTTGCTCAGTTGTGTCCGACTCTTTGCAACCCCATGGGCTGCAGCACGCCAGGTTTCCCTGTCCTTCACCAACTCCCAGAGCTTCCTCAAATTCATGTCCATTGAGTTGGTAATACCATCCAACCATCTCATCCCCTTCTCCCGCCTTCAATCTTTCCCAGCATCAGGGTCTTTTCCAATGAGTCTGTTCTTTGCATCAGGTAGCCAAAGTATTGGAGCTTCAGCATCAGTCCTTCCAATAAATATTCAGGACTGAATTCCTTCAGGATAGACTGGTTGGCTCTCCTTGCAGTCCAAGGGACTCTCAAGAATCTTCTCCAACACCACAGTTCAAAAGCATCAGTTCTTTGGCACTCAGCCTTCTTTATAGTCCAACTCTCACATCCATACATGACTACTGGAAAAACCATAGCCTTGACTAGACGGAACTTTGTTGGCAAAGTGATGTCTCTGCTTTTTAATATGCTGTCTAGGTTGTCTTTTGCTACACAATACAATATAACCATGAGCATTACAGCAGAGGGCAGAGGCCCTGGGAGTCAAAATTCTGCCAGCTACACAAGCTTAAATATTGAGATTAAAATCAGCAGTTCTTGGAAATGGATGAAGGCACAATAATTACATTCTTCTTCCTTGACAGATGCAAGTGGAGAGAAGTTACAGCCCAATATCGGGTTAACAAGCTACTGTTCTTTGTCAGCTAATATCGTCATATGCTCTGTAGGTCTGACCCATAACCATGAGTAATGGGAACTGGATGAGAGCAAGAGTGTCCTGACCTCTAGTCCCAGACCTGGAGTTTGTTAAAAACAAGACAACAGACCCAAATGAAATCACTTATGCTAAGCCTCACATCTCCAAACTGAGATTTAATTATAGTTCCGACTCTCCTGCAAATAGAATCTTAAACCAGTCAATCAGGAATGGCCTGATTAGCACTAGTTAGGTCATCTGCCTGATAGCCCTGTCATACCCTAAAGAAAAGTAACTTTGCAATAACCAACCTGCTTTTTGCCCTCTAAACTTGCTTGTCCTTGCTTCCTTCTGCCTGTAAGAGTCTTCCGTTCTGTTCAGCTCCTTAGAGCTCCTTTCTGTCTGCTAGCTTGGATGCTGCTCAATTCAATTCAATCTCTGTTCAGATAAACTCTTAAATTTTTTAATATATCTCAGATTACTTTTTAACAAGGTCCTTGAGCAAGTCAGCCCATCTTTTGAGGCCCTGGTTTTCTTAAGAAAATTTGTAAAAGGAAGGAATTGAACCAATAGTTTATTCTTAAAAAATGCTATTTTTAATACAATATAGAGTCAAAATAGAAATGGCTTCTTCTTTTTAAATGATAGAATGTCTGGACCATTTAAAATTATTTTCATAAAGCAATGCAAGATTCTCAGGCATCAAATAAGAAGACCATTCATAGAGAAC
This sequence comes from Moschus berezovskii, assembly GCF_049115385.1. NCBI lineage: Eukaryota > Metazoa > Chordata > Mammalia > Artiodactyla > Moschidae > Moschus > Moschus berezovskii. The sequence continues at coordinate 71,024,461 of NC_142477.1, forward strand.
TGCAGTGTTTAGTGTTTTGTGCTTTATTATCCTCAAATGCCCTTGGCAAACTAGATATTCTAGTTGCTGCTGCTGTTTAATTGCTAAGTCATGTCTGACTCTTTGCAATCCCATGGACTGCAGCCCGCCAGGCTCCTCAGTCCATGGAATTTCCCAGGCAAGAATACTGGAGTGGGTTGCCATTTCCTCCTCCAGGGGATCTTCCCAACCCAGGGATACAGCACTGGCAGGCATCTCCTGCTTGGCAGATGGATTCTTTACTGCTGAGTCACCTGGAAGTCCAGATATTCTAGTTATTGGGGACAATTTGCTTGATGAGAAACTGAGTCCAAGAGAATAAATCCAGAATCATGTAGTTGTGAAGTGGTGATGTTGCTGCACATGGGTCCTTTCAGCCTTCACCAGATGACCTTTCTCTTTTTCTCATTGTGTGTCTAGTCCCTAACCCAGTGCACAGTAGTAAAACTAGTATTTTTAGAATGAACAAGTGAATTGTTTAATAAGTGAATGACTCTCAACCATCTCATAATTTATAAAGAAATATCCAAAGTATGCTCATTGCTCTGTACTTGCTAAGCCAAGAAAGTCTAACAAAGCATTAAACATAATTGTCAACTTGGACTAAGCCCAGATGATCTACCTGATATTATCTGGAAAACCCCATTTCCAGAGTATTTTGCTTAATCGGAGTTTCACTGGATGCCTTAAGTAACAGGATCAAATTCAGAGGCAATGAATTAGAGGAAGTTCCCCCAAATTTCCAAAGATGAACCATCATCAGTATATGATAAATTGTTGTTGTTGTTATTGTTTAGTCACTAAGTCATCTCTGACTCTTGGCAACACTGTGGAATGCAGCATGCCAGCTTTCCCTGTCCTTCACCAGCTCCCAGAGCTTGCTCAGACTCATGTCCATTGAGTCAGTGATGCCATCCAACCATCTCATCCTCTGTCATCCCCTTCTCTTCCCGCCTTCAATCTTGCCCAGCATCAGGGTCTTTTCACATGAGTCAGCTTTTCACAAAGTATTGGAGTTTCAGCTTCAGCATCAGTCCTTCCAATGAACACTCAGGACTGATCTCCTTTAGGATGGACTGGTTGGAACTCCTTGAAGTCCAAGGGTCTCTCAAGAGTCTTCTCCAACACCACACTTCAAAAGCATCAATTCTTCAGCGCTCTGCCTTCTGTATGGTCCAATTCTTACATCCATACATGACTACTGGAAAAACTACAGCTTTCACCATACACACCTTTGTTGGCAAATTAATGTCTCTTCTTTTTAACACACTGACTAGGTTTTTCATATCTTTTCTTTCAAGGAGCAAGTGTCTTTTAATTTCATGACCATAGTCACCACCTGCAGTGAATCTGGGGCCCTAGAAAATAAAGTCTGTCACTGTTTCCATTGTTTACCCTTCTATTTGCCATGAAGTGATGGGACCAGATGCCATAATCTTAGTTTTTGAATGTTGAGTTTTAAGCCAGCTTTTCCACTCTCCAATGGATATTCAGGTTTGGTTTCTTTTAGGACTGACCTTTGCAAATAACTTGAGTCTCCTTGGAAGTATGGAACGTTCCAACTGTAAACTAAGCAACATCACTGTGCTTTTCCTCTCAAGATAAAAAGGTGTTAAATCACCCAAAGAGCCAGTCACCCAAAGGGGAGGTAATTTATTTCTGCTCCTTGGTGATTAATTGGTCTGCACTCCTTGGTGCAAGAAATGATAAGACTTAAGTAATGGAAAACCAGGGCATCTCTCCCAGTGGGAAAGCCTCACAGTAAGTCATGCTTGTTAATTCTGACATGCCAGCACAAATCCTCTTGGCCTGTGGTCTGTTGGGTAAATCTATTCATCAGCTCTATGTAGCACTACCTTTATGTCAGACAAATGAGGAATTCCCTTAAAAGTCTAACCCTAACTTATTTTGTTGGGTCTAGTACTTAAGTCTGGAGTGAGCAGCCTGCACAGAAATTAAATTCAAGCTCACTTTGAAGTCCTTCAGTTCAGTTCAGTTCAGTCGCTCAGTCGTGTCTGACTCTTTGCGACCCCATGAACCACAGCACCAGGCCTCCCTGTCCATCACCAACTCCCAGAGTTCACCCAAATCCATGTCCATCGAGTCAATGATGCCATCCAACCATCTCATCCTCTGTCATCCCCTTCTCCTCCTGCCCTCAATCTTTCCCAGCATCAGGGTCTTTTCCAATGAGTCAGCTCTTCGCATCAGGTGGCCAAAGGATTGGAGTTTCAGCTTCAACATCAGTCCTTCTAATGAACACCCAGGACTGATCTCCATTAGGATGGACTGGTTGGATCTCCTTGCAGTCCAAAAGAGTCTTCTCCAACACCACAGTTCAAAAGCATCAATTCTTCGGTGCTCAGCTTTCTTCACAGTCCAACTCTCACATCCATACATGACCATTGAAAAACCATAGCCTTGACTAGACGGACCTTTGTTGGCAAAGTAATGTCTCTGCTTTTTAATATGCTGTCTGGGTTAGGTAACACAAAACACATGGATCATCTGTAAATTATAATTCGTGTCCATTTATACTCACATCGTGACTTACAGAGTGTATTGAATGTTCTTAGTCATCCTGTGAGGCAAATACTATCATTATCCTTGTTTTGTTAATGAGAAGACAGGGAAAGCCACGTAATTTAATTTGCCAGAGAGCCCACAGTTAACAAACGGCAAATATCAGAGCCCTGACTTTTTTCCTCAGAATCTGACTTCTTCCTAGTTTGTGTGCCTCCTGGTCAGAGAATCCACTCGGGTAGTCAGCAAGCAGCTCCTGAATACAGAGTGGCTTCTTACCTTTGTGTCCTTTCTCAGTCAATGGTAGGAAAAAACATAACAGCTCTCATGCCTGGGGACATTCTGCTCAATTTTTTACATTGAAAGGGGTCCTTATAATTGGGTAGTAATTATGAACCTTAGGACACAAACTTAGAAATATAGGAAATGCAATTTTCTTTTTTTTCTTTTTTTAATATTTTCTTTTTTTTTTTAATGCTCAAATAGCTAACTTCATTTTTTTATTTTAATTGGAGGCTAACTACTTTACAATATTGTGGTGGTTTTTGCCATACATTGACATGAATCCACCATGGGTGTACATGTGTTCCCCATCCTGAACCCCCCTCCCACCTCCCTTCCCATCCCATCCCTCAGGGTCATCCCAGTGCACCAGGCCTGAGCACCCTGTCTCATGCATTGAACCTGGACTGGTGATCTGTTTCACATATGATAAAATATGTGTTTCAGTGCTGTTCTCTCAAATCATCCCACCCTCGCCCTCTCCCACAGAGTTCAAAAGTCCGTTCTTTACCTCTGTGTCTCTTTTGCTGTCTCGCATATAGGGTCATCGTTACCATCTTTCTAAATTCCATATATATGCGTTAATATACTGTATTGGTGTTTTTCTTTCTGGCTTACTTCGCTCTGTATAATAGGCTCCAGTTTCATCCACCTCATTAGAACTGATTCAAATGCATTCTTTTTAGTGGCTGAGTAATATTCCACTGTGTATATGTACCACAGCTTTCTTATCCACTCTGTGTTGCACCACACGTGGGCCCTGACCACGTGTTCCCCAATTAGGGATTGAACTCTTGCCCCTTGCACTGGAAGAACAGAATCTTAACCACTGGAAAATCAAGGAAGTTCCAAGTTTTCTTTTTCTAGGTGTTTTGGTGAACACTTAATTTGAGTCATTGACCAAATTCCCTCCCTTGCCACCCAGCTTCCTGCTTTTCCCCTTTAGCTGTGTCCAAGTTCCAAAGTGCTTTTCAAGGTCAAGGTTAGAGGCCCGTCTAGTCCCCTCCACCATCTGTCCGTGGCAACAAGCCAGAACAACCATCACCCCTTCTCAACGTCACTAGGTGGTCGCAGAGTCACCCCAGCTTCCCTGGCCCTCTCATTTACCCTGTGTCATTTTGCTGCCCTCATCACACTGGAAACTCTGGTAGCTTTATGTCTATGGCCCTTTCAGCCCAAACTCACCACACAGCTCGCTTCCTGTGAGGTCGCGTCACAGCCCCAGGCGTATCCCATCAGGAGCAAGCGGGAGATGCCTTCTCAGGGAACAACCCATATCTGTACCAGTGACACTGTCTCTTTTGGTGTCAATTATTTTTACTATCTGCTTGTCTCAGGTCAGATCTGGAGAGGGAAATGGCAACCCACTCCAGTGTTCTTGCCTGGAGTATCCCATGGACAGAGGAGCCTGGCAGGCCATGGTCCATGGGGTCATGGAGAGTCGGACGTGACTGAAGCGACTAAGTGTGCATTTTTACTATCTACTTTGCCTTCCTGAAACAGAATTTTTAGACAGTACAGACTATTAAGTTTCACTTCAAAAAACTCAATAACATTTCTTAACTCTAGTGTCGAGGAGAAACAAGTGGAAAATTCTAGTAAAATCCTATGCACTTAAACATGTAAGTGCCCTAGCAGGACTGCAGCAAATGACATCAAAAGGAGTCAGACAGCTGCCCATGGTGAGCTTGGGTCACCGGATGTGGCCTGAACCTGGGCTGTACATTGCCCATTCAAGTCCCGTGACTCTCATTACATCAGCAACACGATTGTAAAAAAGGACGACCGACTCTTGCTGAAGTCCCCGGCAAAACAAAGAACTGTCTCTCAGTTTTCACAGTAGTCCCCTCCTGGATAATGTGATGGGTATTGAAACACCACAGAAGTGCTGCGGGTTAATGAGTAAAGCAGGTAACTTCCACTTCTGGCCAAAATGGATCACAGGGATCATATTTGCCTTCCACGTTTAAAGCCAGACAAAGCATTAGAAACGAGGGCCCTCAAGACATTGCAACATCAGGCAATGAAGGCAAGACTTACAGGCCACGGTCCAAACTCAGAGCCACACGTCTGCCAACAGGACCTCTAGGCACCTCCTCTAGCTTTGCCTGAATGAACAGACACACATTCACAGTTTACCAAGAGGGGTTTCCGTAGGGGCTGTGGTGATGTTGATGGTGTGGTTGTCCATGTCGATAATTTTGACTAAATGTAATACCTTTCAACCCAGATAAAGTTCCTAGAATCCTGTCACAGTTGATCCATTTCTGTTAAACATCAGGGTGATTGCTCACTGAACTGGCCTGACAGGCGTGAACTGCACAATGTGCATCACTCAAGCCAAAATCCACCCATTCGCATTTATGGAGACCTTTTATGTGTCTGGTGGTGGGGGTCTGAGGATACACCTCCAGGGAGCTCAGAGACCAGAAGGGGGGTTCTGGTCTAAGGCTTCTAAATCAGCCATAAGGCCACCTCACACCAAGCATCTCAGTTTCCTACCCAACAAAAGATAAAGGTGTCGCGTGTCCTGTGGACGCCTGCCTGGGTGGCTCTGGGGTGCATGGCGAGCCTGCCCAGCTCTCTCGGGTTGAAGCAGCCTTCATGCCCTTCGCCCCACTTAGGCGTGTGCCTGGGGAGCCAGGTGTGGCCAGCTCACACTCGTGCCCAGTGTGAGGAGCCAGCACATCTTTGGGATCTAGCCAGCCTAAAACATCCATACCCAGGCATCAGCAGGTATAGTCCTTTCTATAGCGTACTTTCTATGGAACCCTCACCCAGGCACTTCTCAGACTTTAATGTGTGTAAAAATCACTTGAGGATCTTGTTCACCTGCAGACTGACTCAGAAGGTCTGGGTAGATGCAGAGATCCTGCTTTTCTTTTCGTTTTGCTTTATTTTATTTTGACTGCCCTGGGTCTTTGTTGTGGCTTGTAGGCTTTTCTTGTCATGGAACACAGATCATAGAGCACGTGGGCTCAGTAGTTGCACAGAATGGGCTTAGTTGCCCCACGGCATGTGAGATCTTAGCTTCCCGACCAGGAATCGAACTTGTGTCCCCTGCATTGGCAGGTGGAGTCTCAACCACTGGAATACCAGGGAAATCCCAGAGGTTCCGCTCCCAGGTGACATCTGTGATGCTGAGCTGCAGGACACACCTGTGTAGCGAGGCCTCGCTGGGCAGCATCACAGAAGCCGTCTGTAACCACAGAATCACACAGGGACATCTCCGTGAGTGATAGGAACAGCTCTTTGATCCCCTGGGGCTGCAGCTCCTTGCACATGAGGTTAGCCTTCATTCCTTCGTTAAGCGGATCCAACTCAAATAAATACATTGCATAGAACATACGGAGAATAACAGACTTTCTGGGTAAGTAAGGGCCGGCTTCCAGAAAGAGGTGATTTCTGAGCTGGGTGTGTAAAGATAGACATTCAGCAGCTGGAGAGGAGGTATAGGCATGGAGGGATGAGTCCCTGCAAGGTACCCTCAGCCACAATGAAAGGTTAAACTGTTTCTACACAGTGGAACATGTATTTTTGAGAAAGCACCCTGACTGCTGTGTAGGGCGTCAGCTAGAGAGGAGTGGGGCCAGGGCCGGGGAGATAGCTCTGTCCAATGCAAAGGACAGAGAAGTCTGGACTAAGGAGAGAGAGCGGGGAAGCAGGAACCTGTGGATGCGGTGCCTGCAGACTTTTACTGGACTGTTTGGGCAGTGGGAGGTAGGGGGCGCAATTGTGTAGCTGCTGAAGCTGGGTGGGGCTGAATATCCAGGAGACAGACGCCAGCTCTCTGACCTTGATTCTAGGAGCACAGGAATAGTGGTGGTGACTAGTCCTCCAGCAGGGGTGCAGGTGTGGTGAGGCACTGGGAAATCACACGCAATGGTTCAGGGTACCCTTTCCCATTTCAACAGTACCGAGTGGCTATTAACATGAGGACGTAAAATGATGGGCTTGCTTATGCCAGGCAGTAATAAGGACTGTGGTAAGCATCAGTGTTATTTTAAGAATGTTCTAACCAATATACAGAGAAGTATGGGGATACTAACTCTTAAAGCTCTGAACCTTTTGTTGTTAACTTGGCAGAGTTCAGACATCTGACTGTTGATCTCTTCGCACCTGTAAGAGTCACCATTCATTACTGTGTGGCAAAGCCAGTTAGCACTAGTCAGCAATCAGTCTTTATGCTAATTCACACAATTAGGTACTGTACTGTGATGAAATGCAAATGACTTGAGGCAATGAAAAGAATCAGAGTTTGTTTTTAAGGGCTCCAAATCTGCTTTTCACAGCAAAATCAGTCTTGTTGTACCTGAAGAAGGCTGAGCATGGAGATGGCTCTGTGTGTGTGTTATGTGAACCTTCTTTGTCCCTGTCACATGAACTTACAGTTTACATCCTCCAGTGGCTCCCATCTCCTTTTTACAACCACAAGATCTGGTTTATTTGGCTTCATCTCCACTCCAGCCACCCTCCACAGCTCAGGACCTTGGTACTTACTGTTCTCCTGCCCAGAGCAATCTTCCATAGATATCAGCATAACCAGGTATCTCTGCTCAGATGTCTCCTGATTAATGAGGCTGTCCTTGGGTTCCTGATCAAATACAAGCTCCTCTCTCTCCATGCCTCTACCCTGCTTTATTTTTCTTCAGCACACTTCATCACATCAGGGCATATATTTATTTATTATTTGTATCCACCATTAAAAATCAAGCTCCATGAGTGCCGGGAGCCAGCAAGGGAAATCCTACCCGTGGCAAAGGTCAATTGGGGAAGAGGCCTGACGGGCAAAGGCTAATCAGGACTCGAGGAACCCCCTGGACTTACCTGAGCATCTACCCCAAAGAAAACCGGAGTCTGACTGCCTTACTATCTTATGCCTCTTACCAAGTCCTCTAATACTTACGGGGGTTTCCCCCCAACCACCTTTCTCTGAAAACATTAATTCAGAGCTGTAGTTAAAAAGTTCTCCTCGGCTTAATAGGAGTGTTCCAATCCAAGCCCCTCTGATAGCTTTCTAACTTGCATGACAAGTTTGTCCGGGCTCTTACTACTATGAATGTGACTGTTTACAGCCTCCCAACCATGCAAGGACAGAAAGCCTAATATTCTAAAATACAGGAATTTGTTGAAGAAGTTAAAATCATTAGAATAGTACTAAAAAAAGATTTCATTGTTGAATCAATACTTGCTGCAAAGTTTATCTATTGTATCCTTGGAAATATATTAATCACATATAGAGAAAATAAGTAGTAGGCTTTGATTTAACCACATCAGATCTTAAGTTAATAAATTCCTTTCTTGTAGCTCACTACACCCTTGCCTTATAGGAATGTAACTTTGTCATGTGTCTTTGGAGAATAGCACCTGACTTTAGGAAAATCAACTTAAAAGAATATAAGCCTTTTTCTAGCTAACTAACCTTTGTTAGGAGAGAGGGCCATAAACTGTTAGCAGGCCTCCTGGCCAGAAGATGATGTAAACCACCTAAAACTTTTGTATATCACGAGACATACAAAAATAAGCCCTGATCCTGATAAGGGTCAAGACTGCTGACCCCGCGTGATTTTGGTGTGACTCTATACCTCCCTTTCTCTATTTTTTTTGTGCACAACTCAGGGTATAAAAACAGCACTGGAAAATAAAGTTTTGGGCCTTGCTTACTGAAGCTTGGTCTCCCCGTGTCGTTCTTTCTCTCTTTCCGTCCTTTTCTCTATTCTCCTTTTTCTGGTTGAGATCCTTGGAGCGCTGGGCCCTCTGTGTTTACTTATCTGCCTGGGCTTCTAAGACCCACTCGAGGGGGTGCCCTGGTGGGGTGCCTCCAGTGATTCGAGAGGGCGCCTGCGGCCTACGTAAACAGAGCAAACCCCGTGCTAGGGTTTTATTGGTTTCCTGCGTAAACCAAGGAATCATCAGCCCCCCCCCTCCCCCGCCTCAGTGACGCTGACGCCGTTCATCCCGAGGATATCCTGGGCCATATCGAGGCAGGTCCCCGATACATGAGGGGAAAGACTTTGCTATTTTACTTTGCTCTCTGCTGAATCCTCAGCACCTAGAATGTTCCATGGAAATAGCATGTGTGTATTAGGCACTCAGTTGTGTCCAACTCTGCCACCCCATGGACTGTAGCTCACCAGGTTCTTCTGTCCATGGGATTCTCCAGGCAAGAATACTGGAGTAGGTTGTCATGCCCTCCTCCAGGGGATCTTTCCAACCCAGGGATCGATCCTGGGTCTCCCACATTGCAGGCATATTCTTTGCCATCGGAGCTAGAATGGAAATAGTAAATGCTCATTAAATATTGTTAAAGGAAAATATGGCAACTAGTCATCAAAAGAGTTGGACACAACTGAGCGGCTAAACTGAACTGATTCATCAGAACCATATGAGAAAGCTATTAAGTCCTTGGCTTAAGGAAGAATCTATTTTTCTTCTGAAGCCTGACACTGACAGTGTCGTCACAGGCTTTCTAACAAATCTGTGTTCTCTTTGCTCCTTTGGCTGCTTTGGTTCCTAACTCTGTGCCTCACTGCTGTGTGGTGCCCTCCACCCCCAAAGCACTCCTCCCACCTCTTGTTTATAAGGTTCAAGGTTTCCTGTCCAGTTTCGAACTCAAGCTGCTTGATCTCTTTCGAATCCCCTAAGCCTTTGTGCCCCCAAATCTCCAGTTCAGGTGTTCACAGACTCTGACCTAGTTAGAGTCAGTCGTTTGCTTCCAGAAATGTCATCTGTGAGTCCCCAGGGCATTGGTGTCTTGAAACACACCAGACTCTGGAGCCCTAGCTTCTCAGCATCTCTGATGTCTGTAAGCCACTGGAAGTGGCAGCTGAGGGCTCTGGTCTGTATGGCCCCCAGCATCACTAGAACATATCTGGTGAGAAAGAAAACAGACTCAAAGCAACTGTGTTTGATCTCCAGCACCACTAACAAATCACTGTTTCCAAGATGGCTCTGATGCCTCTCTCACTTTGCACTTTCCTGGAGGCAGCCTATGATGTCAGTCATGAGTAAGAAGCGAAGCATCTGCTAATAAAGAATATGTTTTTTGCCCAGAGAGAAGTCTGGTCCTTGCCCCAGCTTCTGGGAGGCAGTCTGATAGAAGTGTCTTAGTCTAGGGCAGAGCCTGGACACAGCAGATCTTCGAAGGGGCCCGCCACAACCCATAGTATTAGGGTGGGAGCTGGCCAGGCGAGAACGACCAACCTTGTGATTTAGGATAGGAGCTTTGGGTCACATGGTATCAGTAGACTTGGAGGCTTGGATCAACCATGCCTATGGAATGGGGCCTCAAGAAAACCTCCAAACATCGAGGCTCAGAGGAACTTCCCCAGTTGGTAATATTTTGTGTTTTGTCACACATTTTAACGTGTCCCCAAAACAAAGACTTTGCTCTCAGCCCCTGCCCCCAGACTCTGCTTGACGTGTTTCTTCCTTCAGCTAATTTTAATCTATATCCTTCTCCTGTGATGCTCCATACTGTGAGTATCATAGCTTTCAGTGGGGTCTGTAAGTCCTTTCTTCTAGGGAATTATCAGAACTGAGGGTGGTTTGGGGAACCTCTTCCCACAAACTACAGTTGGTGTCAAAAGTGAGGGCAGCCTTGGGGACTGTGCTGCCACACCTTGAAGTTTGGCTAACTCTGGGTCCATCTCCATGCCATAAGGAGATTGATGCTTCTGCTCCAAGGCATTTCACTTCAGTACAACATGCATCCTCTTTTTTCCATTTAGCCATAACTTTTGTATTTTTTTTATCATATTTCAAAGCCTTCATAGAGGAAAGGGAATTTTAAAACAGGAGAGATGAAACCAAGCACCACCCAAGGGTCAACAAGTTTCAGAGCAAGACATACCATGCAAATTCTCCAGCAACACAGGAACATAGCGCCCTGAGCTTCAATATACAGGCTGCCCAAAGTCATTCCAAACCCATTGACATCTCATAACTCATTACTGGTCACTTCATTGCACTCTAGAGAGAAGAAATCCAGCTCCACCCACCAGAACACTGACACAAGCTTCCCTAATCAGGGAACCTTGACAAGCCACCCATCCAACCTCACCCATAGTGAGAAAACTCCACAATAAAGAGAACTCCACAAACTGCCAGAAGACGGAAAGGCCACCCCAAACACAGCAATATAAGCAAGATGAAGAGGCAGAGAAATACCCAGCAAATAAAGGAACAGGATAAATGCCTACCAACCCAAACAAAAGAGGAAGAGATAGGGAATATACCTGATAAAGAATTCCAAATAATGATAGTGAAATTGATCCAAAATCTTGAAAACGAATTGGAGTTACAGATAAATAACCTGGAGACAAGGATTGAGAAGATGCAAGAAAGGTTTAACAAGGATGTGAAAGAAATAAAAAAGAGTCAATATACAATGAATAATGCAATAGATGAGATCAAAAACACTCTGGAGGGAACCAACAGTAGAATAATGGAGGTAGAAGATAGAATAGGTAAGTTAGAAGATAGAATGGGAGAAATAAATGAAGCAGAGAGGAAAAAAGAAAAACGAATTAAAAGAAATGAGGACAATCTCAGAGACCTCTGGGACAATTTTAAACTCCCCAACATCTGAATCATAGGAGTTCCAGAAGAAGAAGAAAAGAAGAAAGACCATGAGAAAATCCTTGAGGAGATAATAGTTGAAATTTTCCCTAAAATGGGGAAAGAAATAATCACCCAAGTCCAAGAAACCCAGAGAGTCCCACACAGGATAAACCCAAGGTGAAATACCCCAAGACACATATTAATCAAATTAACAAAGATCAAACACAAAGAACAAATATTAAAAGCAGCAAGGGAAAAGCAACAAATAGCACACAATGGGATCCCCATAAGGATAACAGCTGACCTTTCAATAGAAACTCTTCAGCCAGGAGGGAAAGGCAGGGCATACTTAAAGTGATGAAAGAAAATAACCTACAGCCCAGATCCTTGTACCCAGCAAGTATCTCATTCAAATATGAAGGCGAAATCAAAAGCTTTACAGACAGGCAAAAGCTGAGAGAATTCAGCATCACCAAACCAGCTCTCCAACAAATGCTAAAGGACCTTCTCTAGACACGAAACACAGAATGAGTGTATAAAATCGAACCCAAAACAATAAAGAAAATGGCAACAGAATCATACTTATCAATAATTACCTTAAATGTAAATGGGTTGAATGCCCCAACCAAAAGACAAAGGCTGGCTGAATGGATACAAAAACAAGACCCCTATATATGTTGTCTACAAGAGACCCACCTCAAAACGAGGGACACATACAGACTGAAAGTGAAGGGCCGGAAAAAGATATTCCACGCAAATAGAGATCAAAAGAAAGCAGGAGTAGCAATACTCAGATAAAATAGACTTTAAGACAAATATTTTATTTACAGTGTTGTGTTTGTCTCAGGTGTATAGCAAAGTGATATAGTCATATATATATATATATATGTATGTGTATATATATATATATATATATATGAATTAACAAAAGCAGTTCCCGTCTTTTGATGGGGTGCTCATGGTTTATAACATAAATGGCATTACTTTGAGAGAGGGATAACTTAGGTATGCTATTGGTTTTTTTTTCTTTTTGCACTTGAGGCAGTTGTAAAATAACTTAATGTAGCTTTTTACAACTGTGTATTCTATAGTATTTTTTCATTTGGTGAAATTTTAACTGTTAATGTTTTTGGCATCGTGCTTTGTACCATTTATTAAATAAAAATTAAAAAAAAAAGACAAAGGCTGTGAAAACAGACAAAGAAGGACACTACATAATGATCAAAGGATCAATCCAAGAAGAAGATATAACAGTTATAAATACATAAATATATATGCACCCTACATAGGAGCACCACAATATGTAAGACAAATGCTAACAAGTATGAAAGGGGAAATCAACAATAACACAATAATAGTGGGAGACTTTAATACCCCACTCACACCTATGGATAGATCAACTAAACAGAAAATTAACAAGGAAACACAAATGTTAATGATACAATAGAGCAATTAAACCTAATAGATATCTATAGGACATTTCACCCCAAAACAATGAATTTCACCTTCTTCTCAAGCGCACACGGAACCTTCTCCAGGATAGATCACATCCTGGGCCATAAATCTAGCCTTGGTAAATTTAAAAAAATTGAAATCATTCCAAGCATCTTTTCTGACCACAATGCAGTAAGACTAGATATCAATTACAGGAGAAAAACTATTAAAAATGCCAACATATGGAGGCTGAATAACACGCTGCTGAATAACAAACAAAATCATAGAAGAAATCAAAATATACATAGAAATGAATGAAAACACAACAACCCAAAATCTGTGGGACACTGTAAAAGCAGTGCTAAGGGGAAGGTTCATAGCAATACAGGCATACCTCAAGAAACAAGAAAAAAGCCAACTAAATAACCTAACTCTACACCTAAAGCAACTAGAAAAGGAAGAAATGAAGAAACCCAGGGTTAGTAGAAGGAAAGAAATCTTAAAAATTAGGGCAGAAATAAATGCAAAAGAAACAAAAGAGACCATAGCAAAAATCAACAAAGTCAAAAGCTGGTCTTTGAGAGGGTAAATAAAATTGACAAACCACTAGCCAGACTCATCAAGAAACAAAGGGAGAAAAACCAAATCAATAAAATTAGAAATGAAAAGGGAAAGATCACAACAGACAACACAGAAATACAAAGGATCATAAGAGAATACTATGGGGTCACACAGAGTCGGACACGACTGAAGTGACTTAGCAGCAGCAGCAGCAGCAGCATCAGCAATTATATGGCAATAAAATGGACAACTTGGAAGAAATGGACAAATTCTTAGAAAAGTACAACTTTCCAAAACTGAACCAGGAAGAAATAGAAAATCTTAACAGATCCATCACAAGCACGGAAATTGAAACTGTAATCAGAAATCTTTCAGCAAACAAAAGCCCAGGTCCAGATGGCTTCACAGCTGAATTCTACCAAAAATTTAGAGAAGAGCTAACACCTATCCTACTCAAACTCTTCCAGAAAATTGCAGAAGAAGGTAAACTTCCAAACTCATTCTATGAGGCCACCATCACCCTAACACCAAAACCTGACAAAGATGCCACAAAAAAAGAGAACTACAGGCCAATATCACTGATGAACATAGATGCAAAAATCCTTAACAAAATTCTAGCAGTCAGAATCCAACAACACATTAAAAAGATCATACATCATGACCAAGTTGGCTTTATCCCAGGGATGCAAGGATTCCTCAATATCTGCAAATCAATCAATGTAATACACCACATTAACAAAATGAAAAATAAAAACAATATGATTATCTCAATAGATGCAGAGAAAGCCTTTGACAAAATTCAACATCCATTTATGATCAAAACCCTCCAGAAGGCGGGAATAGAAGGAACATTCCTCAGCATAATAAAAGCTATATATGACAAACCCACAGCAAACATTATCCTCAATGGTGAAAAATTGAAAGCGTTTCCCCTAAAGTCAGGAAAAAGATAAGGGTGCCCACTCTCACCATTACTATTCAACATAGTTTTGGAAGTTTTGACCACAGCAATCAGAGCAGAAAAAGACATAAAAGGAATCCAAATTGGAAAAGAAGAAGTAAAACTCTCACTGTTTGCAGATGACATGATCCTCTACACAGAAAACCCTAAAAACTCTACCAGAAAATTACTAGAGCTAATCAATGAATATAGTAAAGTTGCAGGATATAAAATCAACACAGAGAAATCCCTTGCATTCTTATACACTAATAATGAGAAAATAGAAAGAGAAATTAAGGAAACAATTCCATTCACCGTTGCAACAAAAAGAATAAAATAGTCAGGAATATATCTACCTAAAGAAGCAAAAGACCTATATATAGAAAACTATAAAACACTGGTGCGAGAAATCAGAGAGGACACTAATAGATGGGGAAATATACCATGTTCATGGATTGGAAGAATAAATATTGTGAAAATGAATATATTACCCAAAGTAATTTATAAGTTCAATGCAATCCCTATCAAGCTACCAACGGTATTTTTCACAGAGCTAGAACAAATAATTTCACAATTTGTATGGAAATACAAAAAACCTCGCATAGCCAAAGCAATCTTGAGAAAGAAGAATGGAACTGGGGAAATCAACCTGCTGGACTTCAGGCTCTACTACAAAGCCACAGTCATCAAGACAGTATGGTAATGGCATAAAGACAGAAATATAGATCAGTGGAACAAAATAGAAAGCCCAGATATAAATCCATGCACCTATGGACACCTTATCTTTGACAAGGGAGGCAAGAATATTCAATGGAGAAAAGACAATCTCTTTAACAAGTGGTGCTGGGAAAACTGGTTAACCACTTGTAAAAGAATGAAACTAGAAAACTCCCTAACACCATACACAAAAATTAACTCAAAATGGATTAAAGATCTAAATGTAAGACCAGAAACTATAAAACTCCGAGAGGAGAACATAGGCAAAACACTCTCTGACATAAATCACAGCAGGATCCTCCATGACCCACCTTCCAGAATACTGGAAATAAAAGCAAAAATAAACAAATGGGACCTAATGAAAATCAAAAGCTTCTGCACAGCAAAGGAAACTATAAGCTAGGTGAAAAGACAGCCTTCAGAATGGGAGAAAATAATAGCAAATGAAGCAACTGACAAAGGATTAATCTCAAAAATATACAAGCAACTCGTTCAGCTCAATTCCAGAAAAATAAACGACCCAATCAAAAAATGGGCCAAAGAACTAAACAGACATTTCTCCAAAGAAGACGTACAGATGGCTAACACACACATGAAAAGATGATCAACATCACTCATAATCAGAGAAATGCAAATCAAAACCACAATGAGGTACCATTTCACGCCAGTCAGAATGGCTGCTATCCAAAAGTCTACAAGCAATAAATGCTGGAGAGGGTGTGGAGAAAAGGGAACCCTCTTACACTGTTGGTGGGAATGCAAACTAGTACAGCCACTATGGAGAACAGTGTGGAGATTCCTTAAAAAACTGGAAATAGAACTGCCATACGACCCAGCAATCGCACTCCTGGGCATACACACTGAGGAAACCAGAACTGAAAGAGACACATGTACTCCAATGTTCATCACAGCACTGTTTATAATAGTCAGGACATGGAAGCAACCTAGATGTCCATCAGCAGACGAATGGATAAGAAAGCTTTGGTACATTTACACAATGGAGTACTACTCAGCAATTAAAAAGAATAAATCTGAATCAGTTCTAATAAGGTGGATGAAACTGGAGCCTATTATACAGAGTGAAGTAAGCCAGAAAGAAAAACACCAATACAGTATCAGTTCAGTTCAGTTCAGTCGCTCAGTCGTGTCCGACTCTCCGCGACCCCATGAATCACAGCACGCCAGGCCTCCCTGTCCATCACCAACTCCCGGAGTACACTCAAACTCATGTCCACAGAGTCGGTGATGCCATCCAGCCATCTCATTCTCCGTCGTCCCCTTCTCCTCCCGCCCCCAACCTTTCCCAGCATCAGAGTCTTTTCCAGTGAGTCAACTCGTCGCATGAGGTGGCCAAAGTATTGCAGTTTCAGCTTTAGCATCAGTCCCTCCAATGAACATCCAGGATTGATCTCCTTTAGAATGGACTGGTTGGATCTCCTTGCAGTATAAGGGACTCTCAAGAGTCTTCTCCAACACCACAGTTCAAAAGCATCGATTCTTCGGCGATCAGCTTTCTTCACAGTCCAACTCTCACATCCATACATGACCACAGGAAAAACCATTGCCTTGACTAGACAGACCTTGGTCGGCAAAGTAATGTCTCTGCTTTTTAATATACTATCAAGGTTGGTCATAACTTTCCTTCCAAGGAGCAAGCGTCTTTTAATTTCATGGCTGCTATGGAATTTAGCAAGATGATAATGATAACCCTGTATATGAGACAGCAAAAGAGACACAGATGTATAAACAGTCTTTTAGACTCTGTGGAAGAGGGCAAGGGTGGGATGATTTGGGAGAAGGGCATTGAAACATGTATATTATCATACGTGAAACGAATCTCCAGTCCAAGTTTGATGCATGATACAGGATGCTCGGGGCTGGTGTACTGGGATGACCCAGAGGGATGGGAGGGGGAAGGAGGTGGGAGCTGGGTTCAAGATGGGGAACACATGTACACCTGGGGCGGATTCGTGTCAATGTATGGCAAAACCAATACAATAATGTAAAATAATTAGCCTCCAATTAAAATAAATAAATGTGTGGTGGTCTTACCCCTTGGACAGAAGGCAGGGACCAGAGAAGACAACTCCTGAGAAGTCAATTTGGGGTGGGGGCAGGGCCTTGAGAACAACAGGGTGCATTGTTTTCTGGAATCAGATGTGAGATTATGTTTAAAAATTCCTTAAATATGAAACAGAAACAGACTCACAGCCATAGAGAATAGCCATGTGGTTACCATGGGGAGAGGAGGTAAGGGAGGGAAAGATTGGGAGTTTGGGATTAGCAGACGCAAACTACTATATATATATAATGGATAAACAACAAGGCCCTATTGTATAATACAAGGGACTATATTCGATATCTTCTAGTAACCTATAATGGAAAAGAATACGAAAAATCACAGATATATACACCTAACTGAATTACTTTGCTGTATACCAGAATCTAACACAAGACTGTAAATCAACTATAATTCATTAAAATAAATTTCAGAAAATCCCTTCAAAAAATAAATAAATAAATAAATTTTTAAAAAATAAAACAGGAGAGAAACATGTGTGGTCTTTATGTAATATTTGCATCTGTAAGTCCCAAGATACTCTAAAAATATAGAATTTCAAAATGACTTCCCAGCACAGTATTAAATTTTTTTTAGCATAATTCAATCATCTGCGAACAAAACATGAAATGCTTGATTTCCCTCTGCCCAGCAGACCATGGTCAAGACCAGGGACACACTGATCTTAGAACACACTGGAAAGCACACAACCCCCAGTACAGAGCAGGTGAAGGGGCCGAGACAGGAAGAGCTGATGGAAAAATACAGAAATGCTGAAGGGCATTTCTGAACTCAAAGAGATCAGAAGGTGATATATGAGGTCCCCACCAACTGGAGATAAGAAAACTGAAAGGAAAAAGGGAGGGTAGAGAAAGACTCAGAGGCACTTTGCAGATGTGAACACAGACAGGAAGCAGGAGGAAGGGGATCCTAGGGCTGGGGGACAACCCCAGATCCTCCCTGTTGTGGGAAAAAAAGAACTGTGCTCAATTTTTTCTCCTTTTCTCTTTTCAATCAGTCAAAAACTAACACTGTAAGTGTTTTAGCAGAAACTAGCATTCGGAGAAGGCAATGGCAAGCCACTCCAGTACTCTTGCCTAGAAAATCCCATGGATGGAGGAGCCTGCTAGGCTGCAGTCTGTGGGGTCGCTAAGGGTCGGACATGACTGAGCGACTTCACTTTCACTTTTCACTTTCACACATTGGAGAAGGAAATGGCAACCCACTCCAGTGTTCTTGCCTGGAGAATCCCAGGGACGGGGGAGCCTGGTGGGCTTCCGTCTATGGGGTCACACAGAGTCGGACACGACTGAAGTGACTTAGCAGCAGCAGCAG
This sequence comes from Moschus berezovskii, assembly GCF_049115385.1. Taxonomy (NCBI): domain Eukaryota; kingdom Metazoa; phylum Chordata; class Mammalia; order Artiodactyla; family Moschidae; genus Moschus; species Moschus berezovskii. The sequence continues at coordinate 71,042,892 of NC_142477.1, forward strand.
CAGCAGCATTTCATTACTGTCAGCTGAACATGGATGTTCTTCCTCAACTCAGGAAGATTGCATCTTGTTGAGAATAAATGAAATTTAAACCTTAAAAGCTTGATAAGTGACTGGACTTTAGTATCACACTTCAGAAGTCAAAGAAGGCTCTTACCTTAGATATCATGTTCTTTTCCACCCCAAGGGTGAAGGGCGAGAGAGGAACGACCCTCGACAGCCTGTCTGTGACTGATAGAGTGGAGAGACAGGTGCGGAGCCCAAGGGCGGAGAAACAGTCGCCACTTCACCTGAGCAAGAAGCCAAAGGAGAAGAGAGGCTCTGACCTTTGTCAAAAACACAAGGGTCATTTGGGAAGGAAGCAAGAGGATGGGGTGTGTGTGGTGCAGAGACCCTCAGCCTGGCTGAGCCCACTCATCAGGCACCACCCCTCCCCCCGTAGCCATCCCAAACCCCGATGCTATTTCCACATATGCCCAGCCCTAAACAATAACTGGCAATTGGTCTCAGCCAAACATAGTAACCCTCATCCTCTTACCAAGAGCTGGTTGCCCAGCCTACCTCTTTAGCGAGGGTAGTGGTGTGACTCAGCTGATGCCAATCAAGTATAAAAGGTAGCCTGCTGGGAGGTTTCTGGAAAATGTTTTGCTTTTTGGTTAAACCAATATGTCTGAGGCCATTTGTCTTTTCCTCTTCCTCCTCCCTCCCCGGCCACACTTGATGCTTGAAGTTGCAGCAGCCTTGAGGGATGAGGCAGGAGAGTCACAGAGACACCAGCCCTGAGGGCCTTAAGCTCTGAGTTGAGCCGGCAGCTGGCCACCTGTGGATTTCTTGGTCGGTAAGAAAAGCTAGAACATGTTTGCTCAAACTACCCTTGGTTGTGTCTACTCCTCCCAGCAGCCTCAGAATACTAAAGTCTTATTCCAAAAAAATGTCTTTCAATCCTGATAGCCTTTATAACTGGTAAAACCACCATTTAGATGATCGCAGGAGAAATTCTGGCCAAAAAAAAAAAAAAAATTGTCTTGGAGCTCATGGAATCCGTCAATCCATGGATCTGATCATCAGGGCTTCACACACTGCACTTTGAGAGCTGAACAAGGCCAGAGAGGCAACTACAGCAAGGGTAAGAAAGACAAGGCATTGCCTGGAACAAAGGATCAGATTAGGAAAGCAAGAATGTGGGCACCTGAAAAGGTGCCACCCAGCCTCCCTGCAGCAGAGGGAAAGGACAGTTAAGAAGTCCCTTTCAGCTTGGCCTCCACCCTTCAGGCCAGACAGCAGTGGACTGAGCCGCCGGCAGGCAGGAAGCCCTGTCTGCTAGTATCAGTGGGGGGTCACAGAGCAATCAACCCCTCTCTGCCTCCCAGCATGACAAGCTCAGAGCTGGAGCAGAGGCCAATTGCACTTGCACGGAGCGCTCATTAGATCCCCAGAGCGTTCTGGAAGCTGAACATAAATTGAAGTTTACAGTCCTTGACCCCCAGGAGTTATCCTCTGAATGAGAATAAGGGAAAATCAACAGGAAGGGAGAGAGGTGAGAAAGAAGAGCCAGGAACGGAGCACAGGCCCGACGAGCCAGCTGGGGGCTCACAGCTTCCCTAGTTCAAGCAGGCTTTTCTGTTTTAGTTCTGATTGGATTTGGAAACTGACATATTTTTAAAACTAAGTTCTACTTAAGGAAATTCAATACATAAAAAAATGTTGAAAGACGATCACTCACATTGTGGATGGAGAGTTCATCTGACATAATGCAGAGGTTCTTCATGAAATGTGTTTTCATAGTATCTTTTTGCTCCAAGATCTGAATTCAGCAGAATTCTTCAGCCTCGTGTCCACGTACAATAAGACCTTACCTAACACATTTTTCCTTTCATAATTATGTTTTCATTCAAGGAGAAATATTCATCTAAAAAGTGGGTTTACTTTTAGCCAAGTATAAATTTTGTATGTGTTCATTGCACAAAGTTGGAAAATATAGAAAAGTAGAAAGGGGAACATTCACCATACTCCAAAGAAAACCTCTATGATTTTAAGCTTTTTTGAAATAACTTTTTGTTTCAGGTGTACAACATAATGATTCAATACTTGTATGTATTGCAAAATTATCACACACTAAGCCTAGTTAACCTCCATCACCATAAATTGTTATGATTTTTTTCCTGTGTGATGAAAACTTGTAAGATCTCCTCACTTAGCCACTTTAAACATACAATTCAGTATTATTAACCATTGTCATCATGCGCACATTATGTCCCCATAAATTTCAGTCTTTGTGCTGTGCACGGTATTTCTCCACAGGCATATTATATTGATTAGACAATTTTATTTTCTGCTTTTTTTCATCTAACATTATAGCATGAATATTTTCTTATTGTTACTCTTACTAAATATTTTTTATGATTGCACACTATAATTTACTTATGTATTTCTGATAGTGAAATGCTCTACCATAAATATACTTGTTTTGGATTACCCTGTGTCATTTAAGCAAAAATCTAAATGAATTATGTCGTTATAAAATCTACCACATTATCATCGTCCCTACTATTGAGATTTTCTTGGTATCTTTCACTCTCTGACAACATCTTTATGTACAATTTTTTCTACATCTTAGGTGAATTTCTTTTAGGCTAAATTAATAGAGATGGGACCTACTCGTCCCAAAGGAAAGAAGTCTCAAGGTGCTTGATTGTAAAAATTGCTTCTCAAAAGGGTTATAGCCAGGTATCCTCCTAAAGTGTCCATTTAACCACACTTTCACAGCACTTAGCGGGTATTTAAAAAAAATATTTCTTTATCAGTAAAAAAAAATCTTATTTCATTATTATATTAATTTACCTTGTCTTTGACTACCATCAAAGTTGGTACATCTTTCCAGAAATGTATTAACTAGCTATATTTTCTCTTTTGTGAAGGATTTGGTCCTTGGTCAGAAACAAACTTCATTTTACTTCCAAGGGGGGAAAAAAGCTATCAGAAGTTAAACCATTTCCCCAAGGCTACGCAATTAAATGTTTCAGTAATCCACTTAGGGTATTTTAAGGCCTACTTAAGAAATTGCCCCTCCCACTACTGTCAATTTTTTTTTTCAGTTCCTCAATCCTACTTGCAAATATTAACAAAATAAGTACATTTCAAAGCACACACTTAAAGCTCATAGCTTCTCTTCAGGTTTGAAAAGTAGAAGTCGCTAAGTCCTGTCCGACTCTTTGCGACCCCATGGACTGTCACAAACACTTAGCTGCAGCATGTAGGACCCCTGAACTGTCTAGCCCAACAGGCTCCTGTGTCCATGGGGTTCTCCAGGCCAGAATACTGGAGTGGGTAGCCTTTCCCTCCTCCAGGGGATCTTCCCAGCCCAGTGATTGAACCCAGGTCTTCCGCATTGCAGGCGGATTCTTTACCAGCTGAGCCACACTCTCTTCAGGTTTACCACTGAGTAAACTGAAGCCCGGGCGACACTGGAGACAGGTATGATCCCTGGGTCAGGAAGATCCACTGGAGGAGGGCATGGCAACCCATTCCAGTATTCTTGCCTGGGAAATCCCATGGACAGAGGAGCCTGGAGGGCAGGCTAGAGGAACAATGGCAACTTAAACAGGTGTGTGTGTGTGTGTGTGTGTTTGTGTGTGTGTGTGTGTGTTGCTCAATTGTGTTCAATTCTTCGTGACCCCAGGGACTGTAGCTCTCCAGGCAACTCTCCAGGCAAGAATACTGGAGTGGGTTGCCATGCCCTCCTCCAAAGGATCTTCCCAACCCAGGGATCAATCCCAGGTCTCCCGCATTGCAGGCAAATTCATTACTGTCTGAGCCACCAGGGAAGCCCTTAAACAGCAGATAGAGGGTTAATATCTTTACTTCGGAACTGTTACTAACGGGAGAACCCAGACAGCATGGAAGGTGGAACACTCATATTCTCGCAGTGGGTGTGTATGACATACGTCATTACACCCTTTCTGAAAAACACTTGGGACAGTATGTATTAAATTAAAGCCTTAAAAAGAAAAGCTCACATCCTTTGATCTAGCCGTTCTACTTCTAGGAAATAATCAGAGATCTATGAAAAGATTTTTATAGAAAGATATTTCTCCTAGACTGTTCTTTTTCATTGAAGTATTGTTGATTTACAGTGTTGTGGCAATCGCTTCTGTAGGGCAAAGTGACTCAGTTATACACATATGTTCTTTTTTTATATTCTTTTCCATTATAGTGTCTCTAAGGGGACTGGCTATAGTTCCCTGTGCACTAGGATCTTGTTGTTTATCCATTCTAAAAATAATAGTTTGCATCTACCAACCCCAAACTCCCAGTCCATCCCTCTCCCTCCCTCCCTGCCCTCGGCAACTTCAATATCACAAACTGTTTACAGCAGTGAACATTCCTAAAAACTCTAAATGTCCCCAAATAAACTAGTTCAATAAAAATAGCCTTTCTATCAAGTTTCCTATGTGTGGTATTTGAAGTGACAAAACAGTATATAGAATATCATTGTGATCTTAGAAAATGAAAACTGCTACCTATATACACTGGTAATAACGGGATACGGCTACAGATGGTTTTCCAGTTTCTTCTAGACTTTTTTAAACATTTACTTTTTAAATTGAGGTATAATTGGTTTACAGTGTTGTGTTTCAGGGGTGCAGCAAAATGTCTTCTTGTATTTTTCTGTGTTTTCCAAACTTTCTAAAATAAATGGGGGGGGGTGTGTCTTCGGTGGTGTGGTGTTCAAGGAGATTTTTAGAATAGTAGCCCAGTGGACAGTGTTCTAAATATCTTTGTTTCCGTTCCCCATACACACACAGATGTTAAAAGCATCTTGTTGGAACCACACAAAGGTCTATAAAATGGAGACTACACAGGTGGGTTAGAAGCTAAGCTTTCTTAATGAGAAATTGGAAAGAAGTGAACAACAAGTTTGATGAAACCGTTTTTTCATAAAGCTGTAAATATTCCAGAAGACAGATAAGAACATAAACGACAGCAAGATCAAAGATTTGATGGAACATATCCACTAGGAGTGAAGGTAAATTTATGGACTGAATTCTTTTTCTTAAGCTGGTGCCTTGTGAGTGTCCAGTTTATTGACGGTTTAAATTATGTCTGCAATTTTCTGAGCAGTTCACTTACTTTTCAAGTTTGTAAACCAACACATCAACAATCCCTAATCAATGGGAGAGCATTTCTCCAGGGAGCTATGAAAATATATGTTGCATTTCAATGCAATAAAAAAACATGACTAAACATGCCTCTGTTCTTCATAACACAAAAGTACCACATCTGGTCATTAAAAAAAAAAAAAAAACATTATACAGAGTTGTAAGGATGCCAGATACTTATTACAGAGAACTGTTTTATCCATTTAGCCCAATTTTCCAGATGTTTTATTACTTGGAGACAGGACAATTGTTGAAACTGGTGATTGAAGCCCATTTATTTCAAGGGGCTCATCTGCAAGCCATGGGAAGCATTTGAGGGACACGTAATTTATGAGAGGCCACAAGGCAAGGCTTGAGGAGGGCTGCCATCTCACTGGGTCAGGAATAATTCCAACAAAGAACAAACTACCCTATTTTGTTAACACCCAGCTTCATTTGCAAAAATTGCCTCTGAGGCAAGCACTTAGTTGTCATTTCACATGCAAATGTGATGCACTTAATTGGAGCAATTTCCATAATAGTGGGTTAAGTTGGCTGTGACTGGTTGGCTGTGATTGGAGGCCTGGTTCTCATTGTCTACCAGCAACAAAATGCTCACTTGGACCAGTTGGAGGTCTTGTCCTCATAAAGACAACAGGATCATGTTACACAGGAGCAGGTGTTGCTCCTCTCGCCCTTTCCCCAACCAGGTGTCCCTGCCCCCAGCCAACCTCCCCACCCCACCCCCGACCCCCGCTCCCCCCCACTCCACACTCATAGCCTCACTTCCCTGCACACAACCAGGGAACCTGCAGAGCACTAGCCTCAGGACATTAGTGAAGCAGTCCTGGCAGCCACAGGCTTTGCAGCTAATTAGCAGGCACCTCACTGTGGTAAATTCTCTCCACCTGTAAATCAAAGCAGAGATTTGGGGGGCAGAAGGGAATGGAATGGGTGGAATCTTTTAGCTTCGCAACTCTGAAGTCAGCATGTGTGTCTTTGCTTCATACACAGAAGTTGGAGATCCCAGGGCCTCGTAAAGGTGTATTTTCAGGTTAAAAGGGTAATGCTGCAAACTGTCCTAAGCCAACAGATTCACTAGCAAGTCAGTGTTGGGCATTTTACCTGTTGTTGTTTTTGTTATTCTTGTAAAAGCCAATTACCTCTGGCATTCGAGAGAGTGGAGACTGTATATCCTCTCCTTGACAAATTTGGTACCAGCTTGTTTACTGTGATGAAATGGAATCTGAGACCAATTTCTGCTAAGTGTGTCAGTGTTTATTAACAACAGGTATAAAAATGATCATACAGTGGCGTTTTGTGAGTGGGGTAAAGTCCCTCGCAATCTTTAGGCATTCCAACTAGCTCTTTGCTTGAAAGGTTCATTCTATGGAGGAACAGTAATTTTTAAAGCAGAATTAGCCAACTTACTGGTTGGGTCAGGAAACAGGCCAGAGAGATGAGAAAGAGCACAGAGTCAAGCGAATGTCTAAGGGCAAGTGCTGCTCCAAAGGCATGGGCTGGGCAGACCCGATCCTCATATTTGCTTGGGTAAGGGGAGTAGGGCTCATTATACTCTTTCTGCTGCTGCTATTTAGCCGCTAAGTCTTGTATGACTCTTTGTTACCCCATGGACTGTAGCCCACCAGGCTCCCTCTGTTCATGGGGTTTTCTTGGCAAGAGTACTGGAGTGGGTAGCCATTTCCTTCTCCAGGGGATCTTCCTTATCCAGGGATCAAACCCACATCTCTTGCATTGGCAGGTAGATTCTTTACCACTGAACCACCTGGGAAGCCACTTTCTAATTAGTTATAGATTTCAATTCTGCATTTCAACGGGAATCATTCCAGTCATTACTTCTGCTAGTTAACCAACCCGCTCTTTCAAAAACAATAATTCTAATCTGTAATTCTGGAGTGTATCTTCTTGATTAGGATGCTTCAGAGGCTCACTAATCATCCCTGAAGTGTGGATTCTTGATTAGGGGTTCCTCAAAGGCTAACCAGCTCCATGTGCATCACACTGTTTACAGTTGATAACACTAAACTAAATTATCTCAGGCTGGACAGAGGTTCATGACATTGTACAGGAGGCAGTGATCAAGACCATCCCCAAGAAAAAGAGATGCAATAAGGCAAAACGGTTATCTGAGGAGGCCTTACAAATAGCTGAGAAAAGAAGAGAAGCAAAAGGCAAAGGAGAAAAGGAAAGATATACCCATTTGAATGCAGAGTTCCAAAGAATAGCAAAGAGAGATAAGAAAGTCTTCCTCAGTGATCAATGCAAAGAAAGAGAGGAAAACAATAGAATGGGAAAGACTAGAGATCTCTCCAAGAAAATTAGAGATACCAAGGGAAATTTTCATGCAAAGATGGGCACAATAAAGGACAGAAATTGTGTGGACCTAACAGAAGCAGAAGATATTAAAAAGAGGTGGAAAGAATACAGAGAAGAACCATACAAAAAAGATCTTCATGGCCCAGATAATCACAATGGTGTGATCACTCACCTAGCACCAGACATCCTGGAATGTGAAGTCAAGTGGGCCTTAGGAAGCATCACTGCAAACAAAGCTAGTGGAGGTGATGGAATTCCAGTTGAGCTATTTCAAATCCTGAAAGATGATACTGTGAGAGTTCTGCACTCAATATGCCAACAAATTTGGAAAACTTAGCAGTGGCCACAGGACTGGAACAGGTCAGTTTTCATTCCAATCTCAAAGAAAGGCAATGCCAAAGAATGCTCAAACTAATGCACAATTGCACTCATCTCACATGCTAGCGAAGTAATGCTCAAAATTCTCCAAGCCAGGCTTCAACAGTACGTGAACTGTGAACTTTCAGATATTCAAGCTGGATTTAGAAAAGGCAGAGGAACCAGAGATCAAATTGCCAACATCCATTGGATCATCGAAAAATCAAGAGAGTTCCAGAAAAACATCTGCTGCTACTGCTGCTGCTAAGTCACTTCAGTCGTGTCCGACTCTGTGTGACCCCATAGACGGAAGCCCACCAGGCTCCCCCGTCCCTGGGATTCTCCAGGCAAGAACACTGGAGTGGGTTGCCATTTCCTTCTCCAATGTGTGAAAGTGGAAAGTGAAAGTGAAGTCGCTCAGTCGTGTCCGACCCTTAGCGACCCCACAGACTGCAGCCTACCAGGCTCCTCCATCCATGGGATTTTCTAGGCAATAGTACTGGAGTGGCTTGCCATTGCCTTCTCCGAGAAAAACATCTACTTCTGCTTTAACTATGCCAAAGCCTTTGACTGTGTGGATCACAACAAACTGGAAAATTCTTCAAGAGATGGGAATACCAGAACAGCTGACCTCCCTCCTGAAAAATCTGCATGCAGATCAAGAAGCAACAGTTAGAACTGGACATGGAACAACAGACTGGTTCCAAATTTGGAAAGGAATACATCAAGGCTGTATGTTGTCACCCTGCTTATTTAACTTACATGCAGAGTACATCATGCAAAATGCCGGGCTGGATGAAACACAAGCCAGAATCAAGATTGCCGGGAGAAATATCAATAACCTCAGATATGCAAATAACACCACACTTATGGCAGAAAGCATAGAACTAAAGAACCTCTTGATGAAAGTGAAAAAGGAGAGTGAAAAAGTTGACTTAAAACTCAACACTCAGAAAACTAAGATCATGGCATCCGGTCTCATCACTTCACGGCAAATAGATGGGGAAACAAACAGTGACAGGCTTTATTTTTTTGGGCTCCAAAATCACTGCAGATGGTGACTGCAGTCATGAAGTTAAAAGACGCTTGCTCCTTGGAGGAAAAGTTATGACCAACTTAGACAGCTTATTAAAAAGCAGAGAGATTATCTTGCCAACAAAGGTCCATCTGGTCAAAGCTATGGTTTTTGCCGTGGTCATGTATGGATGTGAGAGTTGGACTGTAAAGAAAGCTGAGTGCTAAAGAATTGATGCTTTTGAAATGTGGTGTTGGAGAAGACTCTTAAGAGTCCCTTGGATTGCAAGGAGATCCAACCAGTCTATCCTAAAGGAAATCAGTCCTGAATATTCATTGGAGGTACTGATGTTGAAGCTGAAACTCCAATCCTTTGGCCACCTGATGCAAAGAGCTGACTCACTGGAAAAGACCCTGATGCTGGGAAAGATTAAGGGCAGGAGGAGAAGGGGACGACAGAGGATGAGATGGTTGGATGGCATCACCGACTCAATGGACATAAGTTTGAGCAAGCTTCGTGAGTTGGTGATGGACAGGGAAGTCTAGGGTGCTGCAGTCCAAGGGGTCAGAAAGAGTTGAACATGACTGAGTGACTGAACTGAACTGATGACATCCAGAATCCATAAGGAGTGGGTCAGTAAGAGACCAAGGCTCTCAGAGAATAGACAACCTGTCCCGCTCCACAAAGGAATGGATCCTGGCTCTGTGATATCTAGCCATGACGTGCCTTGATTGTGATCCATGGAGGCTGGACCCAGCCCAGGCAGGGTTACCTGGTGCAGACAGGGAACAGGTGAAGGGGTGTGTTGTAGAGGGGGGACCTGCTAAGAACTGTAGCAGTGTGCCTCAACCACTAGCTTGTTTTCTGTGTGTGTTTTTCTTTGCACATTTTTCCTTTGATCTTGAACTCTGCTTTTTGCTAATCACAGAAAATTCCATTTTCTTCTAATTTTTTCATCTTTCTTCTGGATTGGAGTTTGGGGAGGGTAGGTGGGAAGCAGTTTTTCCAGATTCAGGCTTCAATAGAGGAAGCCAACTTCTTTACAAGTTAAGATGATTTCAGAGAGGCAGCCTGGCCCGTGGGAAGAAGAGAATGTGTAGTTAGTCCAAGTAGAATCAGATCCTGGTTCTCAAACTTCCTAGCAGTGTTTTTCTGAGCCTCTCTTTGCTCATCTGGAACATAAGACCGTGTTACTGAACTCAGATTCCACTGCTTGAAAGTCAGTACTCAAGAGACAAGTGCTGGTTAGAAAGGAAAGTTTGCTTTATTCAGTTGGCCAGCAACCTGGGAAGAAGGCGGACTCGTTTCCAAAAACCAACTGGATCATGAAAGTTTTTAAATGGAGAAAAGAAGTTAAACATTTGAGGGGATGGGTAGGTCCAGAGTCTTCATTGTCTTCCACTGTGTGCAGACTTTCTTCTGATTAGTTGTTGGTGAAGAAACAGGAATCTTATGCTCACCCTGACATTACCATCTTCCATCTGGGTGGGGGCCTGAGTTCCTGCAAAAGAACTTAAAGGCAGGGTGATGCATATTCCTTGAGGTGGCGGGAGGGCCCTGCCACCTCACTGCACTACTGTTTCTTGACTGCGCCTCCTTTGTATGCTCGTTCCCTTTGTTGCGGTTAATTAGTCTCTAAACTGTGTCCGACTCTTTTGCCACTCCATGAACTATGGCCCACCAGGCTCCTCTGTCCATGGGATTTCCCAGTCAAGAACACTGGAATGGGTTGCCGTTTCCTTCTTCAGAGGATTTTCCAGACCCAGGAATCAAACCCAATTCTCTTGAATTGCAGGCGGATTCTTTACCACTGAGTCCCCAGGGCAGACCCCTTCATCCCCTTACTTCCCAGGTGAGTTACTGAATCTGCCCTTTAGAACTCAGGAAAGGTCTTTCAGCCTCCTTGATGTCTATTTCCCACAAACAAGAAATGGAGGGCAGGGAAAACATTTGTCCCCTGGAGGGTACCACAGGATCCTGCTCATTTCAATCAGTTTTCTGTACCTTGCAAGACTGTCATAAGGTCCATTTAGTCAAAGCTATGGTTTTCCTGATAGTCATGTATGGATGTGAGAGTTGGACCATGAAGAAGGCTGAGTGCTAAAGAATTGATGCTCTCGAACTGTGAAGCTGGAGAAGACTCTTGAGAGTCCATTTGACTGCAAGGATATCAAACGAGTCAATCCTACCAGAAATTAACCCTTCATCGGAAGGTCTGATGTTGAAGCTGAAGCTCCAGTACTTTAACCACCTGAAGTGAAGAGTCGACTCACTGGAAAAAACCCTGATGCTGGGAAAGATTGAGGGTATGAGGAGAAGGGCAACAGAGGATGAGATGGTTGGATGGCATCACTGAATCAATGGACATAAGTTTGAGAAAACTCTGGGAGATAGTGAAAGACAGGGAGGCCTGGCGTGCTGCAGTCCATGGGGTCCCAAAGAGTTGGACACAACTTAGTGACTGAACAACAAACAACAAGGCTATTATAAGGATTTGAGACACCATGTGTAAAGCAACTGGTTAAATAAACGCTTTTAAAATGATAGTGGAACTTCCCTGATGGTCCAGTGATCTGCCTTCCTGTGCAGGGAACTCAGGCTCAATTCCTGGTTGGCAAATGAAGATCCCATATGCCATGGGGCAACTAAGCCCACTTGGAGCAACAAAGATCGCACGTGATGCAACTAAGACCTGACAGCCAAAATAAAAATTAAATATGTAAATAAATATTAAAAAATAAAATGACAGCCAAAAATAAAAATTAAGTAAATAAAAAAGGGAAAATGATAGCTTCTCTGAGTCCCCAGGAAGCTACTGCTGTGAGCAGACTGCACATAGAAATACTGAAATGGAGCAGAACCCTTTGGGCCCTGGGACAGAGCCCCCATGTGCTCTGCTGAAGTGCCTTTCTGAAGTACCTAGATCAGAGTATATGATAGCTGAGTTGTTTTACAGGTATGAAAACCCCCACCAAATGGGAGAAGCTAACTGCTTAACACCCATGAGCACACAACCTCCAGGCCTACTGGAGCCTGAGGACTGATGGTGCTAACCCGGTGACTCTGTGAGCTCACCGTCAGCCAAGTAGAGAGCTGTGCACAAGCTGGTCACATGTCCCGCGGCCTCCCTCACCTTGCCTTTAAAACTGCTTTGCTGAAACCCTTCAGGGCACTCAGGCTTCCTGAGTACTAGCTGTCCTGAATTCCTTGTGTGGTGCCCGGCAAGAAACACTGTATTTTCCCTCACCACAATCCCGTGTGTCACCAGGTTGGTTTTACTGTGCCAGGGCAAGTGAACCCAAGTTTGGAATCGTAAAATAATTATGCCAAGTAAAAAAAGAAGCTCAAAGAAGAAAACATCCTGAATGATTTCTAAAAATTTTAGAGAATGTGAACTAATCTTTGATGACAAAAGCAGGTGAGCAGTTTGTCTGGACAGGTGGAAAGGAGGGAGTGGGGTGAGGCAAGGGAGGGCAGGGGTCAGGGAAGGGATTACACAAGGGCAGGAAGAAACATTCCGGGGTGATGGATATGACATGTTTTGTTATCTTGATGGTGGTGAAGGTTCCACTGTTACATACCTAAAACTTGCCCAATGGTTGTTCAGTTGTTCAGTCACTTCCAACTCTTTGTGACCCCTCTTTTTGACTTTGGAAAGAAGCTAAATGTCGCTGAAATTCAGCCTCTGTTCACAGGTGCTGAATAGAAATGTGGAGACAAGAGTTTTTGGTGAAACAGGAAAGAGTAGCTTTTATTGTTTTGCCAGGCAAAGGGGGCCATGGTAAGCCAATGACCTCAAGACTGTAACCCACTATGGTGTCTCAGGAGTAGGCTGTTTCAACAAGTCTATGGTCTGTTCTTGTGGTTGGCAGTTTTCATCGGGAGGGTGTCTGCTTCCTGTAAAAACAATTTGGGAATGTATCTCAGGCCTTTATATCTTTAAGGGAACTGTGAGTTTGGTAATTCTGCTTTGTGACAGATTTATAGTCTGAATTGTTACCGGTTCCCTAGCCCAACAGCTATCCTTGTTTCTACATCTTCACATTTCCCAATCATTAACTCTTGAGTTGGCATTTTACTTCAAAAGACAAGGACACAGGCTTTTACACAGTTTCCTTAATTGTTGAGCTGTGATGTTTTGGAGGCTGTGGGTACAGTGGGAGCATTCTAGACATGGAAAGATTAAAGAAGGCAGGGGGTGTTGAAATTAGGGTTGTAAAGTAAAACAGACCGACTGTAGGGAAGCCTATAAGAAACTACACTGAGGAATTTGAGATTTGTTTTGAGAACTGTGGTAAATGGTTTAAAAATTTTGAAGAGAGCAGCGTAATCCTTAGAATATAGGAGGGACTGGAGTATGGAGAGCCTCAGGGAATAGACCAGATTTGGGCTAGAATATCAGCAATAGGAATACAAATCTTACAGCTTACCTTGGGGAAAAAGGAAATCAAAGATGTATGGCCGGGTAAACTAAAGGCTAGTGACGCCATCAACACAAAGGGGAAAGAGCAGGTGAGTGTTTGCAAGAGGAGCTAATGAGCTCAGTGTGGGCCACATTGGGTTGCTGCAGGATACTCAGACGTCAACCCGGGGCAGGCCAGTGGACTACAGGGAGCACCCAAAGCCTGTGGCTCGAGCACAGCTTGGAGATTTTGAGGCAGCTCTGTAGAAGCTGTTTTTGATGCTCCGTAACTACGCAGTGTTGCCAAGGAAAATGCTGTGAAAAGAGGAGTAAGGACAGACCCACCAGTACAATACCGCCTGTTCAGTCACACAGAACTCTGTCCTTTCCTCAGATGGAGCATTATTCCTCTGAATTTTTAGTCTTGTCCCCGTCCATTATGTTATTCGAAAAGATACACTGTGAAGTGGCAGGAAGCTTAGGGTAAGAATTGCAAAAATACATACAATGTATTTAGTTGTTTGTGTGAACTGTCATTATTTTTTCGTAATGTTTTCATTCAAGGATTATTAGATACTTTTTCTCTAGCTGAGTCATTTCAGTTGATAGTGATATTAAAGGCTTAATCACCTGCAAAGAACTGAAATTATGCTTTTACTATATATGTGTGCTATGGTTTTCTGAAATTTCTGCGATAAAGAGAATATACTGCTGTTTCTACCAACCTGCCCATTTTCCATGATCGTGAAGGTAGCAGGGAGAGGGGAAGGCGGAGGTGCTGCGGTGTGGGGAACAGAAGCGTCCGAGGCTCAGGGCATTACTGGACGACAGAGGCGATGGCACCGCCGGTCCTGAGCGGGTGGGGGCAGGTGAGCAGAGAGAGGATGGTCAGCCAGAGCCAGATAGGGGAGAGGCCACATTCCAGAGCCATCGCTCTTTGATCTGGCTTCCACTGCTGAACCCAAGATTGTTACACCCCACCTGACAACCAAACAGGCTTAGAATATATAAGAAACTGTCCTACTATGTTTTAACCCTGGTAGGCCAGGGGAGCCGGTTACCCTTTAAAGCAGACCCATCAGCAGTTAACAGTGCTTGCCAACACCCTCCAAATCCAAGTGCCAGCTTGGCTGATGGAATGCTGCTGTACAGACAGTCTGGCTGCGACCCCAGTACGTCTTTATTCCTCTGCTGCCTCCCCAGTTTTTCTCCACTTCCTGTTTGCCTGATGCTGTTTTAGCTTTTCTCAGTTTCTGTGTGCGCTTGTTCTTCTTGGCCTTTGAGATCTAAATTTCTGAATAGAATTCTGTTTTACACTGCTTACTGTGTTTTTGGCTGTCTCCTTTATTTCCCTCCTTGATTGCCCTGTCTTGTCGCATGCACTGTAACTGTAGGTTTCAAATATAAAAGAGGAGATATATGAAGGAAATACGTCTTTGGGAGGGGACAACCATTTTCTTTCCGTGTGTCTTGGGGAGGGAACCATTTTCTTTCTGTGTGTCTTTGGGAGGGGAGAACCATTTTCTTTCCCTGTGTCTTGGGGAGGGGAGAACCATTTTCTTTCCCTGTGTCTTTGGGAGGGGAGAACCATTTTCTATCTGTGTGTCTTTGGGAGGGGAGAACCATTTTCTTTCCCTGTGTCTTTGGGAGGGAACCATTTTCTTTCTGTGTGTCTTTGGGAGGGGAAAAGCATTTTCTTTCCATGTCTCTGGGCACGTGTTCACAGGTACTCTGCAAATCAGACTTTACCAGGCATCCTCTTGCAGCACGTCCGTGCAGGCAGGCGCACACCTGACATGAGGTCTCAGGTGTCCTGCTGGCATGCCTGTGCGAGCAGACGCTGGTGTTCTGGACTTCTTACACAGAGCGTCAAGGCAGGCTTCTGTCTCTTTCTAGAGGCTCTGTGCTTAAGAGTATTTAAGTTTTTACGAATCTTCCCTTCATAACAGAAATCTGATCTGCAGCCTAAGGAGGAGGAGTTAACATCCTTTCATTCCCTTAGGCTCTGAAGAAAGCTGATAAGCAAATTTTGGAGCCCCTGATGAACCTTGAGGTGACAGTGACCAGAGATTACCTCAGCCCTGTCCTGGCAGACCTGGCTCAGAGAAGAGGGAACATTCAGGAAATCCAGTCTCGCCAAGACAACAGAGTTGTTATTGGATTTGTTCCCTTAGCAGAAATCATGGTAGGTACTCTGTGACTAAATCTACATATTTTACATAAATTGCTGGAGAAATCCCAGGGATTATATCAGCACGGGTGTGGATGTGTCGGGGAGGGCTTTCCAGTCCTCCACAGAGTTTGAGGTGTGCTCTGCCAAAACGTGTCATCAGCCTAAATGACCGTTTTCCCATCCTAAGCACAGATTTACTTCTACTACTGCTGGCTCTCAGTCAATTCTTCGTGTCATTCTCGTCCCCGCCAGCCTCTGCTGCTCTAGGACAGGCATCTGCGTGCCAGCAGAGGCTTTTACCGAACGTTGGAACTGGGGAATACTTCTGAAGTACAGCCCCGCTCCTAGTTTCCTGTCCTCCACGGTACTTAACAAATTTTTCCTGATAATGGTCAAAAGATGTGCAGGGAGAGATCTGAGGCTTAAATTTGCAGAGATAACTAAATTAAATTATTTTTATTAGGGTTATTCAACTGTGCTTCGAACCTTAACATCAGGCTCAGCTACTTTTGCCTTCAGTTCAGTTTAGTTCAGTTGCTCAGTCGTGTCCGACTTTGCGACCCCATGAATCACAGCACGCCAGGCCTCCCTGTCCATCACCAACTCCAAGAGCTGTCTAATTATCAAGCCATGAATCCTCAAGACCAAAGTACGCTGCTCAGCCAGAGAAATGTTCTGTCCTGAGTCCTTGGAGAGAAACTCAGAGCACCTACCTACTTTGTTTTCAGAAAGAACAATTTAAAGAACTTGAAAAGACGCTGACACTGGTGCTGTTCATTCTACTTTATAGCATGAGAAATGTGCTTTGATGTTGACAGTTAATGTCCCTGAGCGGTATTGTGTGTCTAGTAATTATCACTGTTGGTAGTTTAGATTCAGTCTTTTGGAATACACTGAGTGATAGACATCACAAGGTTTTTGGTTGGTTGATATTACGCTTCTCTCACAAGAAAGATGTTAGCCTTCTAATGTATAATGAGATGGAGGTTCAATCAATAAAAAGATATTTTATTCAAAAACATGATTTTTAAAATCAGGTTGATTGATTGTAGTATGGATTGACTGTGGGCTTTCCCATATTTTTCTTCCGTTTCAGCTCGTTTTTACATTCTGCCCCCATCATCACAATATCCAGTAAAGAGAGGTTGTGCAGCTATTCCTCGTCTGTAGGACAAGTATAAACAAAAGATGTTTTAGACTGATGTAATTCATCTCTGTCTTAAGAAACTTAGTAGCTCAGGTCAGAATCACTAAACCATACCATTAATTACTGGAGAGATTCATAATTAATGGAGAAACAGTTGCCAATTTTTCCTAATTAGATCACTACCTGTTGGGTCACATACATTTCCATTTATAGCAAAAAAAAAAAAATCCCAATAAGGTAGCTAACACTAAATAAGTTAAAAAAAAAAAAATCACCCTGTACCTAACAGTATCCTAGCCTGACAAATGGAGAAGGCAATGGCAACCCACTCCAGTACTCTTGCCTGGAAAATCCTGTGCACGGAGGAGCCTTGTGGGCTGCAGTCCATGGGGGTCGCAAAGTCGGACACGACTGAGCGACTTCACTTTCACTTTTCACTTTCATGCACTGGAGAAGGAAATGGCAACCCACTCCAGTGTTCTTGCCTGGAGAATCCCAGGGACAGGGG
Source organism: Moschus berezovskii (assembly GCF_049115385.1). Lineage (NCBI taxonomy): Eukaryota > Metazoa > Chordata > Mammalia > Artiodactyla > Moschidae > Moschus > Moschus berezovskii. The sequence continues at coordinate 71,059,966 of NC_142477.1, forward strand.
AGCCTGGTGGGCTGCCATCTATGGGGTCGCACAAAGTCGGACACGACTGAAGCGACTTAGCAGCAGCAGCCTGACAAATAAATGTGTCTCACCTGACCATTCTGCAGCGGTGTCTTGTTAGTCTCCTGGAGGCATCCTCCAGGTCTGTGACTTCTTGGTGACTCCAGAGTCTCTCACCAACAGCACTTGCCCGAGGCCTAAAATTTAAACCACATGTCCCCCAAGATAGTTTACATTCATGTTTTCTTCAAGCAGCAAAACACACACTTGGGCAAGTTTCTAGTGCTTCCTGTTTGGGTGGAGAAGAGAAACCCAGGCACCTCAGTCCACATGTTCTCCCTTAGATTCCATACCATAATCTTGGAGTAAGGTTAGTTGCATCCACATACTCTCCCCATAGGCAGGCTTCTCCACCGATGACAAGCTTTTTCTGCTCCGGAGTACCTAGATTATAATCAGTGATGTGAGTTAGGTAGTTGCAACCTGAGGCTCACACACAGAGGCAGTGCTGATTTCTGCTGATAGCCTGGGGCAAGGCTTCTCCCTCGGAGTCAGGGGGACCTTGGGCAAAGTTCACAGCTGTGGCACAAAAAATGGTGGCACGCTTTATTGTCACAACTGACCCCGTGGTTCACAGAGTATTTGTTAGCGTGTGTCGACTAAGGTAGCAGGCCAGGAGGAAAGAGACCATTTTATCTTGGTTTTCTGCAAACTTATTTGGACACCAGAAGCACTTCCCCTGGTTGCCTGTGAACAGTGTGCCAAGGCCGGCCAGGTGGACTGTGCTGGTGACCGCCGCTCCTGCCTTCACCTGTCTTTTGGTGTCAAAGAGACTAGCTATCCACAGTAATTGTAACTCTTGATTCTCAGAAAATGCTTTTAGAGAAACCGTCCCTGACAGACCTACAGTTTTGAAACTTTTTAAACACCAGACACCTTTCCTCAAAGGAAATTGTAAAAGTCTAGTGTACAAAACTGGGCAAAGCAGAACTGTTCTTAAGGGGGTTTGAGAGCCTGGAGCCCCCCCACTCAGACATGCCCACCGCCAAGGATGCCTGCTCCTCAGACCCCGGAAGCCACCGAACAGGACGCGATCCCTACTTAGGTGTCTTACTTTGCAGAGGCAGCTCAGAGGAGAGACAAGGCTCATGCAGTCAGGCATCTTTAAATGCATGGTGACAAGTCTTATCAGTGTAAGGGAATCTCACTTTAAAAGTTCCTTCATTTAGGAAAAATACGGTTTCTTTATGAAGTTTAAAATGATAACAGTTCAGTCTGTTGGATTATACACAAGGAAAATCAAGGATCAAACATAAAAGGGAGGCAAGTAGGTGGTACCTAGGTAAAGATTCCCTGGAGGGAGGAGAGGGTTTGAAAAACCTAACACGTCAAGTAACGGTGGTTGCTTTACTTACCAGCAAAGTTAAGAGGCTCCACAGAGTAGTACCGTCTCCAGTCTTGTCCATAACTGATCACATCTAAGTACCAAGGAGCAGAAATGATCACAGGGAAGCCAGCTGCTGTAACTTTACCCAGTTCCATATAGAAGTTGTTCATTTTCCATACTTGAACTACTGTGCCTGGTTTAAGCTATTAAAGTTACAAATGAAATATGTATTAGGTCTCACAGCTACAGGAGATGAAATTAAAAGTCTAAGGCATTGAAGCTAATAACTTTTCAAGATCCTTGAATAAAGCAATGTTTTCTTCTTTCCCCTTTTTTCTTTGAGGTAATATCTAATGCTATTTGTAATAACAGGGACACAGACATTTCATCCAACGTTTTAATTTTTTACCTTTTGTCTATATACAATACCATGTAGGTGTAATAAATTAAGGCTTTAGGCCCCTTTCTACCACACTATTTTACTTACTTTGGAACTTAGAGGATGCCACTAACCCTTCTGGAAACATAGTACAAGTAGCTGGACTTTCAAATTCTCAGTTGCCCCAAAGGAAAATAAAGAATTCTGATTATGTCAGAGAGAAATACCATTTAAAATAAAACATGTACTTGACAGTGATACTTAAAACAAAATGAAGGTTACGTTAAGAGCTACAAAGAGTCACTCTTATCTGTTTGTTCTGCCCTTCTGAAAAAAGGACCATTTCTCAAAGTGCTTCAATCTGTCACTAGAATGAGATGGAGAGGGAGGAGGGAAGACGGGGGAGGCGAGCAGGGGGCAGCACTGAGGAATGCGGAAATGGAAGAAATCAAATCAACACCATGAGCACTGGTGCCGGCGCGCGGCTCTCGCCTCACAGCAGCGTAAACGGAAAGGGAGGCTAGCTTCCCCCAGCATCACGGGGAAAGCTTCGGGTTCCTTCCGCCCAAGGGGTTAGAGTGTTGTCTCGTATTGTCAGAACCATGCACAGTATTGGTAACCTCTCACCTTGCCTTCATCATCATAAACTTCTTGCCAGACTGTGGATCTCTTGTTCATGGCTGAAATCATATCCAAAACCCTACCATTGAAAAAAATTACAAAGTTATTTCAGATCACAAACTTAGCAATGTGTGAAGAATGCACATTTTATACCAGAGACTGCAACCCTGAGAGATGCCTTTCAGTATGTGCACGCGAAGCCACCTCAGGGTCCGACTGTCTGCGACCCCATGGACTGCAGCCCACCAGGTCCTCTGTCCATGGTATCCCCAGGCCAGAATACCGGAGTGGGCTGCCTTTCCCTTCTCCAGGGGATCTTCCCAACCCAGGGATTGAACCCAGGTCTCCTGCATTGCAGGTGGATTCTATACCAGCTGAGCCACAAGGGAAGCCCCTTTTTACATTGGTAAAGCAGTGCTTAAAAAATAGTAAAAAAGTATGTAACCATATGCATGTGTGCTCAGTCGTGTCCAACTCTTTGTAAACCCATGAACTGTAGCCCGCCATGCTCCTCTGTCCATGGGTTTTCTAGGCAGGAATACTCGAGTAGGTTATCCTTTCCTCTTACAGGGGATCTTCCCAACCCAGGGATCGAATCCACATCTCATGCACTGCGGGCAGATTCTTCACCGCTGAGCCATCAGGAAGCCCATGAAACCCTATGTGCCCCAAGAAGTCACCAGTAATTACTGTCTGGCTCTTTACAAAATAAGTTTACGACTCTTTACCATAGGGCAGCACTGTCTAGCAGATCTTTATCTGCAGGGATGGAAATGTTCTATATACGTACTTTCTAATATGGTAGCACTAGTCTCATCTAGCTGCTGGCTCCTGAACACATGAAATGTGGCTAATGTGACTGAGGAACTGAATTTTTAATTTTCTTCAAGTATAATTTAAATACAGCCACATGTGCTTGTGGCTGCCATACCAGACAGCACAGGTATAAAGTAAAAGCAATGCTGGAGTTGACAAAATGAATTCCAAGGAGCTAGATGGTGATGAAGCCATCACAGGGTAGCCAGGGTATTGAGCTGAGTTCACAGAACAGATAACAGTTACCAACCTATGTCTCAACAGTTACTGCAAAAGGATTAGAGTCACCACGTTATTGATTTAAAGAGAATAATGTATATTGCACCCTCCTTTATGATTTTTCATCTGTACTTTGTGTAAGAAAGATTATAACATGGACACTTTGAAAAGGAATGGAGAGAAAATGAGAAAACAAAATAATACTAAATAAGAGTACTATTAAACTTTTACAAAAGGCACTGATGAAATAAAAAGAAGTAGGCTTTCAAGTAACTTACATCTGCATATAGAAAGACTGTAGTTTCCCAAATTTTTTGCGAAAACCTTTGTTTTTCATGAAATGCAGGACTGCTGGATTGGACTTCCTTAAACAAAACCAGTGATTAAAATTTCATTAAAAGTTCAATATGCCCAGTCTTTTTCAAGCAAAATATATCCCCAACATCATTTATACCGATGGAAATCTATTAAAGTTTGTAAGGAGTAAAATAAGCCTAATTATGACTAAAGTAAGCCTAAAATAAGCCTAATTACACCCAAAATAAGTCTAAAATTTAATTATGAGTTATCTTAGCTTTCCACTGCAAATAATTTTTTTAGAAGCTGATATCCTGTAAAAATGGCTTTCCCTAAGCTCGCACGTCTTTCTTCCATCTAAGGCTATTTGCACAGAAGATTTTTACTAGAAAAATCTCTCCCACTTAATCATTACCCTCTTCACTAAAGCTATTCTTGTTCTCTATTTAGTTTTTTTTTAAATTCCCATTTTCTTCTGCATCTTAATTCTCCTTCCTCCAGGCTTCTGTCAATAGCATCTGTATGTGAATTCTGTGAACAATTCACCGTCTTAGGAGTTCTGCTGCCAGATTAACACCTCACAGAGATGTTCCCCGAGTCTTCCCTTTTCCCAGGGACACCTCTACACCTACTTCAAAGATAACAGGTTTTAGAAAAGGGGAGGGAGCAGTTATCAGATTTCCATACCAACAATCAAAATTTACTTCATCTCCTCCCAGATGAATGAATTCATCTGGAAACACAGTACTAATTTCTTTGAAAAGTTTAGACAGGAAGCTGTAAGTTGAATTCAAAATAGGGTTTATAGGTCCAAAAGTCCCAGATGGCTCTCTCGCATGATAACATGGAGTCAGGATGTCTGTCTGGCCTAGAAGGAAACATGGAGAATCTTGTCTGAAGTAGCAGTTCAGTCACAAAGACAAGGCTTTGCATGTGATTATACAACTTTATTTTGTTGAAGATGGTTAAGAGATTTTATACAGAAAAAGATAAGTGTGTTTACTCAGAGTTACTTTGGTGATTTCTTAAGAAAAGGGAGAACTAATTCCTGAATACTGCCCCTGTGCCGCTTTGTTTCCCTTTCCATCAGCCTCTCTGAGATAGTATCCATTTCAGATACTATCTCAAATATTGGTAGCTGGTGGTTTAGTCGCTAAGTTGTATCCAACTGTTGCAACCCATGGACTGTAGCCCGCCAGGCTCCTCTGTCCATGGGATTCTCCAGGCAAGAATACTGGAACTGGTTGCCATTTCCTTCTCCAGAGGATCTTCCCGACCTGGGAATCGAACCTGGGTTTCCTTCACTGTAGGCAGATTTTTTACCAACTGAGCTACAAGGGAAGCCCCATCTCAAATATCAAGGGCTCCCAAATCTTCAGCTTGCCCCAATCCTTTTCCTCAAGTTTCAAACCATATTTCAAATTCCCTGCTGAACACAATTAGCTTCACTTCAAATATAATCCAAGAGGGCTTCCTCGGTGGGTCAGAGGTAGAGAATCTGCCTGCCAATGCAGGAGGCACAGGTTCGATCCCTGGTCTGGGAAGATCCCATATGCGGAGCGACTAAGCCCATGCGCCACAACTACTGAGCCCACCTGCCACAACCAGAGCAGCCCCCGCTCGCTGCAACCACAGAAAACCCTGCGCTGCACAAGACCCAGCACAGCCCAGATAAACAAATAAAAAATGCATCTAACAAAAACCAGTCTCAGCCCCAAACTCCTTCTGTAGCTTCCCAATTTTCACATTCTGGTAAGCGAGCCACCATCCCACCAACTCGCTCGTCCCTCTCCTGCTGGAGTCAGTCAGTCGCCGAGTTCTATGGATTGTATTTCCAGAATGTCTCTCAGTTCGATACATTACTTGCCATCCCTGTTATCAGCATTCTGCTCTGGGACCTTCACTTCCAGTCTGTCACTTTCACCTAAGGTTCCCTGCACTGAGGCTCCCACCATGTCCCTCTTCTACCCTGAAGCTTTCACTGGCTTCCGTGTGTCCTGATGAAGTGCAAACTCCTCACCCAAGGCCTACCGTGCTACTTTTTCAGACTCATTTCCCACTATTCTGCATGTCTATTCTAATAATACTTATTGAACAATTATAAATGGAGGTACAGTGCTATGGCTTTATATTCATCTTTTAATCTTCAAAAACCATGACATGACAGCTACTACTAATACACCAGTTTAGAGATGGGAGTCTGAGAATGAGATGTTCTATAACTTGCCCATGGTCACTCAGTTTATAAATGCCAGAAAGTGAAAAGTGAAAGTGATATTCGCTCAGCTATGTCCGACGCTTTGTGACCCATGGACTGACTGACTCCTGACTGCCTGACTCCTGCCTGACTCCTGACTCCTGCCTGCCTGACTCCTCTGTCCATGGAATTCTTCAGGCAAGAATACTGGAGTGCATTGCCATGCCCTTCTCTAGGGGATCTTCCCCACCCAGGGATAAAACCTGGGTCTCCTGTACTGTAGGCAGATTCTTTACCATCTGAGCCACCAGGAAAGCCCATAAATGCCAGAAGCAGGACTCAAATCCCAGGCAGTCTAGATCCAGAAGCAGTTCTTAAGCACCCAGTAGTAAAGAATCCGCCTGCAATGCAGTTTGATTCCTGGGTGGGAAAGATCCCCTGGAGAAGGGACAGGCTACCCACTCCAGTATTCTTGCCTGGAGAATTCCCATGGGCAGAGGAGCCTGGGGGCCGCAGTCCATGGGGTTTCAAAGAGTCCGACACAACTGAGAGGCTCAGCACAGCACAGCACAGTACACACTGCTCTCTCCTGCACTGTCCTCCAGCTAAACGCCGTTCCTATTACTTCCTCTACCAGAAACAGGAATATATTCTCTGATCTCTCAAGAACATTTTAGGTGTTACTTCACTCATGTAACTGTTTAACTCACTTTTCACAGTCTACTTGTAATCATTTCTTGTTTTCTTGGGTCTATACTTTAGGCAATGCCTAGATACAGTGACCTGCTCACAACAGACATATCATAGTTACAGAATCACAACCATCAATAGTGCTGCCTTTGTGCAAATCACAAGTGAGAACAAAACAAGCAAACACCAAGTCATGAGATGCAGGAGCACACGTGTTCACTTTTAGCAGTTCATAAAACACACTCCTTACCTTTTCCCCAAGACGCCGTGTGTCCAGGGCTATCAAATTCTGGCAGGACACGAATCCCTCGTAATCGGGCATATTCAATCACTGTACGGACATCGTTTGGTGTATAAATATGAGACAAAGAATAGCTTCCCTGTAAAGGTCACATTTATTACAATTAAAATATGTGAGTTCTTTACAGTTCTGTTTGTACTTTGATATCTGCCAGCAGACTTTTCAGGTATCACCAAGTATTCAAGTCTTCTGTGATGTTGGATGACTCATTTAAATGATCTGTTTACTGTATCTTATCAGTAAGCTCTCAGCACACTGGGTTAATTCCAGATTTACTGACAGAACTATCTACTGACAGAACCAACACCTTGTTTTAGCAATGTCTACCATCACACTATTTCAACCTCGTGACCGTATAAAACAGAAATAAAATGTTCAACTTCAAAGTGAAAATTCCAAATATATTGCCCTTGTCAGTTTTAGAATCAAAATTCACACATTATTACAAAACATAGCTGCTGGCATTCAAGATCACTTAAATTGCTACCAGCAGTAAAAATTCCCCTTGAGATGCCCTGACTTTTTTTTTTAATTAAAGATTACCTCTGGTCCTGTCTTATGCTCTTGAAAAATTAGAACTCAGTATCAGTGGTCAATAAAGGTCCATTAAAAGTGTTACTACTGAGCGACTTCACTTTCACTTTTCACTTTCCACTTTTACACATTGGAGAAGGAAATGGCAACCCACTCCAGTGTTCTTGCCTGGAGAATCCCAGGGATGGGGGAGCCTGGTGGGCTGCCGTCTCTGGGGTCACACAGAGTCGGACACGACTGAAGTGACTTAGCAGCAGCAGCAGCAGCAGCAGCATGGCACATCTCTCAAGGCATAAATATATAAATATAAATAAATGCTCAACTCCTTAAAAAGTAGTCTTGCCTTCCCCAATCTGTACTGAAACAAGACCTGATCTAAGTTTATAGTAAATACAGGGGACAAAGAACATGTTGACACTAGAAAGGCAATAAACAAAACCCAAACTGTGGAAAACTACAAGTCAAATTTCCTCAATGAAAATAATAAAAGAAAAATACAAAGACATGGTCAGGAATGGCCACTGATAGAACAGATATGTTAACTGACCACAATATATGGAGTTTATTTGCATCCCACTGCAAATAAAAAACTTTTTTAAAGAAAAAGGCACTTGGGAAAACATGAATAATGCTTGGGTATCTGAATTATTGCTAATTTTTTAGCTGTGATAATGAGTTATTTTTAAACAGGCCTTTTTACCAATAAGAGATGATATCTGAGATTACCTTCAAAATAATGGTGGAGGGGGTATAGGTGTTGTAGGATTGGCCATTACTTGATTATTGAAGCTGAGTGAGGAGGAAATGGGAATTCATTAAATTCTACTTCTGTATATGTTTGAAGCTTTCCATACTAAAAGCAAAAAACAGGAGTGCTCCTAGGATTTCAATCCAAACCACATCGAAACTTTAAGGAAAGCTTTGGAATTGTGACCAGAGGACTAATTCAGGTCCTGGCTCTGCCCCTTCGTAACTGCAACCTGGCACGAGACACGCAGCCTCTCTTGCTGTCAGTAACCAGATCTGTAGTACACGGGATTCAGTGGGACAGTAGTGAGGCTTGCTCCCTGCTTCACTGGTCTGTAATTCAGTCAACTTGAACACTTCTAACACTACCGTTATTTTCTATGAAGGAGCCATTCACAGAGATGTGAAGAAGCTGTTATCTCTTAAGATTCCCTACTGCATACAGTTTTTTAGAGAGAAAAGAAGTTGTCATTTACAGAATTCAGAATAATTCTGTTTAAAAACTTATACAGTTGGGCTACTTGATAAATATCATTATTTAGCTTTATGTTAATTACAAATGCTTCAGGTCTCCTACATCCATTAAGCTTTTAAATTTGTATTGGTATAGCCCCATAAATATTTACATTTATGATAACAATTACAAAAGCAGACCAGTTTTGTGGACCTAAAATGCTCAGCAATAGCATATTAAAAATTTTAAACCACAAATATCTAACTTTTACACCTAAATTCTATCCATAATAAGAAACATTTAAGCTGCAAACTTCTAAGGAAACCATACCAAAAATTTTTGTACACCACCACCAACAACATGAATTACTCACTTTATTGCTTAATTCAGGAAAAGTGATGCTCTGATAAGGGAAAGATTGGTCATCCACTATGTGCCAGTGGAGAACATTAAACTTATTAAAAGCCATGGCATCCTGCAAGCAAACAGGTTGAAAATTTATATACCTTAACACCACAATGGGATTATCAACTCATACCTGTCAGAATGGCTATCATCAAAAAGAACACAACAAATGTAGGTGGGAATGCGGAGAAAAGGAAGCCCTCGTAAACTCTCAGTGGGAATGTACATTGGTACAGCCAACAGTTTGGATGTTTCCAAAAGACTAAAAATAAAACTCACCGGATGACCCAGCAATTCCACTCTTGGTATACCCAAAAAAACAAAACAACTAATCCCAAAAGATACATGTGCCCCAGGGTTCATAGCCACATTATTTACAATTGCCAAGATACAGAAGCAGCCTACGTGTTCATTAACAGATGAATGGATAAAGATGTGGTGTATGTATGTACAATGGGATTCTACGCTGCAATAAAAAAGAATGAAATTTTGCTATCTACAAGATGGATGGACTTGGAGGGCATTATACCAAGGAAAGGAAGTCAGACAGAGAAAGATAAAAACGGTGATAGCACTTATATGTGGAATCTAAAACATACAACAAACTAGTGACTTTAATAAAAAAAAAATTAAAAAAAAAGGAGACTCAGAAAGAACAAACCCAGTAGGGAGAGGAAAGGGAAAAATAACTACATACCACAGATATACATTCCAATTTATTAATACTTACTATATCCAGTTAGCAAAAACAAGACCAGGAGCTGACTGTGGCTCAGATCATGAACTCCTTATTGCGAAGTTCAGACTGAAATTGAAGAAAGTAGGGAAAACCACTAGACCATTCAGATATGACCTCAATCAAATCCCTTATGATTATACAGTGGAAGTGAGAAATAGATTTAAGGGACTAGATCTGATAGAGTGCCTGATGAACTCTGGATGGAGGTTCATGACATTGTACAGGAGACAGGGACCAAGACCATCCCCATGGAAAAGAAATGCAAAAAAGCAAAATGGCTGTCTGAGGAGGCCTTACAAATAGCTGTGAAAAGAAGAGAAGCGAAAAGCAAAGGAGAAAAGGAAAGATATAAGCATCTGAATGCAGAGTTCCAAAGAATAGCAAGGAGAGATAAGAAAGACTTCCTCAGTGATCAATGCAAAGAAATAGAGGAAAACAACAGAATAGGAAAAACAAGAGACCTCTTCAAGAAAATTAGAGATTCCAAGGGAACATTTCATGCAAAGATGGGCTCGATAAAGGACAGAAATGGTATGGACCTAACAGAAGCAGAAGATATTAAGAAGAGGTGGCAAGAATACACAGAAGAACTGTACAAAAAAGATCTTCCCGACCAAGATAGTCACGATAACGTGATCACTGACCTAGAGCCAGACATCTTGGAATGTGAAGTCAAGTGGGCCTTAGAAAGCATCACTACGAACAAAGCTAGTGGAGGTGATGGAATTCCAGTTGAGCTATTACAAGTCTTGAAAGATGATGCTGTGAAAGTGCTGCACTCAATATGCCAGCAGATTTGGAAAACTCAGCAGTGGCCACAGGACTGGAAGAGGTCAGTCTTCATTCCAATCCCAAAGAAAGGCAATGCCAAAGAATGCTCAAACTACCGGACAATTGCCCTCATCTCACACGCTAGCAAAGTCATGCTCAAAATTCTCCAAGCCAGGCTTCAGCAATATGTAAACCGTGAACTCCCAGATGTTCAAGCAGGTTTTAGAAAAGGCAGAGGCACCAGAGATCAAATTGCCAACATCCGCTGGATCATGGAGAAAGCAAGAGGGTTTCAGAAAAACATCTATTTCTGCTTCATTGACTATGCCAAAGCCTTTGACTGTGTGGATCACAATAAACTGGAACATTCTGAAAGAGATGGGAATCCCAGACCACCTGACCTGCCTCTTGAGAAACCTGTATGCAGGTCAGGAAGCAACAGTTAGAACAGGACATGGAACAACAGACTGGTTCCAAATAGGAAAAGGTGTACGTCAAGGTTGTATATTGTCACCTTGCTTATTTAACTTATATGCAGAGTACATCATGAGGAACGCTGGGCTGGAAGAAGCACAAGCTGGAGTCAAGATTGCTGGGAGAAATATCAATAACCTCAGATATGCAGATGACACTACCCTTATGGCAGAAAGTGAAGAGGAACTCAAAAGCCTCTTGATGAAAGTGAAAGAGGAGAGTGAAAAGGTTGGTTTGAAGCTCAACATTCAGAAAACAAAGATCATGGCATCTGGTCCCATCACTTCATGGGAAATAGATGGAAAAACAGTGGAAACAGTGTCAGACTTTGTTTTTTTGGGCTCCAAAATCACTGCAGATGCTGATTGCAGCCATGAAATTAAAAGACGCTTGCTCCTTGGAAGGAAAGTTATGACCAACCTTGATAGTATATTAAAAAGCAGAGACATTACTTTGCCAACCAAGGTCCGTCTAGTCAAGGCAATGGTTTTTCCCGTGGTCATGTATGGTTGTGAGAGTTGGACTGTGAAGAAGGCTGATCGCCGAAGAATCGATGCTTTTGAACTGTGGTGTTGGAGAAGACTCTTGAGAGTCCCTTATACTGCAAGGAGATCCAACCAGTCCATTCTAAAGGAGATCAATCCTGGATGTTCATTGGAGGGACTGATGCTAAAGCTGAAACTGCAATACTTTGGCCACCTCATGCGACGAGTTGACTCACTGGAAAAGACTCTGATGCTGGGAAAGGTTGGGGGCGGGAGGAGAAGGGGACGACGGAGAATGAGATGGCTGGATGGTATCACCGACTCTGTGGACATGAGTTTGAGTGTACTCCGGGAGTTGGTGATGGACAGGGAGGCCTGACGTGCTGTGATTCATGGGGTCGCGGAGAGTCGGACACGACTGAGCGACTGAACTGAACTGAACTGATATCCAGGATTGTTTCCAATGTGTCTGTTTCCTTTTAAAATTTCCTTTTCAACAAGGAAAGGATGTGAAGAAGTATAAATTTCTTTTCACTTTTCAAAAAGCCTATACACAATTCATATTATAAAGTAAAACTGTAACTTTGCCCTACTGGAAGAGAGCCAGCTCATGAATTCCCAGTAGCTCTTAGCGACCACTACTGCGGTGTTTGGGAATAGAGCAGAGGAAAAATGGGATTTACAATTCCCACAGTACTGAGATTTGAGTGCCAGCCCTTTCTTACAAGTGAAAGAAATTCAGTATGCACACAGCACAAACCCAAATTACATTCTCAGAAATTTTGGGGACACTGACACTGATTTTAGGTACACTCTGGAGGAATCAACAATATGTATATAAAAGATGATATGAAGAAAATGGAAATAAGTGGAGAGACTTTCCCTATCAGAGAATCAGAACGTATAGCCTCCCTCCTCAAGATGTGGCAAGATGGTGCAGCAGGAAGGCCCTCTTACTCACCTCCTGCCATAAACACAGCAAAATTACAGCTATTAAAGGCAATTAATCATGAGAAAGACCTGAAACTTGTAAGAAAAGATTTCTTCACAACTCAAGGTACAAACATGGAAACAGAAGGAGACAAGTAGGTGGGTCAAGACCCACAGTCCTGGGTAGATGACCCACAATGGGAGGCTATCACAGTTGCAAACGTTCTCCCCAAAGGGATGAATCCGAGCCCGCATCAGGCTCTGCAGACCAGGGGGTCCAACACTAGGACAGTGAGTCCCCCAAAACATCTATCACTGAAAGCCAGCAGGACATGAATACAGGAGAGCTGAAGGGCTACAAGAGATTGTGCTTTTCAAATTTCACAGGCTCTTAGTCCCAAGGCAGAGGCAGTCATTTTTTTTTTTAATTTATTTATTTTTTGTTGGAGGCAAATTATTTTACAACATTATATTGGTTGGTTTTACCATACATTGACATGAATTCACCCCAGGTGTACATGAGTTCCCCCTCCTGAACCCCCCTCCCACCTCTCTCCTCCCTTTATCCTCCCTCTGGGTCATCCCCGCACGCCAGCCCCAAGCATCCTGTAATGAGGCAGTCATTTTTAAGAAGCCCGGTCAGAACCACTTGCTGATGTTAGCCTCCCAGAGAGGCAGGAGACAACTGGGAGTCCCCTTGGGAACAAAAGCACTAGAGGGAGCCAATTGGGAGAGCTTGCTGAACTGGTGATCTCATCTGCTACTTTGGAGTCCTCACTCCAGACTCTCAGCAGCAGAGACTTAACTGCCATCAACAGGCCAGCGCCAGTCCTGGAAGCCAGTCCCACAGGCAGCTGCCCCAGGGCCCAGCTCTGCCCACCCATGGAGCAGCAGCCCCCACAGGAGGCAGGGCCTGCTATTCATGAACCTTATGGGAACGGAATCCAAACATAACACTAAAGATAGCCATCACATGGCAAGGGAAGAGAGCAAAAAAGATAAAAGGAACAAAAAAGAACTATGGAAACACCCCAAAACAATGAACAAAATGACAGTACATATATATCCATCAATGATAACTTTAAATAGACTAAGTTCTCCAATCAGAATAGACTGGACTCAGCCATAAAAAAATGAAATCTTGCCATTGTGACAACATGGGTAACTCTGGAGGATATGATGTTAAATACATCAGAGACACATCAGAGAAAGACAAATTCCAAGGATCTCTCTCATCTGTGAAACCTAAAAAGCAAAATGAAACAAAAACAGACTCAAATACAGAGCGGTTGCCAGGAGCGTAAGGGGGTGGGTGAAAATAGGTGAAGAGGACTATGAGGAACGAACCTCCAGCTGCACAGTAAATAAGCCCTGGGAGTGTAACAATATCGCTGTAACACTATGGGGATAGATGGATACCAGACTCATCCTGGTGGTCACTTCATAACGTATGCTAATGTCAAGCCATGATTTAGTATGCCTGGAACGAACAGAATACTGTACATCAACTACATTTCAATTGGAAAAGAATCATGTGTTAATTCATGCTTCAAGTCTAAAATGAGATAAATGGGACATAAAAATTTATGTCAGTCTTTGGTAAATGAGATTATGGGATCACTACTTTATGTATATCTATGTTCAAACTTGTTTTTACACTAAGCCTGTATTTCTTTCATTAAAAATTACAATTATGTCTTTTGAATAAAAAAATCAAGGTTTTAATGTAAATGTATAAATAACTTTTTTATAACATGCTATGTTCATAAATGATTTGATGAAGGTGCAGGAAAACGTCCTGATCCTCATAAACTGACAGTGATGGGAGGGCTGAACCAATAAAAAACCAGGAAGAGAAAAGAGTTGCGTCAGCTTTGCTTCCCAGCTCCCACCACCTGAGGTTCCATATTTCTTTGGCACATTTTCTTAGTTACAAAGCTGCTCTCAGATTCCTTTCTAGGCCACTGAAAAAACAGTAAGTGGAGGTCACAAAATTAATGGTCAGTAACTGGAGATACTGAAGAAGAAAACAGCAACCCACTAGTTTTCCTGCCTGGGAAATCCCATGGACAGAGCAGCCTGGTGGGCTACAGTCCCTGGGGTCACAAGAGTCGGAAGGAGTAACTCCACAGCAACAGCAGCAGCAACTAGAGGTAACGTATTCCTCATGAAAAGTCTCGACCCATGATTTGACAACTGAGATTTACACAGAGGGCCAATGCTGCTGCTGCTGCTGCTAAGTCACTTCAGTCGTGTCCAACTCTGTGTGACCCCATAGACGGAAGCCCACCAGGCTCCCCCGTCCCTGGGATTTTCTAGGCAAGAACACTGGAGCGGGTTGCCATTGCCTTCTCCATAGAGGGCCCATCGGCAGCATGAAAGCTGAGTGTTTTTCTTAACAACGCTGACCAAGCACTGGGTAGCCTCTCCCCCACCTCAGTGAAAACAAGAGGGTGACTCCCTAGGGGAGCCTCCACTCCTCTGCAGAGGAAATATATTTCTCAGGCAAGGGAGGGAAGAAAGTCCACTGCTTATACTTAGTATACCGAAATACATTAGTATACAGAAAATGAATCCCTGGTTCCAATCAGCACAACAGCATAGTGACCAACATAAGGTAACAACATAAAAGAACACTTCTTCAGAACAGACAATGAATTAAAATAATTACCTACCAGAGTTTTCAGAATAGTCTTAATGGGCAGAAAGTGTCTAGCTGTATCAATTAAAATTCCTCTATGAGGAAACCTTGGTGAATCTACAATGTTGGATTCATTGGCAATGAACTAGAAGACAAAAGGAAGCTTTCATTTATTTTTATTTTTAGAATTTTCTCTTGAGTTCAATGAAGATTACACCTGTCTATGCAAGTATGGGATAATTTAAAACCAAAAGTGCAAAATTAATTTAAAACCAAAGTGCAAAAATTACATTTCCATCTAAGAGACACACTTGGGGAGAAGAAACATTCAAGAAGCAATAAATAGCTAAAAAGTTTACATTTTTCCTATAGAATGTTTTATTATGTCTACCCAATAGTGTTAGTAACATACAATAATCATACTTACAGTCCCATAAGAATCTTGATAAATCAACTGGCTAAAAGTCTCTAAACCTGAGGAAAATAAAATTTATAATTTATTGCATTAATTTATAAAGAAAACAATAAAAGATATATTATCGAAGCATAGAACCATAACCAGGAAAGGCAAATAAAATTAAATATGTTATACTCTGTAACATATTCTCTAAAATCAAGGCTCAATTTTAAAAAATCCCTGTTGCTATCAAATAAAAATGTTTTACTTAATTGTGCCCATACCATTATTTCTGTTTTAATGATAAACACAAAAAAATAGTGTTTTAAGAAAACAAAATTCCAGTTCCTTAATAAATTTATAGCATTATAAGAAATAATTTTTATAATAGAATATTATAGGCACTTTCGAAGGTACCTAAACTTAACAGAGGGCAAAGAGGCTCTTTTCATGTACATTATACATGAAAGTATAAAGGCCCAACTTACAGTGTTTTATTTATAACAGCAGAGACTCTTTTTTATGCATGCGGACTGTTCCCTATATTATACGCCAATTCCTCTATCTAGCCTCGACTTTACCAAAATTCATGGTTTTAGCTGACAACTACATTGCCAAGGAAAATTTTAACCTAAGAATACAGGGATACTTCAGTTTCTTGCATTTCACAGATAACTGTGTTTTTTACAAATCAAAGGTTTGAAGCCACCTTGCATTGTCAGATGATGATCAGTATTTTTTTTTTACCAATTAAGTACTTTTAAAATGGGGGAAGAAATGGCAACCCACTCCATTATTCTTGCCTGGGAAATCCCATGGACAGAGGGGCCTGGTGGGCTACAGTACATGGGGTCACAGAGAGTCGAACACAACTTGATGACTAAACAATGAAAACAATTTTTAAATTAAGGTATGTACCTATTTTTAAAACAAAATGCTATTGCACTGTACTGTTGAAAAACTACAGTACAGTGTAAGCGTAACTTCTATATGCACTGGGAAACCAAAATATTTGTGTGATCCCTTTATTGAGATAGTCACTTTACTGCAATGGTCTAGAAACAAACCCACAAAATCTCCAAGGCTTCCCAGTAGTAAAACTCAAATAAAAGAGATGTGACAACATACTACAAAAACATGAAAGATCATAAGAGACTACCATGAGCAATTATATGCCAACAAATCTGACAACTTAGAAGAAATGAATAAACTCCTAGAAAGAAGACTTACCAAGACTGAATTATGAAGAAACAGAATCTGAGACTGATTACTATTAAGGAGATGATAACAATAATAAAACATCTCCAGCAAACAAAGGCCAGGACTGGAAGGCTTCACTAGTGAACTCTACTAAACATTTAAAAAGAATTAATTATTAGGATATGACACCAAAAGCAAAAGAAATAAAAGCAAAAATATATAAATGGGATGACACCAAAGTAAAAGCTTCTGCACATCAAAGGAAATCATCAACGAAAAGGCAGTCAACCAAAAGGGAGAAGATACTTGCAAATTATGTATCTATTAAGGGGTTAATATATAAAGAACTCATACAACTCAACAGCAAAAAACAGTCCAATTAAAAAATGGGTAGAAGACTGTGAACAGGTATATTTTTCAAGGAAGACACATAAATAGCCAACAGTTACATGAGAAGGTGCTCAACATCATTAAACATCAGTTCAGTTCAGTTCAGTCACTCAGTCATGTTTGACTCTTTGCGACCCCATATACTACAGCACGCCAGGCCTCCCTGTCCATCCCCAATTCCTGGAGCTTACTCAGACTCATGTAAATTGAGTCAGTGATGCCATCTAACCATCTAACCCTTTGTCATCCTCTTCTCCTTCAGCTTTCAACCATTCCCAGCATCAGGGTCTTCTCAAATGAGTCAGCTCTTCGCATCAGGTGGCCAAAGTATTGGAGTTTCAGCTTCAGCATCAGTCCTTCCAATGAATATTCTGGACTGATTTCCTTCAGGATGGACTGGTTGGATCTCATTACTGTCCAAGGGACTCAAGAGGCTTCTCCAACACCACAATTCAAAAACATCAATTTTTTGGTGCTCAGCTTTCTTTATAGTCCAACTCTCACATCCATACCTGACTACTGGAAAAACCAAAGCTTTGACTACATGGACCTTTGTTGACAAAGTAATGTCTCTGCTTTTTGATATGCTGTCCAGGTTGGTCATAACTTTAACTATTAACCATCAGGGAAAGGCAAATCAAAACCACAGTGACATATCACCTCATACTTGTTAGACTGGCTGGGATCAAAAACACAAGAAATAACAAGTGTTGGCGAGGATATGCAGGAAAAGGACGCCTTATGCCAGAAAAGCACTGGTGAAGCCACCATAGAAAACAACATGGAGGTTCCTCAGAAAACTAAAACTAGAGCTGCCACATGAGCCAGCAATGCCACCTCTGGGTCCCTCCACCCCAGGTATACGTACCTCTGTGTTCACGGCAGCATTCACTGCAATAGCCAAGATATGGAAACCACCTATCCATCAAAGGATGAATGGATAAGATGTGGGGTGTATATGTACACAGTGGAATACTATTTAGCCACAGAAAGGAAAGCTTGCTATTTGCGCAACACGGATGGAACGTAAGGCCATTACACTAAATGAAATAAGACAGAGAAAGACAAATACTGCATGATCTCAAACAGATGTGGAATCTGCAAAAACAAAAGCCAAACTCATAAATATAAAAAATAGACTGGTAGTTACTAGAGGCAGGGGTAGGGGTGGAAAAATGGGTGAAGGGGATCAACAAGCGCAATCTTTCACATGTACTTAAGTCCTAGAGACATGAGGCACAGTGCAGTGACTGTGATCGATACATACTGTGCTACCTATTTGCAAGTTGCTCCAAAGAGTAAATCTCAGAAGTTCTCAGCGTAAGAACAATTCTAACTATGTGCAGTGACGGATGGTAACTAAACTTACTGTGGTGATCATGTTGCATTATATACAAATATCAAATCATTATGTTTAAACCTGAAACTAATATAATGTTATGTCAATTATGCCTCAAAAACTTAGGGAAGAATGAAAAGTTCAAAGTTGCCTTGGCTATGCCTCCCTCCTACCCCTAAAGACAGAGTAACTTTGGAATTTTCTGTTAAGTGGCAGTACGCTCAAATATCACTTATGGCACATCTGTCACTTTCATAGTCTGCCAGTAAGTGGAAAATAAAGACTTCCTGGACTAGATTCACAAAACGCTCTAAAAGTTCTTATGTGGATGGCAGACAACAATAAAGCTGATTTCCCTAACAGGCCCCTGACAAGACAGGCAGACCAGACTGGTAAAAGTTTAACATCACATCCCAACATATGTAAATAATCTAGATGATAATATCTGTAGTTACATCTGCAGTAAGTATCTATAGCTATTTTCATGTCATTATTTTGAATAAGATCACAATCATACCATTATTATCATGACTATAAAACACAGCCGGAGAAGGCAATGGCAAGCCACTCCAGTACTATTGCCTAGAAAATCCCATGGATGGAGGAGCCTGGTAGGCTGCAGTCCATGGGGTCGCTAAGGGTCAGACATGACTGAGCGACTTCACTTTCACACATTGGAGAAGGAAATGGCAACCCACTCCAGTGTTCTTGCCTGGAGAATCCCAGGGATGGGGGAGCCTAGTGGGCTTCCGTCTATGGGGTCACACAGAGTCGGACACGACTGAAGTGACTTAGCAGCAGCAGCATAAAACACAGCATTAACAATCATTATTTTATTCTAGATAACACTCAACATGAGTCAAATCCAAAGTCTTCTCTCCTTTTAATTACTATAACTTTGGCGAACTCACATTAAAGAAAATTATTCTTCTCCTTTTTCAAAACCATACTAATTTGGAAGCCAGTAAAACAAAATCTCATCCTCTTAAAAGAAGAGGTCAAAGCAGCTTTCAAACAGCAAAAGTAAATGTCCCAACACCTGAACTCTGAAGTGCAGACTGAAAGCCACAGCAAAAGCTTTTAAGGTTCTTCTCTGCTCACTGGCTCCAATCATTCTAGAGTATATTTTTATCTTTTCACAGTGTTCCTGCAAACTTTGTAATATTTCTAAATTCACAGGAATTTAAAATGGGGGAAGGGGTCTCTCCTTTTCTAGGTCATCATAATGTGTGTGGTTGACTGTTCCTCAACTTCTCTTCTTGAGACTCCCAGGATCAAATCATTCCTGGCCAAGAAACAGAAGACTCGTCCCATTCCCCCGGGGGCTCAGCTGAAAATGGACAATGAGAGTGAGTGCGGCCCCACTGCTGGAAGAACCGCGCTGCGTCACAAGGGCTCTCGCATGCCATGGCACAGGCATTCATGCTGCACGGAGGCCACGGGCATCTTATCACGTCACGCAGAGAACACCACCACGCTCGGAGAGCGCGCATGTCTCGTCGGGAATGCGATTTTCCCCTTTGGTTTCTCCTTCTGCACTAATAGGCTGGTTCAGAGAAAAACATGAGCATCCTGTTGTTTGAATAAATAAATAAAATGCAGAAAGGACATGCTTGCTACTGAAGGTGACAGGAGGTGATGGATGATAAAACAAAATCTAACTGGAGCAGATCAGGGCCATTTCTAACTCTAAATATTACAGTTCAAGAACATCAAGGAATTGAGCATTATGAATGCAATAACCTTCAAACATTTTTCAAAGCTCACATGATCTTTAATTAAGTGGTATATACAAATGATCTCTCTTTAGGTGGTATATACAGTATTTAATGGAAATACCCAACAAATTTTTCTATACAGGGCCGAAGGATGCAAAGGTTTGCTATTAATATGCTTGATTTCCCAAAGTGGCAACTGAAACTATTTCCTTACTAGACAATAACAATGAAACTACATAGAACTTACCTCGTAATACTCCCCAAACTCTGTTGGCAGTGAGCGTAGCCACTGGTCCTTTCACAGTTAAATTATCTGTATTGGAAAAAGGAAAAATACGTTTCTTGTATGGTGACAGATGGTAACATTTTACATTATATACAAATATCAAATCACTATGTTGTAAATCTGAAACTAATATAATGTTATGCCAAGTATACGTCAATAAACCAGGAAAGAATAAAAAGTTCTCTGCTTCATCACTGACCACAGCCACCACCACTCAGGGTTTTGCGTGACAGCTGGTGACACCTAGGGCAAACGGTTATCCAAAGCCAGTCATCAGGTGACAGGCTTCTGACAAGGTAGCCTTTCCATCAGAAGCACAGAGCCATGAGTTAGGCTTCTGTATAAAAATGGATAGAAATACTGTATCACCATATTGTGTAAGGGGAATTAACACAGTGTCCTAAGGTAATTGTACTTCAAAAACAAGCATGCTCACAGAAAGAGAGATAAGACACTTGGGGAATAGGACGGCGAGACCACTTTCTCCCCCACAAATTCATCAAAAGAACATTTGAACACTGAGTAAAGTCCATAAAACAACTTCTGAATGCTGGCAGAGGACATCAGGCACCCAGAAAAGCAGCCCATTGTCTTCAAAAGGAGGTAAGAAAAAACATAAAAGATAAAAAGAGAGACAAAAGAAGTAGGGACGGAGCTCCGTCCTGGGAAGGGAGGCATAAAAAAAGAGAGAAGTTTCTGAAACCAGGAAACACTCTCACAGGTGAGTCTGTGGAGAGCCTTGGAACCTCAGAGGGCAACATAACCAGGAGAAAAAGAAATAAATAATTAAACCTCACAGCTTACGAGTCCAACGGTAACTCTCAGCGGAGAAGCAGACCAGACGCCCGCATCCACCATTTACAAGCGGGGCCTGGGCAGGGAGGAGCCGGCTGAACTGCTTAGAGAGAGGACCGGCCTGAATGCCACGAGGGCAGTCTGGGGGAGCTGACTGGAGACAGCAGAGCAGACTGTGGGGTAGCTACCTGCGAAAAGGCGAAAAGCCCTAACTTAAGACTCTGCCAGCCCCACTCACACAACAAAAGACTGAGCAGAGCTAGCCGGCTGCAGATGGCCCATCCCCCGCTGAGACAGGCAGGGGAGGGCAGCCAGAGCGAGAAGGGGGCAATCGCAGCCCCAGAGAGGCATCCGATACCAGTCTGCAGGCAGGCTTCAGTGTTAACCAAGACTTTTTGGGTTTCTGGCTGGTTAACATCTGCCTGAGAAGATGCGCCGGTTGTATACACAGAAAATTGAGCGGGAGGGACTGGGGAGGTGATAAGTCGCAGCAACTGCGCTCACCAAACACCTGGTCACTTGAGCTGCTCAGTCCGTGGAAGGCACAAAACACAGGCCCAACCAAGTCTGCGCCTTTGTGGAGTACCCGAGTAACTGAACCTGAGTGGCTTAGACCTGGGACGTGCATGCAACCCAGCGCCAGTCTCAGACAGTTATCAGCAGAGCAACTTAGAGCCTGTGCAGTGTAGACTGGGACAGCACACACGCCGTGAACAGGGGCAAACCCAGTGTGGCCGGGACACTGTGAGCACTCCCCACAGATGCCAGAGATATTTCTCTGCAGTGTTCCTCCCTTCCCAGAACAGGACTGAACAAGTGAGCCTTAAAAAGTGTCCACCACCAACCCCTAGGGATAGGGCGGGAATTAGACACTGAAGAGACCAGCAAACAGAAGCTAAAACAGAGGGAACCACCTTGAAAGTGACTATACAGGTTGTCCAAAGTCACTCCAAACCTATTGACATCTCATAACTCATTACTGGTCACTTCATTGCACTCTAGAGAGAAGAAATCCAGCTCTACCCACTGGAACACTGACACAAGCTTCCCTAACCAGGGAACCTTGACAAGCCACCCATCCAACCTCATCCATAGCAAGGAAACTCCACAATAAAGAGAACTCCACAAAGACGGAAGACGGAAAGGCCACCCAAACACAGCAATATAAGCAAGATGAAGAGGCAGAGAAATACCCAGCAAATAAAGGAACAGGATAAATGCCCACCAACCCAAACAAAAGAGGAAGAGATAGGGAATATACCTGATAAAGAATTCCAAATAATGATAGTGAAATTGATCCAAAATCTTGAAAACAAATTGGAGTTACAGATAAATAATCTGGAGACGAGGATTGAGAAGATGCAAGAAAGGTTTAAAAAGGATCTAGAAGAAATAAAAGAGAGTCAATATACAATTAATAATGCAATAGATGAGATCAAAAACACTCTGGAGGGAACCAACGGTAGAATAATGGAGGCAGAAGACAGAATAAGTGAGTTAGAAGATAGAATGGTAGTAATAAATGAAGCAGAGAGGAAAAAAGAAAAACGAATTAAAAGAAATGAGGACAATCTCAGAGACCTCTGGGACAATTTTAAACGCCCCAACATCCGAATCATAGGAGTCCCAGAAGAAGAAGACACGAAGAAAGACCATGAGAAAATCCTTGAGGAGATAATAGTTGAAATTTTCCCTAAAATGGGGAAGGAAATAATCACCCAAGTCCAAGAATCCCAGAGAGTGCCAAACAGGATAAACCCAAGGCGAAATACCCCAGGACACATATTAATCAAATTAACAAAGATCAAACACAAAAAACAAACATTAAAAGCAGCAAGGGAAAAGCAACAAATAACACACAAGGGGATTCCCATAAGGATAACAGCTGATCTTTCAATAGAAACTCTTCAGGCCAGGAGGGAATGGCAGGGCATACTTAAAGTGATGAAAGAAAATAACCTACAGCCCAGATCCTTGTACCCAGCAAGGATCTCATTCAAATATGAAGGAGAAATCAAAAGCTTTACAGACAGGCAAAAGCTGAGAGAATTCAGCATCACCAAACCACCTCTCCAACAAATGCTAAAGGACCTTCTCTAGACAGGAAACACAGAATGAGTGTATAAACTCGAACCCAAAACAATAAAGAAAATGGCAACAGGATCATACTTATCAATAATTACCTTAAATGTAAATGGGTTGAACGCCCCAACCAAAAGAAAAAGACTGGCTGAATGGATACAAAAACAAGACACCATATATGTTGTCTGCAAGAGACCCACCTCAAAACGAGGGACACATGCAGACTGAAAGTGAAGGGCCGGAAAAGATATTCCACGCAAATAGAGATCAAAAGAAAGCAGGAGTAGCAATACTCATATCAGATAAAATAGACTTTAAGACAAAGGTTATGAAAAGAGACAACAAAGGACACTACATAATGATCAAAGGATCTATCCAAGAAGAAGATATAACAATTATAAATATATATATGCACCCAACATAGGAGCACCACAATATGTAAGACTAATGCTAACAAGTATCAAATCCCTTATGATTATACAGTGGAAGTAAGAAATAGATTTAAGGGTCTAGATCTGATAGACTGCCTGATGAACTCTGGACGGAGGTTCGTGACATTGTACAGGAGACAGGGACCCAGATCATCCCCATGGAAAAGAAATGCAAAAAAGCAAAATGGCTGTCTGAGGAGGCCTTACAAATAGCTCTGAAAAGAAGAGAAGCGAAAAGTAAAGGACAAAAGGAAAGATATAAGCATCTGAATGCAGAATTCCAAAGAATAGCAAGGAGAGATAAGAAAGCCTTCCTCAGTGATCGATGCAAAGAAATATAGGAAAATAATAGAATAGGAAAAACAAGAGATCGCTTCAAGAAAATTAGAGATATCAAGGGAACATCTCATGCAAAGATGGGCTCGATAAAGGACAGAAATGGTATGGACCTAACAGAATCAGAAGATATTAAGAAGAGGTGGCAAGAATACACAAAAGAACTGTACAAAAAAGATCTTCACGACGAAGATGACTACGATGGTGTGATCACTCACCTGGAGCCAGACATCTTGGAATGTGAAGTCAAGTGGGCCTTAGAGAGCATCACTAGGAACAAAGCTAGTGGAGGTGATGAAATTCCAATTGAGCTATTTCAAATCCTGAAAGATGATGCTGTGAAAGTGCTGCACTCAATATGCCAGCAGATTTGGAAAACTCAGCAGTGGCCACAGAACTGGAAAAGGTCAGTCTTCACTCCAATCCTAAAGAAAGGGAATGCCAAAGAATGCTCAAACTATCGCACAACTGAACTCATCTCACATGCTAGTAAAGTCATGCTCAAAATTCTCCAAGCCAGGCTTCAGCAATATGTGAACCGTGAACTTCCAGATGTTCAAGCAGGTTTTAGAAAAGGCAGAAGAACCAGAGATCAAATTGCCAACATCCGCTGGATCATGGAGGAAGCAAGAGAGTTCCAGAAAAACATCTATTTCTGCTTCATTGACTATGCCAAAGCCTTTGACTGTGTGGATCACAATAAACTGGAACATTCTGAAAGAGATGGGAATCCCAGACCACCTGACCTGCCTCTTGAGAAACCTGTATGCAGGTCAGGAAGCAACAGTTAGAAGTGGACATGGAACAACAGACTGGTTCCAAATAGGAAAAGGAGTATGTCAAGGTTGTATCTTGTCACCCTGCTTATTTAACTTATATGCAGAGTACATCATGAGGAATGCTGGAATGGAAGAAGCACAAGCTGGAATCAAGATTGCCGGGAGAAATATAAATAACCTCAGATATGCAGATGACATTACCCTTATGGCAGAAAGTGAAGAGGAACTCAAAAGCCTCTTGATGAAAGTGGAAGAGGAGAGTGAAAAGTTTGGCTTGAAGCTCAACATTCAGAAAACGAAGATCATGGCATCTCGTCCCATCACTTCATGGGAAATAGATGGGAAAACAGTGGAAACAGTGTCAGACGTTATATTTTTGGGCTCCAAAATCACTGCAGATGCTGATTGCAGCCATGAAATTAAAAGACGCTTACTCCTTGGAAGGAAAGTTATCACCAACCTAGAAAGCATATTAAAAAGCAGAGACATTACTTTGCCAACCAAGGTCCGTCTAGTCAAGGCAATGGTTTTTCCCGTGGTCATGTATGGATGTGAGAGTTGGACTGTGAAGAAAGCTGAGCACCGAAGAATCGATGCTTTTGAACTGTGGTGCTGGAGAAGACTCCTGAGAGTCCCTTGGACTGCAAGGAGATCCAACCAGTACATTCCAAAGGAGATCAATCCTGGGTGTTCATTGGAAGGAATGATGCTACAGCTGAAACTCCAATACTTTGGCCACCTCATGCCACGAGTTGACTCACTGGAAAAGAGTCTGATGCTAGGAAGGATTGGGGGTGGGAGGAGACGGGGACGACAGAGAATGAGATGGCTGGATGGCATCACCGACTCAATGGACATGAGTCTGAGTGAACTCCGGGAGTTGGTGATGGACAGGGAGGCCTGGTGTGCTGTGATTCATGGGGTTGCAAAGAGTCGGACACAACTGAGCGACTGAACTGAACTGATCTGATGAAAGGGGAAATCAACAATAACACAGTAATAGTGGGAGACTTTAATACCCCACTCACACCTATGGATAGATCAACTAAACAGAAAATTAACAAGGAAACATAAAAGTTAAATGATACAATAGACCAGTTAGACCTAACAGATATCTATAGGATATTTCACCCCAAAGCAATGAATTTCATGTTCTTCTCAAGCGCACACGGAACCTTCTCCAGGATAGATCACATCCTGGGCATAAATCTAGCCTTGGTAAATTCAAAAAACTTGAAATCATTCCAAGCATCTTTTCTGACCACAATGCAGTAAGACTAGATCTCAATTACTGGAGAAAAACTATTAAAAATTCCAACATATGGAGGCTGAACAGCACGCTGCTGAATAACGAACAAGTCATTGAAGAAATAAAAATATTCATAGAAACGAATGAAAATGAAAACACAACAACCCAAAACCTGTGGGACACTGTAAAAGCAGTGCTAAGGGGAAGGTTCATAGCAAAACAGGCATATCTCAAGAAACAAGAAAAAAGCCAACTAAATAACCTAACTCTACACCTAAAGAACTAGAAAAGGAAGAAATGAAGAACCCTAGGGTCAGTAGAAGGAAAGAGATCTTAAAAATTAGGGCAGAAATAAATACAGAAGAAACAAAAGAGACCATAGCAAAAATCAACAAAACCAAAAGCTGGTTCTTTGAGAGGGTAAATAAAATTGACAAACCACTAGCCAGACTCATCAAGAAACAAAGGGAGAAAAACCAAATCAATAAAATTAGAAATGAAAAGGGAAAGATCACAACAGACAATACAGAAATACAAAGGATCATAAGAGACTATTATCAGCTATTATATGCCAATAAAATGGACAACTTGCAAGAAATGGACAAACTCTTAGAAAAGTATAACTTTACAAATTGAAATGTAAATTGCATGGAAATTGAAACTGTAATCAGAAATCTTTCAGCAAACAAAAGCCCAGGTCCAGATGGCTTCACAGCTGAATTCTACCAAAAATTTAGAGAAGAGCTAACACCTATCCTACTCAAACTCTTCCAGAAAATTGCAGAGGTAGGTAAACTTCCAAACTCATTCTATGAAGCCACCATTACCCTAATACCAAAACCTGACAAAGATGCCACAAAAAAAAAGAACTACAGGCCAATATCACTGATGAACATAGATGCAAAAATTCTTAACAAAATTCTAGCAGTCAGAATCCAACAACACATTAAAAAGATCATACATCATGACCAAGTTGGCTTTATCCCAGGGATGCAAGGATTCCTCAATATCTGCAAATCAATCAATGTAATACACCACATTAACAAAATGAAAAATAAAAACCATATGATTATCTCAATAGATGCAGAGAAAGCCTTTGACAAAATTCAACATCCATTTATGATCAAAACCCTCCAGAAGGCGGGAATAGAAGGAACATTCCTCAGCATAATAAAAGCTATATATGACAAACCCACAGCAAACATTATCCTCAATGGTGAAAAATTGAAAGCGTTTCCCCTAAAGTCAGGAAAAAGATAAGGGTGCCCACTCTCACCATTACTATTCAACATAGTTTTGGAAGTTTTGACCACAGCAATCAGAGCAGAAAAAGACATAAAAGGAATCCAAATTGGAAAAGAAGAAGTAAAACTCTCACTGTTTGCAGATGACATGATCCTCTACACAGAAAACCCTAAAGACTCTACCAGAAAATTACTAGAGCTAATCAATGAATATAGTAAAGTTGCAGGATATAAAATCAACACAGAGAAATCCCTTGTATTCCTATACACTAATAATGAGAAAATAGAAAGAGAAATTAAGGAAACAATTCCATTCACCGTTGCAACGAAAAGAATAAAATAGTCAGGAATATATCTACCTAAAGAAACAAAAGACCTATATATGGAAAACTATAAAACACTGGTGCGAGAAATCAGAGAGGACACTAATAGATGGAGAAATATACCATGTTCATGGATTGGAAGAATAAATATTGTGAAAATGAATATATTACACAAAGTAATTTATAAGTTCAATGCAATCCCTATCAAGAGACCAACGGTGTTTTTCACAGAGCTAGAACAAATAATTTCACAATTTGTATGGAAATACAAAAAACCTTGCATAGCCAAAGCAATCTTGAGAAAGAAGAATGGAACTGGGGAAATCAACCTGCCAGACTTCAGGCTCTACTACAAAGCCACGGTCATCAAGACAGTATGGTAATGGCAAAAAGACAGAAATATAGATCAGTGGAACAAAATAGAAAGCCCAGAGATAAATCCATGCACCTATGGACATCCTATCTTTGACAAGGGAGGGAAGAATATTCAATGGAGAAAAGACAATCTCTTTAACAAGTGGTGCTGGGAAAACTGGTCAACCACTTGTAAAAGAATGAAACTAGAAAACTCCCTAACACCATACACAAAAATTAACTCAAAATGGATTAAAGATCTAAATGTAAGACCAGAAACTATAAAACTCCTAGAGGAGAACATAGGCAAAACACTCCGCGACATAAATCACAGCAGGATCCTCCATGACCCATCTCCCAGAATATTGGAAATAAAAGCAAAAATAAACAAATGGGACCTAATGAAAACCAAAAGCTTCTGCACAGCAAAGGAAACTGTAAGCAAGGTGAAAAGACAGCCTTCAGAATGGGAGAAAATAATAGCAAATGAAGCAACTGATAAAGGATTAATCTCCAAAATATACAAGCAACTCCTGCAGCTCAATTCCAGAAAAATAAACGACCCAATCAAAAAATGGGCCAAAGAACTAAACAGACATTTCTCCAAAGAAGACATATAGATGACTAACAAACACATGAAAAGATGCTCAACATCACTCACAATCAGAGAAATGCAAATTAAAACCACAATGAGGTACCATTTCACGCCAGTCAGAATGGCTGCTATCCAAAAGTCTACAAGCAATAAATGCTGGAGAGGGTGTGGAGAAAAGGGAGTCCTCTTACACTGTTGGTGGGAATGCAAACTAGTACAGCCTCTATGGAGAATAGTGCGGAGATTCCTTAAAAAACTGGAAATAGAACTGCCATACGACCCAGCAATCCCACTCTTGGGCATACACACCAAGGAAACCAGAATTGAAAGAGACACATGTACTCCAATGTTCATTGCAGGACTGTTTATTATAGCCAGGACATGGAAGCAACCTAGATGTCCATCCGCAGACGAATGGATAAGAAAGCTGTGGTACATTTACTCAATGGAGTACTACTCAGCAATTAAAAAGAATACATTTGAATTAGTTATAATGAGGTGGATGAAACTGGAGCCTATTATACAGAGTAAAGTAAGCCAGAAAGAAAAACACCAATACAGTATATTAACACATATATATGGAATATAGCAAGAGGATAACGATAACCCTGTATACGAGACAACAGCAGAGACTTGGATGTCTGGAGCAGTCTTTCAGACTCTGGGAGAGGGCGAGGGTGGGATAAATAGGAGAATGGATTGAAACATGTATATTATCAAATGTGAAACAAATCTGACGTGGTTGGGGGTTCCCCACCTCAACACTCTGCATTTAAGAGGCCGTTCCTTCCGGAAGTGTATAAATTAGCCTGGGATAGAACCTGCACACTGAATTTACTAATTAAGAAATGAGAAACCAGAACTATAAAGGTGGCATAAAAATACAAGAAACTATTCTTAAGTAATCTTTTAAAACTTTGAACAGACTTACAGATTTTACCATTTGTTATATACTGGTATATATAATTTAACTAGAACCATAAGAAAATTAGTATTGTGTGAATTCTGAAATACTTTCAACATGTTGTAGGAGTGATGGGGACTTTCTTGAGTTTTACACATTCATAAGTGAATGGTCTGTATCTCGTGCCTTTGTTGGTTTTCTGTGAGCTGTGGTTTCTGGGACGTGAGCAGCTCTCATTCCTGTAACTCTTGTAATCCAGTCATTCGTGTGCCTCCTTCATGAGGATTCAGTACGGCTGTGGTGCTGTTATCCCTCTGATAGGAACTCTAACTCAGTGTAAAGCCCCAAAGGTCTGTTACTTATTTTTATTTTACATTGTACTATATTTTATTTACAGTGTTGTGTTTGTTTCAGGAGTATAGCAAAGTGATACAGTCATATATATATATATATATGAATTAACAAAAGCAGTTCCCGTCTTTTGATGGGGTACTCATGGTTTATAACATTAATGGCATTATTTTGAGAGAGGGATAACTTAGGTATGGTATTGGGTTCTTTTTTCTTCTTGCAGCCTGAGGCAGTTGTAAAATAACTTAATGGAGCTTTTTACAATTGTGAAAACAACAGAATAGGAAAAACAAGAGACCTCTTCAAGAAAATTAGAGATTCCAAGGGAACATTTCATGCAAAGATGGGCTCGATAAAGGACAGAAATGGTATGGACCTAACAGAAGCAGAAGATATTAAGAAGAGGTAGCAAGAATACACAGAAGAACTGTACAAAAAAGATCTTCACGACCAAGATAGTCACGATAACGTGATCACTGACCTAGAGCCAGACATCTTGGAATGTGAAGTCAAGTGGGCCTTAGAGAGCATCACTACAAACAAAGCTAGTGGAGGTGATGGAATTCCAGTTGAGCTATTTCAAATCTTGAAAGATGATGCTGTGAAAGTGCTGCACTCAATACGCCAGCAGATTTGGAAAACTCAGCAGTGGCCACAGGACTGGAAGAGGTCAGTCTTCATTCCAATCCCAAAGAAAGGCAATGCCAAAGAATGCTCAAACTACCGCACAATTGCACTCATCTCACACGCTAGTAAAGTCATGCTCAAAATTCTCCAAGCCAGGCTTCAGCAGTATGTAAACCGTGAACTCCCAGATGTTCAAGCAGGTTTTAGAAAAGGCAGAGGCACCAGAGATCAAATTGCCAACATCTGCTGGATCATGGAGAAAGCAAGAGAGTTCCAGAAGAGCATCTATTTCTGCTTCATTGACTATGCCAAAGCCTTTGACTGTGTGGATCACAATAAACTGGAACATTCTGAAAGAGATGGGAATCCCAGACCACCTGACCTGCCTCTTGAGAAACCTGTATGCAGGTCAGGAAGCAACAGTTAGAAGTGGACATGGAACAACAGACTGGTTCCAAATAGGAAAAGGAGTACGTCAAGGTTGTATATTGTCACCTTGCTTATTTAACTTTTATGCAGAGTACATCATGAGGAACGCTGGGCTGGAAGAAGCACAAGCTGGAATCAAGATTGCTGGGAGAAATATCAATAACCTCAGATATGCAGATGACACTACCCTTATGGCAGAAAGTGAAGAGGAGCTCAAAAGCCTCTTGATGAAAGTGAAAGAGGAGAGTGAAAAGGTTGGCTTGAAGCTCAACATTCAGAAAACAAAGATCATGGCATCTGGTCCCATCACTTCATGGGAAATACATGGGAAAACAGTGGAAACAGTGTCAGACTTTATTTTTTGGGGCTCCAAAATCACTGCAGATGCTGATTGCAGCCATGAAATTAAAAGACGCTTACTCCTTGGAAGAAAAGTTATGACCAACCTAGATAGCATATTAAAAAGCAGAGACATTACTCTGCCAACCAAGGTCCGTCTAGTCAAGGCTATAGTTTTTCCGGTGGTCATGTATGGATGTGAGAGTTGGACTGTGAAGAAAGCTGATCGCCGAACAATCGATGCTTTTGAACTGTGGTGTTGGAGAAGAGTCCTGAGAGTCCCTTGGACTGCAAGGAGATCCAACCAGTCCATTCTAAAGGAGAGCAATCCTGGGTGTTCATTGGAAGGACTGATGCTAAAGCTGAAACTGCAATACTTTGGCCACCTCATGCGACGAGTTGACTCACTGGAAAAGACTCTGATGCTGGGAAAGATTGGGGGCGGGAGGAGAAGGAGACGACGGAGAATGAGATGGCTGGATGGCATCACCGACTGTGGACATGAGTTTGAGTGAACTCCGGGAGTTGGTGATGGACAGGGAGGCCTGGCGTGCTATGATTCATGGGGTCGCGGAGAGTCGGACACGACTGAGCGACTGAACTGAACTGAACTGAACTGAACTGATTCTATAGTATTTTTTCATTTGGTGAAATTTTAACTGTTAATGTTTTTGGCATTGTGCTTTGTACCATTTATTAAATAAAAGTTAAAAAATAAAAATAAAAAAAATAAATTAAAAAAAAAAGAATCTTGGTTTCCAGAGGCAGGTGGTAACTGAACAAAGGCAGGAAAAAGGTACTCACTCTGCTTATAAGATAAATAAGTACAAGGGACGTAATGTACAACATGATGAACAGGGTCAGCATGGCTGTATGCTGCATATGAAAGCTGTTCAAAGAGTAAATCATAAGAATTCTCATCAAGAAAAAATGTTCTTCATTCTTTAATTTTGTTTCCATATGAGATGGACGTTCACTAACTTCCTGTGATAATCATTCCACGATGTATGTCAGTCAGATCAGAATGCTGTACACCTAGACTTACACGGTGCTGCGTGTCAGTTACATCTCAATAAAACTGGAAGAAAAAACAAGCTTGCTTTTAATCCCTCAATGATACACAGTACATCTCCCAAAACATATCATTGCTATTTCTGGGTCATTCTTTTCTCCTGAGCTCCAAACCTGTTTCTCCAACTACCTTCTGTATATCCTCACTTAGAAGTCCCGTGAAAAGCGAAAGTTGCTCAGTCCTCTTTGCGACCCCATGGAATTCTCAGTCCATGGGATTCTCCAGGCCAGAATACTGGAGTGGGCAGCCTTTCCTGTCTCCAGGGGAACTTCCCGACCAGGGATCGAACCCAGGTCTCCCACATTTCTTGGGGATTCTTCACTACCTAAGCCACATGGGAAGCCCAAGAATCCTGGAGTGGGTAGCCTATCCCCACTTCTCCAGGGGACCTTCCCAACCCAGGAATCGAACCGGGGTCTCCTGCACTGCAGGAGAATTCTGTACCAGCTGAGCTACCAGGCAAGCCCCAGAAATCCTGCAGGTTCTTCCTTAAACTCCACAAGCCCCAGACTGAACTCTTCCCTCTTCTCACTTGCTGGGCTCTGGACTTATCCTTTCCTCTCTCCAGCCAGCCGAGTAGCTCAAGTCAGGAACCTGGGTGTCACCGCCATGATTCCTCATTCTCCCTAACGGGAGAGTTCTCTCCTGCTACCACTCTACAGAGCAGGGTCTTACTTCAGCTAAGAACTTAAGTCAAAAGGGCAAACTCCTCAGTGCCCCTAATTCCTTGCTGAAGCCTCTGGTATCAGTCTTGTACTCTGTAAGACCAGAGTTTTCTCTACTCCAGCCGTTCTCTCCCTGTGCCCCCTACTTGCCCTGTACCTAATACCCCTAACACTGTCCTGAATCTTCCTTAACACTCACTTGCTGGGATCTTGCTTGTCGTCCAGAATCTGCCTTCTAATGCTGTGACAGAAGTTCCATCTTTGGTTGGGGAACTAAGATCCCCATGCCGAGGTGCAACTGATGCACACACTGCAACTAGAGGTTGCCCCAACAGTCACTTCCCCGTTTAGAGAGGTTCCTCGTGGCATCATCCACAGGTAAAGTAAAGCACCGGAAAGCACAGAGAGGATGTGACAGGGAAGACTTTGCAACAGTAAAGACACTCGAGGGCTGCAGGTTCATGATTTAACACGGTGTCTCTGCTCCATCATCACCCTGCACCACCATCACCCAGGGTGTTGCATAACAGTTGGCTACACATGGGGAAAGCAGCTCTATCAACAGCCGACAGTCAGGTGACAATCTTCTGACAAGGAAGTGCTTCCATCAGACGAAGAGTCATGAGTTAGCTAAAGGCCAGACTAAGAATGGTATTGCTATTATGACCACAGTCTAATCACGACTCCTCCCCTCTATTGAACTCTTAGTTTAAGCTCCCTAAATAGAACTCACCATTTCACTGGTCACTGTTTAAAAGCCAGTTTTTGCCACGTTCCAGTTCTGAGATCTCCTGGAATCAGTCAGCACAAAGACTTATCTAAAACCATTAACATGTGGCATATACCTGATGCTGGTTATTTTCCAACAGCTGAGGACTGGCTGATATTTAAAAGAATTCTGACTCAACCCAATGCAAACCACACATATAAAGCAGTAAGGAGGAGACTGTGTTTCCTAAATATATGGACAAATAAGCTACAGAATTTTTATTTCAAAGCCAAATTTTAGTCTCAATGCTGATAAGCTCCCTGAGGTGGGACGAAGCCATCTTTCTTTCAATTACCCCTTTCTATGCTTTTTGCACCACACTGTTGTTTTGAAGGGTATACATGCAAATAACAGCAGTGGATTCCTCTTTTTAAAATAATAAAATGTTATAGGTAAGACTAAATAAAATCCCCTTTGAGATGCCCACTGAACTCCCCCTACTTGCCTTAGAGGAAGCACGAGGGCTTTTCCTGGGCACTGTTATATCCATGTGACAGGAAACAGAATACTGCTTTATGAGCACCTTCTTGTATGTATATTGGTCTATAAATGGTGTCCTCCTGTACATGTTATGATGCATCTTCCCTTGTCCAACTCAGCAGTTTATCTCGACAGGTTCCCGTGTCCATTCCATCTCCACTTCCTTTTTAAGTACCGTATTTACTGATGTATGCTGCCCTGGGTCTTCACTGCTGTGCGTGGGCTTTCTCTAGTTGCGACGAGCACTCTCTCGAGTTGCCGTGCACGGGTGTCTCATGGTGGTCGTTTCTCTTGTTGTAGAGCACAGGCTCTCAGGCACACAGGCTTCAGTCGCTGTGGCACATGGATGCAGTAGTTGCGGCTGTTGGGCTTAGCTGCTCCTCAGCACATGGGATTTTCCCAGATCAGGGGTCGAAACGTGTGTCCTCTGTATTGACACACAGATTCTTAAACACTGGACCCTAGAGAAGCCCTGTAACTCCACTTGTTTATTCTCAATTGTTGAAGAGTATTCCCTAGTGTCAACTGACAAGATAGATGCAACCGTTCTAGTGATGAACACTTCGTTTGCTTACAAATAGTCACTGTGGCAGACAAACCACAGAAAACATGCTTGATGTATGTAATTACTTCTCTATGGTAGAAATTAGTCTATATCCGGTTCTGAGAAGATGCCTATTTTTATTTTACTTGATGCTGCTGTTAACACTTGTCAGTTTCTCCAAGATTTCCTCATACCCCTGGACAATGCTTGCTATCTTGTTATTTCCATTCGTGTGTTACTTTTATCATCATCATCATCATCATCAACTAGTTTAAAACTAGTTAATCCTTTAACCAGAAAATTTCATGGTTAGCTTATCTCCAGAAGTCTCCCTTTCAGAAAAATGGGGTTTGCAAAGCTGAATGCAAGACAGACTGTAACTCCCCAGCCTCGACACATTTCACTGTTTGGATTTTACAGTATGTCATTGTACTGCCAGGCAGCAAAGATTCCTTGGTAGTTTACTGATCATTTCTCAATTCAGATTGTAAAATCTAATTCATAAGGTGTCTGAGTGCTAACTGTCAACTCACATGACTAATGTGGGCAAGCCATCCTGTTTCTCTTCTAAGAACAGCCATAGAATGGAAGAGAGATGAAGTTATTTTGCAAAAAGATGTATCAAGGCATCAAGAAATCTCATCCCTAATCTAACCGAAAGGATGAGGAGATGTACTTTAAGTGTCTTTGAGGCAGTCTGAGAACAGAGGGGTTACTCTTTTCTCTAAGACATGCATTTTCCTGTCTACTTTGCCACCTGACTTGCCAGCCTGCTCTTTCTGCACTAATCTTAAATCGCCCATTGCTCTTCTTTGATTCCGTGGTACAATTGCATGTAATTTCCAGTAGGTACATGCTATGAAAAAGGTCTGCCCATCTGCTTATTCTTTCCAGAACAAGTTAGGAAAAGTCTTGGAGAATAATATTTTATGCAAACAAAAAATCATGTAGCTAAATGTTGATTATATTTTCAATCAATATAAATGAAGATGGAATATAAATATAACACAACATAAATTTAAATGAAAAGTGAAAACCTCATCCCTCTCAGTTCTGCATTATCAATGTGTCAACTTAATTATAAACAGAAATCATGTCAGGACTTCTCTAGAGGTCCAGTTGTTAAGACTCTATGCTTCCACTGCAAGGGGCACAGGTTCAATTCTTGGTCAGGGACCTAAGATCCCAGATACTATGCCAAAAAAAAGGAAAGAAAGAAAGATCATGCCTATAGACACAGGCTTAATTTCAAAATAAACTATCTAGATGTCCAAAATTAAGGGATAATCCATACAGAACATTATTCAGCCACTAAAAATGCTGTCATTGAAAAATATTTAATGAAATTAGCAAAAAAGAGGCTTCCCAGGTCATGCTAGTGGTAAAGAACCCGCATGCCAATGCAGGAGACATGAGAAATGCAGGTTCAATCCCTGGGTCATGAAGATCCCCTGGAGAAAGGAATGGCAAAACACTCCTGTGTTCTTGCCTGGGAAATCCCATGAACAGAGGAGCCTGGAAGGCTACAGTCCATGGGGTCTCATAGAGTCAGACATGACTGAAGCAACTTAACATAGCACATGCGAAAAAGAAAAACAGAAAAACCACATGTACATAAGTAGACCCCTTTTTCACGCCATTCTTTATCTTATGCTTTTATTTATGTCTATGTAAAACATTCAAATGCATTACTCTGCAAAAAAAAAAAATCTAAGTAACAAAGGTTAACTCTGAGTGCCGGCATTATGAATAATTTAATTCCTCCTCTGCAGTTACTATACTTAAAGATTTCCTGCAATGATTGTGTTTTAGTTTTGCCATCAGACTTTAACAGTAATTATTTAGTTATTTATTATTGCCATATGTACAGCATGTGGGATTTTGGTTCCCCATCCAAGGATCAAACCTGTGCTCCCTGCAGTGGAAGTGCAGTCTTAACCTTGGACCGCCAAGGAAGTTCCCTAATGGTTATGTTTTAAAATAATAATTATAAGCTCACTGGTTACGAGCTCACAATAGCTCATGGAGTAGAGTCAGCTCTGGCACCAAGTCTGTAACAAGCAGCTTTGTGTACCGTCCATGCCCGTGACACAGGTACTCACAAGACTCATCCGAAGTGATGCTGGGGAAACGGTCACACTCTGGGTCCATGGTAACTGAGACTTCAAGTTTCTGTAACTCCATTTCCCTTGGCACTTTATCAGAGCCAAGAGGCCACTTGTAGAAACCAATAATATAGTCATAATATCTGTGTGAGAGAGAGGGTCAAACAAAATTTTAAACCATTGTTGTTCATTCGCTAAATTGGGTCTGACTCCGCGTGACAACCTGAAGTACAGCACACCAGGCTTCCCTGTCTTTCACTAGGTGTGTGAAGCTGGGGATGCAAGCTCATTGTGATTAGTGATGGGGCAGGGCGGGGAGGAGGGGAGGAGGAAGCTTCCTTTCCGAGGTGAGCACCAAGAAGAAAATTTTCTCTGTATGTGACACCTACATCAGTGGCAGCCACACCAAAGATGGAAGATCAGAGATGACAAGAATACAGATTTCCTAATGATACTGTTGAGCCACGTAGCCAACCAGCCCTGAAATCTTTTGGACTTCTCAATGTGCAAGATGCTTTACCATCTGAGCCACCAACAACTGAATGGCTCAAGATTAAAAAGGAGTAGACAGGGCTGTCTGCTGTCACCCGGTTTGCTTCATCTATACTGAGTACATGGATGAGAAATGCCAGGTGGATGAGTTACTAGCTGGAATCAAGATAGGCTGGAGAACCTCAGATATAAGGATGATACCACTCTAATGGCAGAAAGAGAAGAGGAAGTAAAAAGCCTCCTGATAAGGGTGAAGGAGGAGAGTGAAAGAGCTGTTTTAAAACTAAACATTAAAAAAACTAAGATCATGCCATCTGGCCCCATTAGGTGGTGGTTGAGACACTAAGTCATGTCTGACTCTTATGACCCCATGGACTATAGCCTGCAAGGCTCCTCTGCCTGTGGGATTCTCCAGGCAAGAATACTGAAGTGGGTTGTCATTTCCTTCTCCAGAGAATCTTCCCGACCCAGGGATTGAACCAGGGTCTCCTGCTTTGCAGGCAGATTCTTTACCAAATTAGCTACTGGCCCCATTACTTCATGGAAAATAGAGGGGGAAAACTTTAAAGTTAGTGACAGATTTCCTCTTCTTGCGCTCCAAAATCACTGTGGATGGTGACTGTAGCCATGAAATTGGAAGATATTTGTTTCCTGGCAGGAAAGCTATGAAAACTAGACAGTGTGTTGAAAAGCAGAGATAGTACTCTGTTGAAAGCTCCTTCAAACTGTGGTGCTGGAGAAGACTCCTGAGAGTCTCTTGGACAGCAAGGAGATCAAACCAGCCAATCCTCAGGGAGATCAACCCCGACTATTCACTGGAAGGACTGATGCTGAAGCTGAACCTTCAGTATTTTGGTCATCTGATGTGAACAGCTGACACGCTGGAAAAGTCCCCGATGCTGGGAAAGACTGAAGGCAGAAGGAGAAGAGGGTGTCATAGGATGAGACGGCAGGATGGAATCACCAAGGCAATAGATATGAATTTGGGCAAACTTCGGAAGATGCTGAGGGACAGAGGTCTGGCATGTTGCCTCCATGGGGTCACGGAGAGTTAGACGCGACTGGGCAACTGAACGACGACGACGACGACGACGACGCGTGAGATAACAGGTTCTCTTTCCGTTCAAGCCAGACCGAGCCGGGGCTCCTGTCACCTTCCAACAAAAGTGTCCCAGCTAACAGCACCGAAGAATCCTCAGAGGGCCTGGACAGTTCACATTCTGCTGGGACCCGACTGTCAGAGGAGGAGGGGAGGAAATAAACATTTGAAGGTGCTAGAAGATAAAAGAGCACATAGTCTGCAAAGCCTAAAATATGCCACAGATTCTGATAAGCCAGAAGGCTGTATAAGCTACTTAGATATAAGACTGTCTTGTGTTTTTCCAGGGAAGTAAGGAGAGATGGGAAAGTTCTGATGAACTTGGAAGTGTCTGGAAGTTAACCAGTGAGACAGTGAAACAGATAAAGGTGCTGAGGAAAATCATTAGCTTAGGAAAATCTTTTTATACTTTAAAAATCTTTATTTACTTGGCCGGGCTGAGCCTTAGTTCTGGCATGTGGGATCTAGTTCCCTTACTGAGGACTGAACCTGGGCCCCTGCATTGGCAACCTCCAGGAAGTCTAAGCCCCTGGACCACCAAGAAAGTGCCTATCGAAAAGTCCTGACAGATTCAAAAGGAAATAAAGATCACAAAACTGTATAGCTAAAAATGGTTAATACGGTAATCCTAGGGCTTCCCAGGTGGCGCTAGTGGTAAAGATCGCCAGTTGCTGATGCAGGAGATACAGAGATGGCGGTTCCATCCCTGGCTCAGGAAGATCCCCTGGAGCAGGAAATGACAACCCACTCCAGTATTCTTGCTTAGAAAATTATATGTGCAGAGGCGGCTTAAGGGCTACAGTGCATGGGGACACAACAAGTCAGACACAACTGAGCACATAGCAATCTTATGTCTCAGTTCAGTTCAGTCGCTCAGTTGTGACTGACTCTCCGTGACCCCATGAATCACAGATGCCAGGCCTCCCTGTCCATCACCAACTCCCGGAGTTCACTCAAACTCATGTCCATTGAGTCGGTGATGCCATCCAGCCATCTTATTCCTTGTTATCTCCTTCTCCTCCTGCCCCTAATCCCTAATCTTATTTCTACACTACCATAATTTTAAAAAAATTTAAAGGAAATTAAAGCTGTTGGCAGCTTTGAGTCAGGTGCTGGCTTGTCCCAAATAAGGAAATCTTGGCCCTGGATATTAAAACTCTAACAGAAAACTCTAGTCAATACTATGGTTTTCCCAGTAGTCACGTATGGATGTGAGAGTTGGACTATAAAGAAAGCTGAGTGCCGAAGAATTGATGCTTTTGAACTGTGGTGTTGGAGAAGACTCTTGAGAGTCCCTTGGGCTGCAAGGAGATCCAACCAATCCATCCTAAAGGAGATCAGTCCTGGGTGTTCATTGGAAGGACTGATGCTGAAGCGAAACTCCAATACTTTGGCCACCTGATGTGAAGAACTGACTCATTTGAAAAGACCATGATGCTTTGAAAGATTGAAGGAGGGAGGAAAATGGGACGACAGAGGATGAGATGGTTGGATGGCATCACATATTCAATGGACATGAGTTTGAGTAAGCCCTGGGAGTTTGTGATGGACAGGGAGGCCTGGTGTGCTGTAGTTCATGGGGTCAAAAAGAGTGGGACACAACTGAGCGACTGAACTGAACAGAAAACTCTAAGGGATCAGACTCAATGGTATCCAAGGTGCCTGTGAAGAGTCAATAGCTCTGTCGTCTCCACCTCTTTGCGGCCCCATGGGCTGTAGCCCACCTGGCTCTTCTGTCCATGGAATGCTCCAGGCAAGGATACTTGAGTGGGTAGCCTCTCCCTTCTCCAGGGGATCTTCCCCACCCAGGGATTCAACATGGGTCTCTTGCATTGCAGGCAATAGATGCCTTACCATCTGAGCCACCAGGGAAGCCCATTTTAGCTTGTCAGGAACTGGAACTAAAGTATTGGTTAAATAAGGAGGGAAAAAGGGAAAAAGAAAAAACTGGCATGTGATCTTGTTCTAAAAGCTAAGGAAGCAGTCACGTACCAGACAGAACTCTGCCTGCAAAATGCATACTGTTTCAAAGCAGGGGTTGAGAGAAGTGGGTTCTTCAGGAGACAGGAGCCATGAGGATCTGAACACACTGGGCCTCGGTTTTACCTGTTCTCCATGGCCTAGAGATTCTAGAATGCCCCATCATCTCTAAACCTTTTCAACTCCATCATGCCTTTACTCTGAAGCAGTAAAGGGCCCTCCTCAGTTCCGAAAACACTCTCCTGAATGCTTTCAACTCTCGGCCATAAGGCCTAATGTTTTATAACCTGCTTCCTAACATGCAGGGTATAATTAATAGCTGCTTCCCACACAGGGCACAAATTAGTTAGGCAAAGTCCTCAGATAACTACCTGCACTCCCTTAGGATGCCAAGCCTTGTTTTTTAAACCCTCTCACAGCTTATTCAAGTTCCGGTTATCTAACCATGGTTGCCTTACATCATCCACGCTTTCTCGCTATACTCACACCATTCAGCTTACACTGTGTCCGTATTTTACTAGCAGTATGGCACAGAAGGAAAATCCAGTTTTATGAACTGAGTCCCAGAGCAGATAAGGTGTGTTTATTGTTAAAAGATTCCCAAGTCATGATCTTCCATTAAATGGCCTTCAGGTACTTTTTCCTTCTCAATATCCCAAGGCTGGTAATCAACCACCTTGATGTTACTTCTTCACCCAGACTCCAGCCATTCTGACCTGATGGCAGATTCAACACCAAAGACTCATTAGAGTAAGCATCTGAAATGAGGGAAGCGTTGTCCCTCTGCTTACTGAGTGGCTCAAAACTGAAGGAGAAACCATCTCTGCCATCGACTTCGTGAGTCTCTTCGGCCAAAGCCTAAGTCCAGGCCTAGCTGGGGTCAGCAGGTGCTAATGTGACTCCTGCATTTCCCTCCCAGCGGCTTGGTGTCCTGCAAGCACAATTAAGCTCTAACGACCTCAAGGAACAAGGACCAAATCTGAGGGAGGGAAGGACCTGTACGGTGAGCACCAAACCACACTCCTTCAGGGCACCTTTAGAACTGTCCTGCCCTTTAGGACAGGTCGAAAACTGAGGCTTCTTGAGACATCTCCCCAAGGGCAGTCCGCCTTGCAGCGGTGTAGTTAGCAAATCCAGCGCTGTGGCACAAAACCACAAGTCAACTTTTACCTTTGCTCAGTCTGTAAGTTGTGTCCCACCCTTTGTGACCCCATAGACTGTAGCCGCCAGGCTCCTCTGTCCATGGGGATTTTCCAGGCAAGAATGCTGGAGTGGGTTGCCATTTCCTCCTCCAGGGGATCTTCCCCACCCAGGTAGGGATGTAACCCATGTCTCTTGTGTCTCCTCCATTGGCAGGCAGATTCTTTCCAGCTGAGCCACCAGAGAAGTTCCCCCCGACCCACCCCAGTCAACTTGACATCAATTGTAAAAAGAAACAAAAAGCTAGCACTGTGGGCTGCCTCCCTACTACACAATTCACCCTGTGGCCAATGGGGTGACAGACCTGAGGCGAGGTGCTAAGGATCTAAACAGGAAGCTGGGAGAGCAAGCACAGAAGTGCTTCTGGCCAACAAAAGGAGAAGCAGGTACTGCAGTGTAGTGACCATACCAAAGTTCAGTTCAGTTCAGTCGCTCAGTCGTGTCCGACTCTCCGCAACCCCATGAATCACAGCACGCCAGGCCTCCCTATCCATCACCAACTCCCAGAGTTCACTCAAACTCATGTCCACAGAGTCGGTGATACCATCCAGCCATCTCATTCTCGGTCGTCCCTTTCTCCTCCCGCCCCCAAACTTTCCCAGCATCAGAGTCTTTTCCAGTGAGTCAACTCATCGCATGAGGTGGTCAAAGAATTGCAGTTTCAGCTTTAGCATCAGTCCTTCCAATGAACACCCAGGATCGATCTCCCTTAGAATGGACTGGTTGGATCTCCTTGCGGTACAAGGGACTCTCAAGAGTCTTCTCCAACACCACAGTTCAAAAGCAGTGTAGTGACCATACCAAAGTAGTGAGGTGAAAATATCCCACACTTTGCTTGGAACAGAGATTTTGGAAGGGAAGGGGAGTTTGGGGCAATGCTTCAACCTAAGGACTTTCTGCCACCTGAACTGTTACCGGATTGGGGGAGGAGAGATTGCCTATAAATGACAAGCCACTTTGGGAAGCCCCTAGTCCGCAAACTTTAAGAACCCATCTTCCTCCTAGAACTCCCTCCAGATAAACTGCCATTAACCCTCCATCCACTCCATTCTCCGAGGCGATCATGGCCACAAACTCTGAGCACCCTACCCCTTCCGCTCAATATCCTGCACCCGAAACGGGGTTCCAGAGCACCCAGGAAGTCCCTTAGGAGGCGGGGGTGGGGGAGGGAGGGGAAGTCAGGGGAAGAGCTTGCGTTCCAGTCCCTGCTGGCTCAAGCCTTCTCTGCTCTTCCAGCCCCGTGACTGTGGTCTGGTCACTGGCCGGTTCAGCTGTCAAACAGGGGCCAGCGCGTGGCGAGGCTGGGCGGCCGAGCAGGCGGTAAGAGGCTTCAGGCGCTCCTGCTCCCGGCCCCCGCGCCCGCGCCGCGTCCCGGGTGGCCCGTCCCTCCCGGTCCCGGGGTCTCCGGGCCCCCTCCCTGGCCGCCCGTCGGGAGCGCTCACCGCCGAAACGCTTCCTGCAGGATTGCGCATGAGGGGCCGGCCTTGGAAGTGGCGCTGTGCCCGAAGAAGAAGTTTCCGGGCGAGAGGTGAAGCAGGCGCGGGGTCGTCGTCACAGAGAGAGGCAGCGGCCAAAGATTCAGGTCTCGCGAAGCGGAGACGCGCGGGCTCCGCGCCGCCAGCGCCGCCTGCAGCGCCAGCAGCGCCAGCAGCCCGGGTAGCCTCAGCCTCCCCAGCCCGCGCTGCTCCATGGCTGCTCAGCTGCCCTCCACCGGGGCCCGCCCCGTAAGCACCGGCCGCCGCCTCGGCTCCTGATCCCGCCGGAGTCCGGGGGAAGGTGCGTCCAGCGAGCGAGTCCGAGAGACAGCTGAGTGTGCTCCGCCCGGACCCCGCCTCCAGAGGCTGGGGCAGCCACGGGGATCAGTGCCCGGCCGCAGCAGCCTTCTGCCCCCAGCCCAAGTCGGGTTTCCTCCCTGCCCAAACCTCCCGCTGGCAGCGCTGGGGTTCCTGCAGCAGCTCGCCTCCGTGAAACTGCAGAACGCCCGCCACGGAACACCCAACTTCCTCCCGCCCCTACCACCAGATAATCGGGGTGGTTGCTGCTGCTGCTGCTGCTAAGTCACTTCAGTCGTGTCCGACTCTGTGTGACCCCATAGACGGAAGCCCACCAGGCTCCCCCATCCCTGGGATTCTCCAGGCAATCGGGGTGGTTACTTGACCCTAAGTCTGGATTTCTCTAAAACGGCAATTCAGCTGTAAATATTATAGCCTGCCGTCAGAACTCCTTAGGACAGAGTTTTGAGCAGATGGGAGGTTAAAGATTAGGCGGGAGATACTCCGTAAGAATGGAGAAGGCAATGGCAAGCCACTCCAGTACTCTTGCCTAGAAAATCACATGGACAGAGGAGCCTGGTGGGCTACAGTCCATGGGGTCGCTACTAGTCGGACAAGACTGAGCGACTTCACTTTCACTTTTCACTTGCACACATTGGAGAAGGAAATGGCAACCCACTCCAGTGTTCTTGCCTGGAGAATCCCAGGGATGGCGGAGCCTTTTGGGCTGCCGTCTATGGGGTCGCACAGAGTCGGACACGACTGAAGCGACTTAGCAGCAGCAACAGCAACTCCGTAAGAAAATGGGCGATATTGAATCTTCCCACTTAGACATCTCTAACTTTGTAAAACCGGTTTATGCTTAGTGTCGAAGTCTCATCAGTTCAATTCAGTCGCTCAGTCGTGTCCGACTCTTTGCGACCACATGAACGCCAGGCCTCCCTGTCCATCACCAACTCCCGGAGTCCACCCAAACCCATGTCCATTGAGTTGATGATGCCATCCAACCATCTCATCCTCTGTCATCCCCTTCTCCTCCTGCCCTCAATCCTTCCCAGCATCAGGGTCTTTTCCAATGAGTCAGCTCTTTGCATCAGGTGGCCAAAGGATTGGAGTTTCAGCTTCAACATCAGTCGTTTCAATGAACACCCAGGACTGATCTCCTTTAGAATGGACTGGTTGGATCTCCTTGCAGTCCAAGGAACTCTCAAGAGTCTTCTCCAACACCACAGTTCAAAAGCATCAATTCTTCAGCGCTCAGCTTTCTTCACAGTCCAACTCTCACATCCATACATTACCACTGGAAAAACCATAGCCTTGACTAGACGGATCTTTGTTGGCAAAGTAATGTCTCTGCTTTTTAATATGCTTTCTAGGTTGGTCATAACTTTCCTTCCAAGGAGTGTCTTTTAATTTCATTGCTGCAATCACCATCTGCATTGATTTTGGAGCCCAGAGAAATAAAGTCAGCCACTGTTTCCCCATCTATCTGCCATGAAGTGACGGGATAGGATGCCATGATCTTA
Source organism: Moschus berezovskii (assembly GCF_049115385.1). Lineage (NCBI taxonomy): Eukaryota > Metazoa > Chordata > Mammalia > Artiodactyla > Moschidae > Moschus > Moschus berezovskii. The sequence continues at coordinate 71,104,925 of NC_142477.1, forward strand.
GTTTTCTGAATGTTGGGCTTTAAGCCAACTTTTTCACTCTCCTCTTTCACTTTCATCAAGAGGCCTTTGAGTTCCTCTTCACTTTCTGCCATAAGTGTGGTGTCATCTGCATATCTGAGGTTATTGATATTTCTCCCGGCAATCTTGATTCCAGCTTGTGCTTCCATCTATCAACTGGCAAAGAGATGCTCCTTGACCAAACTTTAGTCAGGCTCTCTTAAACCCTCTTCTTGACCAGCATAGCCCAGTTCTAGCAAGGATCCTGAGAAGTTAATGGATTAAGAATCCCCCAGAACCACCACCCTTGATATGGGATCACCCTGGGATCCTGCAGCAAGAATTCTATTAGGTTGGTTTGGGAAGAATCTCCCTTACTCTTGATGTCTCCTCTTCATAATTCTCCGTCCACGCGCCACGGCTGCCCCCTGCTCATTGGCTATAAAACCCCAGCTGTCGTTCTTGTCTTCAGAGTTGAGCCTGACCTCTCTCCCCTGTTGTGATTGTCTTGGCACATCCTGCAATAGTCCTGAATACACGTGGCAGAATAATTAAAAAGAAACAAAACAACTTATTCACACAATATTTTTGGATCAGTCATTCCTGAGGAGTGAGGTGCAAGGGGACAATAGGCAATTTATTTCTAGCTCAGGCTTTTTTTTTTTTGGCCTTGACATGTGGCATGTGTGAACTTAATTCCCTGACCAGGGATCAAATCCTAACCCCCTGCACTGGAAGTTTAGAGTCTTAATCACTGACCACCAGAGAAGTCGCTCTAGCTCAAGTTTATGGATAGATAATTTATCAGTCCCTGGTAAAGTCCCTGGTAAAATCCTTTGGCTTCCCTGGTGGCTCAGCTGGTGAAAAATCTGCCTGCAGTGCAGGAGACCTGGGTTCAATCCCTGGGTTGGGAAGAGCCCCTGGAGAAGGAAAAGGCTGCCCACTGCAGTATTCTGGCCTGGGAGAATTCCATGGACTGGTATAGTCCAGGGAGTCACAAAGAATCGGACACGACTGAGCGACTTTTACTTTCAAGGATTAGTTTCAGGGAAGAGAATCCACTCCCCTTAGTGTTAACAGAAAGGAATTAAATACAGGATATCGAGTGGCTCACAGAATCTTGAGAGAGCTGAAGAACGTGACTCGCAGCTGAAATTCCCAGAATTGTGACTAGGATCCCAACTGCTTACTGGAGAAACCTCTACTGTGGATGCTAGTTCTAGAATCTACACCAGTGAAAGGGATACCTCATGCATGATCTCTGTCCCCGCTTAACTTTCTTCTGAATAACACTCTGAAGTAACCGTTATATCTAATTACAGAATCTAAAAGCTATGGAATCTCAGCAGTGTGGCCGTCTGGGAAATGTAGTTTCCAGCCTCTGTAATATAGGAAGACATAGTAGAAGGAATTTCAAACAGGTGGATGCTGAGTGATCAAGTTCAGCAACCTCACAGAACGTGACAATTAACTGAGAAGAGTGGACGACCTAGGACCTGGGCAGACATGTGGGTAAAGCAGCCCTGAACTCCTGAGGAAGCATGAAGAGCCTGTGTTTGGGAGAGAGCCCCTGATATTAGACCTGGACCTTCCCTCTGACTACCTTTCTCTGCACTCACAACATACCCATAAAGAAGCCTGAAATATTTGTATATTCTGCAAATCATGAAAACATTGCAATCATGAAAACAGGTTGAGTTCCATTTGCCATAGTAATACTGAACTGGGCTCTCCCAGAAGGGCAGGAGGATTTGGAGTTCAATCTGGTTTGGCAACTGGAAAATATTTCTCCCAGTTTTGCAAAGATTAGCGGTAGAGATTAGATTCTCTCATTCCCTTATCTATTAAACAGTGCTATCTGGTGGGAACCTCAGCTCTCCTTCAACACTCCATCCACTTTCCTCTGTCAATGAATACAGTGTTTATTGCAGGGCACCACAAAAGGAGTTCAGGACAGCTAGTGCTCAGAAAGTCTTGGTGACCTGAACTGGCTCACTCAGCATCTACCTATTTGAAATTCCTTCTACTATGTCTTCCTATATTACAGAGGCTGGAAACTACATTTCCCAGACGGCCACACTGCTGAGATTCCATAGCTTTTAGCTTCTGTAATTAGATATAACGGTTACTTCAGAGTGCTATTCAGAAGAGAGTTAAGCGGGGACAGAGATCATGCATGAGGTGTCCCTTTCACTGGTGTAGATTCTAGAACTAGCATCCACAGTAGAGGTTTCTCCAGTAAGCAGTTGGGATCCTAGTCACAATTCTGGGAATTTCAGCTGCGAGTCACATTATTCAGCTCTTACAAGATTCTGTGAGCCACTCGATATCCTGTATTTAATTCCTTTCTGTTAATACTAAGGGGAGTGGATTCTCTTCCCTGAAACTAAGCCTTGAAATTGAAAGTCGCTCAGTCGTGTCCGATTCTTTGTGACTCCCTGGACTATACCAGTCCATGGAATTCTCCCAGGCCAGAATACTGCAGTGGGCAGCCATTTCCTTCTCCAGGGGCTCTTTCCAACCCAGGGATTGAACCCAGGTCTCCTGCACTGCAGGCAGATTTTTCACCAGCTGAGCCACCAGGGAAGCCAAAGGATTTTACCAGGGACTTTACTTTACCAGGGACTGATAAATTCAGTTCAGTTCAATCGCTCAGTAGTGTCCAACTCTTTGTGACTCCATGGACTGAAGCACCCCAGGCCTCTCTGAGCATCACCCACTCCCAGAGTTTACTCAAATTCATGTCCATTGAGTCGGGGATGCCATCAAACCATCTCATCCTCTGTTGTCCCCTTCTCCTCCTGCCTTCAGTCTTTCCCAGCATCAGGATATTTTCCAATGAGTCAGCTCTTTGCATCAGGTGGCCAAAGGATTGGAGTTTCAGCTTCAACATCAGTCCTTCTAATGATCACTCAGGACTGATCTCCTTTAGGATGGACTGGTTGGATCTCCTTGCAGTCCAAGGGACTCTTTAGAGTCTTCAACACCACAGTTCAAAAGCATCAATTCTTTGACACTCAGCTTTCTTCACAGTCCAACTCTCACATCCATACACAACTAATGGAAAAACCATGTCCTTCACTAGACGGACCTTTGTTGGCAAAGTAATGTCTCTGCTTTTTAATATGCTGTCTAGGTTGGTCATAACTTTCCTTCCAAGGAGTAAGCATCTTTTTATTTCATGGCTGCAGTCAACATCTGCAGTGATTTTGGAGCCCAAAAAAATAAAGTCTGCCACTGTTTCCACTGTTTCTCTATTTGCCATGAAGTGATGGGACCAGATGCCATGATCTTAGTTTTCTGAATGTTGAGCTTTAAGCCAACTTCTTCACTCTCCTCTTTCACTTTCATCAAGAGGCTCTTTAGTTCTTCGCTTTCTACCATAAGGGTGGTGTTATCTGCATATCTGAGGTTATTGATATTTCTCTCAGCAATCTTGATTCCAGCTTGTGCTTCAGCCCAGTGTTTCTCATGATGTACTCTGCATGTAAGCTAAATAAGCAGGGTGACAATATACAGCCTTGAAGTACTCCTTTTCCTATTTGGAACCAGTCTGTTGTTCCATATCCAGTTCTAACTATGCTTCCTGACCTGCAAACAGGTTTCTCAAGAGGCAGGTCAGGTGGTCTGGTATTCCCATCGCTTTCAGAATTTTCCACAGTTTATTGTGATCCACACAGTCAAAGGCTTTGGCATACATAGTCAATAAAGCAGAAACAGACTGATAAATTATCTATCCATAAACTTGAGCTAGAGTGACTTCTCTGGTGGTCAGTGATTAAGACTCTAAACTTCCAGTGCAGGGGGTTAGGATTTGATCTCTGGTCAGGGAATTAAGTTCACACATACCACATGTCGAGGCCAAAAAAAAAAAAAAGCCTGAGCTAGAAATAAATTCCCTATTGTCCCCTTGCACCTCACTCCTCGGGGATGACTGATCCAAAAATATTGTGTGAACAATTTTTTTAAAATTATTCTGCCACGTGTATTCAGGACTACTGAAGGATGTGCCAAGACAATCACAACAGGGGAGAGAGGTCAGGCTCAACTCTGAAGACGAGAAAGACAGCTGGGGTTTTATAGCCAACGAGCAGGGGGCAGCCGTGGCGCGTGGACGGAGAATTATGAAGAGGAGACATCAAGAGTAAGGGAGATTCTTCCCAAACCAACCTAATAGAATTCTTGCTGCAGGATCCCAGGGTGATCCCATATCAAGGGTGGTGGTTCTGGGGGATTCTTAATCCATTAACTTCTCAGGATCCTTGCTAGAACTGGGCTATGCTGGTCAAGAAGAGGGTTTAAGAGAGCCTGACTAAAGTTTGGTCAAGGAGCATCTCTTTGCCAGTTGATAGATGAAAATGTGCTCAGTCTAGGGCAGGAGTAAGTTGTATTACTTCTCATTCCTTTCTCTGCTTTCCTGACACCTTTAGGTCAAGCTGTGAGGGAAGAGAAAGCTCAGTGGATTCAAGTTAACAGAAGGGCAGGGCACTGGAACAAGGTAATGAAAGGCGGAAGTCATGTAGAGCTGATGCAAATTCTGCCACACCATGGGGATCACGTTAAGGAACTTGTATTTTATGCTAGAGACAATAGGAAACAAGCCACTGGCATGTATGAGTAAGGAAGTGACATGACCCAGTTTACCTTTTACAAAGAAGACTTTGGCAGCTGTGTTTCCACACTGGTTGAGGTGGGATGGGGTCAGTGGTATAAGAAGCAGGTGGAAAGATATTTCCAGGCCAAGACCTAAACGGCTACCTCATTCTTTCATCATCTCTGGGGAGGAAGGGGGAGCTAGGGGAGGGAGCGATTCTGTAGACACCAGAAGCAAAGGAATGAAAAATCTAGCAGCATGCCTAAGAAGAAATAAGAAAGCCCGTCTCAAGTAGGCTATGAGACTTTGACGATAAGCAGAAGCCGACTTTACAAAGTCAGAGATCATGTCTAAGTGGGAAGATTCAGAATCGCCCATTTTCTTATGGAGTATTTCCCGCCTAATCTTTACCCTCCCATCTGTTCAAAACTCTGTCCTAACTGATGCTAAAGCTGAAACTGCAATACTTTGGCCACCTCATGCGACGAGTTGACTCACTGGAAAAGACTCTGATGCTGTGAAAGGTTGGGGGCGGGAGGAGAAGGGGACGACAGAGAATGAGATGGCTGGATGGCATCACCGACCCTGTGGACATGAGTTTGAGTGAACTCCGGGAGTTGGTGATGGACGGGGAGGCCTGGCGTGCTGTGGTTCATGGGGTCGCGGAGAGTCGGACACGACTGAGCAACTGAAGTGAACTGAACTGAAGGAGTTCTGAAGGCACGCTCTAATATTTAAAGCTGAACTGCCATTTTAGAGAAATCCAGACTTAGGGTCAAGCAACCACCGCGGTTATGTGGTGTTAGGGGCGGGAGGAACTGGGGCGTTCCGTGGCGTGCGTTCCGCCAGCAGGAGTCTGGGCGTGGAGGAGAGCCGGATTGGGCTGGGCGCGGCCCGCCGCTGCGTCCGGGCGGTGGTCCCGGCGGCGCCCCGCCCTGTGGAGGCGGAGCCGAGGCGGGGCGGGGATCCGAAGGCCGCCCACCCGCCTGGAGGCGGGGCCCGGGCGGAGCGCAGTCAGCTGACGCTCGGGCTCGCTCGCTGCACGCACCTTCCCTGCCCTGGACGGGAAGTCCGGACCCGAGGCGGCGGCCGGTGCTTACGGGGCGGGCCCCGGTGGAGGGCAGCTGAGCAGCCATGGAGCAGTGCGGGCTGGGGAGGCTGAGGCTACCCGGGCTGCTGGCGCTGCTGGCGCTGCAGGCGGCGCTGGCGGCGCGGAGCCCGCGCGTCTCTGCTCCGCGAGACCTGAATCTTTGGCCGCTGCCTCTCTCTGTGACGACGACCCCGCGCCTGCTTCACCTCTCGCCCGGAAACTTCTTCTTCGGGCACAGCGCCACTTCCAAGGCCGGCCCCTCGTGCGCAATCCTGCAGGAAGCGTTTCGGCGGTGAGCGCTCCCGACGGGCGGCCAGGGAGGGGGCCCGGAGACCCCGGGACCGGGAGGGACGGGCCACCCGGGACGCGGCGCGGGCGCGGGGGCCGGGAGCAGGAGCGCCTGAAGCCTCTTACCGCCTGCTCGGCCGCCCAGCCTCGCCACGCGCTGGCCCCTGTTTGACAGCTGAACCGGCCAGTGACCAGACCACAGTCACGGGGCTGGAAGAGCAGAGAAGGCTTGAGCCAGCAGGGACTGGAACGCAAGCTCTTCCCCTGACTTCCCCTCCCTCCCCCACCCCCGCCTCCTAAGGGACTTCCTGGGTGCTCTGGAACCCCGTTTCGGGTGCAGGATATTGAGCGGAAGGGGTAGGGTGCTCAGAGTTTGTGGCCATGATCGCCTCGGAGAATGGAGTGGATGGAGGGTTAATGGCAGTTTATCTGGAGGGAGTTCTAGGAGGAAGATGGGTTCTTAAAGTTTGCGGACTAGGGGCTTCCCAAAGTGGCTTGTCATTTATAGGCAATCTCTCCTCCCCCAATCCGGTAACAGTTCAGGTGGCAGAAAGTCCTTAGGTTGAGGCATTGCCCAAAACTCCCCTTCCCTTCCAAAATCTCTGTTCCAAGCAAAGTGTGGGATATTTTCACCTAACTGCTTTGGTATGGTCACTACACTGCAGTACCTGCTTCTCCTTTTGTTGGCCAGAAGCACTTCTGTGCTTGCTCTCCCAGCTTCCTGTTTAGATCCTTAGCACCTCTCAGCACTCCAGCCTCAGGTCTGTCACCCCATTGGCCACAGGGTGAATTGTGTAGTAGGGAGGCAGCCCACAGTGCTAGCTTTTTGTTTCTTTTTACAATAGCTGTCAAGTTGACTGAGGTGGGTCGGGGGGAACTTCTCTGGTGGCTCAGCTGGAAAGAATCTGCCTGCCAATGGAGGAGACACAAGAGACATGGGTTCCGTCCCTACCTGGGTGGGGAAGATCCCCTGGAGGAGGAAATGGCAACCCACTCCAGCATTCTTGCCTGGAAAATCCCCGTGGACAGAGGAGCCTGGCGGCTACAGTCCATGGGGTCACAAAGGGTGGGACACGACTTATGGACTGAGCAAAGGTAAAAGTTGACTTGCGGTGTTGTGCCACAGCGCTGGCTTTGCTAACGCTGCAAGGCGGACTGCCCTTGGGGAGATGTCTCAAGAAGCCTCAGTCTTCGACCTGTCCTAATGGGCAGGACAGTCCTAAAGGTGCCCTGAAGGAGTGTGGTTTGGTGCTCACTGTACAGGTCCTTCCCTCCCTCAGATTTTGGTCCTTGTTCCTTGAGGTCATTAGAGCTTAATTGTGCTTGCAGGACACCAAGCCGCTGGGAGGGAAATGCAGGAGTCACATTAGCACCTGCTGACCCCAGCTAGGCCTGGACTTAGGCTTTGGCCGAAGAGACTCACGAAGTCGATGGCAGAGATGGTTTCTCCTTCAGTTTTGAGCCACTCAGTAAGCAGAGGGACAACGCTTCCCTCATTTCAGATGCTTACTCTAAAGAATCTTTGGTGTTGAATCTGCCGTCAGGTCAGAATGGCTGGAGTCTGGGTGAAGAAGTAACATCAAGGTGGTTGATTACCGGCCTTGGGATACTGAGAAGGAAAAAGTACCTGAAGGCCATTTAATGGAAGATCATGACTTGGGAATCTTTTAACAATAAACACACCTTATCTGCTCTGGGACTCAGTTCGTAAAACTGGATTTTCCTTCTGTGCCATACTGCTAGTAAAACACGGACACAGTGTAAGCTGAATGGTGTGAGTATAGCGAGAAAGCGTGGATGATGTAAGGCAACCATGGTTAGATAACCGGAACTTGAATAAGCTGTGAGAGGGTTTAAAAAACAAGGCTTGGCATCCTAAGGGAGTGCAGGTAGTTATCTGAGGACTTTGCCTAACTAATTTGTGCCCTGTGTGGGAAGCAGCTATTAATTATACCCTGCATGTTAGGAAGCAGGTTATAAAACATTAGGCCTTATGGCCGAGAGTTGAAAGCATTCAGGAGAGTGTTTTCGGATCAGAGGAGGGCCCTTTACTGCTTCAGAGTAAAGGCATGATGGAGTTGAAAAGGTTTAGAGATGATGGGGCATTCTAGAATCTCTAGGCCATGGAGAACAGGTAAAACCGAGGCCCAGTGTGTTCAGATCCTCATGGCTCCTGTCTCCTGAAGAACCCACTTCTCTCAACCCCTGCTTTGAAACAGTATGCATTTTGCAGGCAGTGTTCTGTCTGTCTGGTATGTGGCTGCTTCGTTAGCTTTTAGATCACATGCTAGTTTTTTCTTTTTTTTTAACCTTTTTCCCTCCTTAGTTAACCGAAACTTTAGTTTCAGTTCCTGACAAGCTAAAATGGGCTTCCCTGGTGGCGCAGATGGTAAGGCATCTGCCTGCAATGCAAGAGACTCATGTTGAATCCCTGGGTGGGGAAGATCCCCTGGAGAAGGGAGTGGCTACCCACTCAAGTATCCTTGCCTGGAGCATTCCATGGACAGAGGAGCCAGGCAGGCTACAGTCCATGGGGTCGCAAAGAGGTGGAGACGACAGAGATATTGACTCTTCACACACACCTTGGATACCACTGTGTCAGATCCCTTTGGGTTTTCTGTTAGAGTTTTAATATCCAGGGCCAAGCTGTTCCTTATTTGGGACAAGCCAACACTTGACTCATATCTTAAAGCTTCCGACCGCTTTAATTTCCCTTTAATTTTTTTTTTTAATTGTGGTAGTGTAGACATAAGATTTGGAGAAGGAAATGGCAACCCACTCCAGTGTTCTTGCCTGGAGAATCCCAGGGACGGGGGAGCCTGGTTGGCTGCTGTCTATGGGGTCACACAGAGTTGGACACGACTGAAGTGACGCAGCAGCAGCAGCAGACATAAGATTGCTATGTGCTCAGTTGTGTCTGACTCGTGGCCCCGTGGACTGTAGCCCTCCAGGCGCCTCTGCCTATAGAATTTTTTAGGCAAGAATTCTGGGCTGGGTTGTCATTTCCTGCTCCAGGGGATCTTCCTGAGCCAGGGATGGAACCACCGTCTCTGTGTCTCCTGCATCAGCAACTGGCGATCTTTACCACTAGTGCCACTTGGGAAGCCCTAGGATTACCGTATTAACCATTTTTAGCTATACAGTTTTGTGATCTTTATTTCCTTTTGAATCTGTCAGGACTTTTCGATAGGCACTTGCTTGGTGGTCCAGGGGCTTAGACTCCCTGGAGGTTGCCAATGCAGGGGCCCAGGTTCAGTCCTCAGTAAGGGAACTAGATCCCACATGCCAGAACTAAGGCTCAGCCCGGCCAAGTAAATAAAGATTTTTAAAGTATAAAAAGATTTTCCTAAGCTAATGATTTTCCTCAGCACCTTTATCTGTTTCACTGTCTCACTGGTTAACTTCCAGACACTTCCAAGTTCATCAGAACTTTCCCATCTCTCCTTACTTCCCTGGAAAAACACAAGACAGTCTTATATCTAAGTAGCTTATACAGCCTTCTGGCTTATCAGAATCTGTGGCATATTTTAGGCTTTGCAGACTATGTGCTCTTTTATCTTCTAGCACCTTCAAATGTTTATTTCCTCCCCTCCTCCTCTGACAGTTGGGTCCCAGCAGAATGTGAACTGTCCAGGCCCTCTGAGGATTCTTCGGTGCTGTTAGCTGGGACACTTTTGTTGGAAGGTGACAGGAGCCCCGGCTCGGTCTGGCTTGAACGGAAAGAGAACCTGTTATCTCACGCGTCGTCGTCGTCGTCGTTCAGTTGCCCAGTCGCGTCTAACTCTCCGTGACCCCATGGAGGCAACATGCCAGACCTCTGTCCCTCAGCATCTTCCGAAGTTTGCCCAAATTCATATCTATTGCCTTGGTGATTCCATCCTGCCGTCTCATCTTATGACACCCTCTTCTCCTTCTGCCTTCAGTCTTTCCCAGCATCGGGGACTTTTCCAGCGTGTCAGCTGTTCACATCAGATGACCAAAATACTGAAGGTTCAGCTTCAGCATCAGTCCTTCCAGTGAATAGTCGGGGTTGATCTCCCTGAGGATTGGCTGGTTTGATCTCCTTGCCGTCCAAAGGACTCTCAGGAGTCTTCTTCAGCACCGCAGTTTGAAGGCATCAATTCTTTGGCGCTCTGCCTTCTTCACAGTCCAGCTCTCACAACCATACGTGACCACTGGGAAGACCACAGCCTTGACTATACAGACCTTTCAACAGAGTACTGTCTCTGCTTTTCAACACACTTGTCTAGGTTTCTGATAGCTTTCCTGCCAAGAAACAAATATCTTCCGATTTCTTGGCTACAGTCACCATCCACAGTGATTTTAGAGCCCAAGAAGAGGAAATCTGTTACTAACTTCAACCTTTTCCCCCTCTATTTTCCATGAAGTAACGGGGCCAGTAGCTAATTCAGTAAAGAATCTGCCTGCAAAGCAGGAGACCCTGGTTCAATCCCTGGGTTGGGAAGATCCTCTGGAGAAGGAAATGGTAACCCACTTCAGTATTCTTGTCTCGAGAGTCCCGTGGACAGAGGAGCCTTGCAGGCCACAGTCCATGGGGTCTCAAGAGTCAGACATGACTTAGCATCTAAACCCCCACCTAATCGGGCCAGATGCCATGATCTTAGTCTTTTTAATATTTCGTTTTAAGCAAGCTCTTTCTCTCCCCTCCTTCACCCTCATCAGAAGGCTCTTTAGTTTTTCTTCACTTTCTACCATTAGAGTGGCGTCATCCCTATGTCTAAGGTTCTCCCCCCTATCTTGATTCCAGCTGATAACTCATCCAGTCCAGCATTTCTCATGATGTGCTTAGCGTACAGTTTAAACAAACAGGGTGACAGCAGACAGCCCTGTCTACTCGTTTCTCAATCTTGAACCATTCGGTCGTTGGTGGCTGCGACAGGAAAGAATCTCACGCATTGAAAAGTCCAAAAGCAGGCAGGATTTCAGGGTTCAACAGGATCATTAGGAAATCTGTATTCTTGTCAGCTCTGACCTGCTTTCTTTGGTGTGGTTGACACTTGTGTTGGTGTTACGTACAGAGAAAGTTTTCTTCTTGGTGCTCACCTCAGAGAGGAGAGCTCACCCTCCTCCCATCTCTGCCCCATCACTGGTCAGAATGGTCTTACACGCCCAGGATTATTGGTTTGATTACTTTTATAATGGGGACCTCATAAGAGTCACTTGGGGTCATTTCCCAGGCGACTTTTAAAATCACACTCTCAGAGATTCTGATTCTGAAGGTCTGGACATCAGTGAAAGTGAAAGTCACTAGGTTGTGTCCAGTTCTTTGTGACCCCCTCGACTATGCAATCTGTGAAATTCTCCAGGCCAGGATAGTGGAGTGGGTAGCCTTTCCCTTCTCCAGGGGGTCTTCCCTACCCAGGGATGAAACCCAGGTCCCACATTGCTGGCAGATTCTTTGCCACGTGAGCCACTAGGGAAGCCCCTGGACATCAATACCTGTTTGCAAAATGCTCCCCAGGTGATGCTGATATGCAGCTTGAGGTAGGAGCTTCTAGTTGGACTCATAACAGGTAGCAGGGGTCTGAGGAGTCAATGACATCACCTGCTACCACGGATGTATTTAAAACTTAGCTTGTGTTGTTCAGTCGCCAGTCATGTAAGACTCTTTGCTCCTCTGTCGTTCATTATTTCCCAGAGTTTGCTCAAACTTATTCCCATTGAGTCCCTGATGCTGTCTAATCATCTCATCCTCTGTCACCCGCTTCTTTTATCTTCAATAAAACACAGCTACAATGCTAATCGAATACACCGGATCCCACTCTAGTATGGCAGAAAGTGAAAAGCAGTAAAGAGTCTCTTGATGAGGGTTAAAGAAGACACGGAAAAAGCTGGCTTAAAACTCAACATTCAAAAAGCTAAGATCATGGCGTCTAGTCACATCAGTTCATGGTAAAGAGGGAAACAATGGAAACAGTAAGTTTTCATTTTCTTGGGCTCCAAAATCACTGCAGACAGTGATTGCAGCCAGGAAATTAAAAGACCCTTGCTTCTTGGAAGGAAAGCTGTGATAAACCTAGACAGTGTATTAAAAAGCACAGACATCACTTTGCTGACAAAAGTGCATATAGTCAAAACTATAGTTTTTCCAGTAGTCCCATATGGATGTGAGAGTTGGACCATAAAGAGATTTGAGCACTGAAAAATTGATGCTTTCAAATTATGGTGCTGGAAAGGACTCTGGAGACTCCCTTGAACTGCAGGGAGGTTGAAACAGTCAATCCTAAAGGAAATCAACCCTGAATATTCATTGGAAGGACTGGTGCTGAAGTTCCAATACTTGGGCCACCTGATGTGAAGACCTGACTCTGGAAAAGACCCTGATGCTGGGGAAGATCAGGGCAGGAAGAGAAGGGGAGGACAGAGGATGAGATGGCTGGAGGGCATCACTGACTCAGTGGACATGAGTTTGAGCAAGCTCTGGGAGATACTGACCCGACTTAGCGAGTGAGCAACAATGGTTTAAAAATGTGTTTGAATTTCTCTCTCACACAGATATTATGACTATATTTTTGGTTTCTACAAGTGGCATCACGGCTATAATAAAGTGCCAAGGGAAATGGAGTTACAGAAACTTGAAGTCTCAGTTACCATGGACCCAGAGTGTGACCGTTTCCCCAGCATCACTTCGGATGAGTCTTGTGAGTACCTGTGTCATGGGCATGGACGGTACACAAAGCTGCTTGTTATAGACTTGGTGCCAGAGCTGACTCTACTCCATGAGCTATTGTGAGCTCTTAACCAGTGAGTTTATCATTTTTATTGAAAAAAAAAACAACATTAGGGAACTTCACTGGCGGTCCAGTGGTTAAGACTCTGCACTTCCACTGCAGGGAGCACAGGTTTGATCCTTGGATGGGGAACCAAAGTCCTACATGCTGTACATATGGCAATAATAAATAACTAAATAATTACCGTTAAAGTCTGATGGCAAAACTAAAACATAATCATTGCAGGAAATCTTTAAGTACAGTAACTCCTGAGGAGAAATTAAATTATTCATAAGCTCAGCACTCAGAGTTAACCTCTGTTACTTAACATGTTTTTTTTGCAGAGTAATGCATTTGAATGTTTTACATAGACGTAAATAAAAGCATAAGATAAAGAATGGCGTGAAAAAGCTACATGTGGAACTACATGTGGAACTACGGTCTAGTTCTGTACATGTGGTTTTTCTGTTTTTCTTTTTTGCATGTGCTATGCTAACTAAGTTGCTTCAGTCATGTCTGACTCTTTGAGACCCCATGGACTGTAGCCTGCCAGACTCCTCTGTCCATGGGACTTCCCAGGCAAGAACACAGGAGTGGTTTGCCATTCCTTTCTCCAGGGGATCGTCATAACCAAGATTGAACCCGCATTTCTCATATCCCCTGCATTGACATGCGGGTTCTTTACCGCTAGCATGACCTGGGAAGCCTCTTTTTTGCATATGAACATGAATTTCACTAAATGTTTTTCAATGACAGCATTTTTAGTGGCTGAATAATGTTCAACCAACTGTATGGATGTGCCAAAACTTACTTGGCTTATCCCTTAATTTTGGACATCTAGATAGTTTATTTTGAAATTAAGCCTGTGTCTATAGGCATGATCTTTCTTTCTTTCTTTTTTTTGGCACAGTATCTGGGATCTTAGTTCTCTGACCAAGAATTGAACCTGTGCCCCTTGCAGTGGAAGCAGAGTCTTAACCACTGGACCTCTAGAGAAGTCCTGACATGATTTCTGTTTATAATTAAGTTGACACATAGATAATGCAGAACTGAGAGGGATAAGGTTTTCACTTTTCGTTTAAATATATGTTGTATTATATTTATATTCCATCTTCATTTATATTGATTGAAAATACAGTCAACATTTAGCTACATGATTTTTTGTTTGCATAAAATATTATTCTCCAAGACTTTTCCTAACTTGTTCTAGAAAGAAGAAGCAGATGGGCAGACCTTTTTCATAGCATGTACCTACTGGAAATTACATGCAATTGTACCACGGAATCAAAGAAGAGCAACGGGTGATTTACGATTAGTGCAGAAAGAGCAGGCTGGCGAGTCAGGTGGCAAAGTAGACAGGAAAATGCATGTCTTAGAGAAAAGAGTAACCCCTCTGTTCTCAGACTGCCTCACAGACACTTAAAGTACATCTCCTCATCCTTTCGGTTAGATTAGGGATGAGATTTCTTGATGCCTTGATACATCTTTTTGCAAAATAACTTCATCTCTCTTCCATTCTATGGCTGTTCTTAGAAGAGAAACAGGATGGCTTGCCCACATTAGTCATGTGAGTTGACAGTTAGCACTCAGACACCTTATGAATTAGATTTTACAATCTGAATTGAGAAATGATCAGTAAACTACCAAGGAATCTTTGCTGCCTGGCAGTACAATGACATACTGTAAAATCCAAACAGTGAAATGTGTCGAGGCTGGGGAGTTACAGTCTGTCTTGCATTCAGCTTTGCAAACCCCATTTTTCTGAAAGGGAGACTTCTGGAGATAAGCTAACCATGAAATTTTCTGGTTAAAGGATTAACTAGTTTTAAACTAGTTAATGATGATGATGATAAAAGTAACACACAAATGGAAATAACAAGATACCAGACTAGATCTGATAGATAGAGTGCCTGATGAACTCTGGACAGAGGTTCGTGACATCGTACAGGAGACAGGGACCAAGACCATTCCCATGGAAAAGAAATGCAAAAAAGCAAAATGGCTGTCTGAGGAGGCCTTACAAATAGCTGTGAAAAGAAGAGAAGCGAAAAGCAAAGGAGAAAAGGAAAGATATAAGCATCTGAATGCAGAGTTCCAAAGAATAGCAAGGAGAGATAAGAAAGCCTTCCTCAGCTATCAGTGCAAAGAAATAGAGGAAAACAACAGAAAAGGAAAAACAAGAGATCTCTTCAAGAAAATTAGAGATTCCAAGGGAACATTTCATGCAAAGATGGGCTCGATAAAGGACAGAAATGGTATGGACCTAACAGAAGCAGAAGATATTAAGAAGAGGTGGCAAGAATACACAGAAGAACTGTACAAAAAAGATCTTCAGGACCAAGATAGTCACGATAACGTGATCACTGACCTAGAGCCAGACATCTTGGAATGTGAAGTCAAGTGGGCCTTAGAAAGCATCACTACGAACAAAGCTAGTGGAGGTGATGGAATTCCAGTTGAGCTATTTCAAATCTTGAAAGATGATGCTGTGAAAGTGCTGCACTCAATATGCCAGCAAATTTGGAAAACTCAGCAGTGGCCACAGGACTGGAAAAGGTCAGTCTTCATTCCAATCCCAAAGAAAGGCAATGCCAAAGAATGCTCAAACTACCGCACAATTGCACTCATCTCACACGCTAGTAAAGTCATGCTCAAAATTCTCCAAGCCAGGCTTCAGCAATATGTGAACCGTGAACTCCCAGATGTTCAAGCAGGTTTTAGAAAAGGCAGAGGCACCAGAGATCAAATTACCAACATCCGCTGGATCATGGAGAAAGCAAGAGAGTTCCAGAAGAGCATCTATTTCTGCTTCATTGATTATGCCAAAGCCTTTGACTGTGTGGATCACAATAAACTGTGGAACATTCTGAATGAGATGGGAATCCCAGACGACCTGACCTGCCTCTTGAGAAACCTGTATGCAGGTCAGGAAGCAACAGTCAGAACTGTACATGGAACAACAGACTGGTTACATATAGGAAAAGGAGTACGTCAAGGCTGTATATTGTCACCTTGCTTATTTAACTTATATGCAGAGTACATCATGAGGAACGCTGGGGTGGAAGAAGCACAAGCTGGAATCAAGATTGCTGGGAGAAATATCAATAATCTCAGATATGCAGATGACACTACCCTTATGGCAGAAAGTGAAGAGGAGCTCAAAAGCCTCTTGATGAAAGTGAAAGAGGAGAGTGAAAAGGTTGGCTTGAAGCTCAACATTCAGAAAACAAAGATCATGGCATCTGGTCCCATCACTTCATGGGAAATGGATGGAAAAACAGTGGAAACAGTGTCAGACTTTATTTTTTGGGGCTCCAAAATCACTGCAGATGCTGACTGCAGCCATGAAATTAAAAGACGCTTACTCCTTGGAAGGAAAGTTATGACCAACCTAGATAGCATATTAAAAAGCAGAGACATTACTTTGCCAACAAAGGTCCGTCTAGTCAAGGCTATGGTTTTTCCAGTGGTCATGTATGGATGTGAGAGTTGGACTGTGAAGAAAGCTGATCGCCGAAGAATTGATGCTTTTGAACTGTGGTGTTGGAGAAGACTCTTGAGAGTCCCCTGTACTGCAAGGAGATCCAACCAGTCCATTCTAAAGGAGATCGATCCTGGGTGTTCATTGGAAGGACTGATGCTGAAGCTGAAACTGCAATACTTTGGCCACCTCATGCGACGAGTTGACTCACTGGAAAAGACTCTGATGCTGGGAAAGGTTGGGGGCGGGAGGAGAAGGGGACGACCGAGAATGAGATGGCTGGATGGCATCACCGACTCGATGGACATGAGTTTGAGTGAACTCCGGGAGTTGGTGATGGACAGGGAGGCCTGGCGTGCTGTGATTCATGGGGTCGCGGAGAGTCAGACACGACTGAACGACTGAACTGAACTGAACTGAAGCATTGTCCAAGGGTATGAGGAAATCTTGGGGAAACTGACGAGTGTTAACAGCAGCATCAAGTAAAATAAAAATAGGCATCTCCTCAGAACCGGATATAGACTAATTTATACCAAGAGAAGTAATTACATACACCAAGCATGTTCTCTGTGGTTTGTCTGCCACAGTGACTGTAAGCAAGACAAAGTGTTCATCACTAGAACGGCTGCATCTATCTTGTCAGTTGACACTAGGGAATACTCTTCAACAATTGAGAATAAACAAGTGGAGTTACAGGGCTTCTCTAGGGTCCACTGTTTAAGAATCTGCGTGTCAATACAGAGGACACGCGTTTCGACCCCTGATCTGGGAAAATCCCATGTGCTGAGGAGCAGCTAAGCCCAACAGCCGCAACTACTGCATCCATGTGCCACAGCGACTGAAGTCTATGTGCCTGAGAGCCTGTGCTCTACAACAAGAGAAACGACCACCATGAGACACCCGTGCACGGCAACTCGAGAGGAGCCCCTGCTCACCGCAACTAGAGAAAGCCCACGCACAGCAGTGAAGAGCCAGGGCAGCATACATCAGTAAATACGGTACTTAAAAAGGAAGTGGAGATGGAACGGACACGGGAACCTGCCGAGATAAACTGCTGAGTTGGACAAGGGAAGATGCATCATAACATGTACAGGAGGACACCATTTATAGACCAATATACATACAAGAAGGTGCTCATAAAGCAGTATTCTGTTTCCTGTCACATGGATATAACAGTGCCCAGGAAAAGCCCTCGTGCTTCCTCTAAGGCAAGTAGGGGGAGTTCAGTGGGCATCTCAAAGGGGATTTTATTTAGTCTTACCTATAACATTTTATTATTTTAAAAAGAGGAATCCACTGCTGTTATTTGCATGTATACCCTTCAAAACAACAGTGTGGTGCAAAAAGCATAGAAAGGGGTAATTGAAAGAAAGATGGCTTCGTCCCACCTCAGGGAGCTTATCAGCATTGAGACTAAGAATTTGGCTTTGAAATAAAAATTCTGTAGCTTATTTGTCCATATATTTAGGAAACACAGTCTCCTCCTTACTGCTTTATATGTGTGGTTTGCATTGGGTTGAGTCAGAATTCTTTTAAATATCAGCCAGTCCTCAGCTGTTGGAAAATAACCGGCATCAGGTATATGCCACATGTTAATGGTTTTAGATAAGTCTTTGTGCTGACTGATTCCAGGAGATCTCAGAACTGGAACGTGGCAAAAACTGGCTTTTAAACAGTGACCAGTGAAATGGTGAGTTCTATTTAGGGAGCTTAAACTAAGGATTCAGTAGAGGGGAGGAGTCGTGATTAGACTGTGGTCATAATAGCAATACCATTCTTAGTCTGGCCTTTAGCTAACTCATGACTCTTCGTCTGATGGAAGCGCTTCCTTGTCAGAAGATTGTCACCTGACTGTCGGCTGTTGATAGAGCTGCTTTCCCCATGTGTAGCCAACTGTTATGCAACACCCTGGGTGATGGTGGTGCAGGGTGATGATGGAGCAGAGACACCGTGTTAAATCATGAACCTGCAGCCCTCGAGTGTCTTTACTGTTGCAAAGTCTTCCCTGTCACATCCTCTCTGTGCTTTCCGGTGCTTTACTTTACCTGTGGATGATGCCACGAGGAACCTCTCTAAACGGGGAAGTGACTGTTGGGGCAACCTCTAGTTGCAGTGTGTGCATCAGTTGCACCTCGGCATGGGGATCTTAGTTCCCCAACCAAAGATGGAACTTCTGTCACAGCATTAGAAGGCAGATTCTGGACGACAAGCAAGATCCCAGCAAGTGAGTGTTAAGGAAGATTCAGGACAGTGTTAGGGGTATTAGGTACAGGGCAAGTAGGGGGCACAGGGAGAGAACGGCTGGAGTAGAGAAAACTCTGGTCTTACAGAGTACAAGACTGATACCAGAGGCTTCAGCAAGGAATTAGGGGCACTGAGGAGTTTGCCCTTTTGACTTAAGTTCTTAGCTGAAGTAAGACCCTGCTCTGTAGAGTGGTAGCAGGAGAGAACTCTCCCGTTAGGGAGAATGAGGAATCATGGCGGTGACACCCAGGTTCCTGACTTGAGCTACTCGGCTGGCTGGAGAGAGGAAAGGATAAGTCCAGAGCCCAGCAAGTGAGAAGAGGGAAGAGTTCAGTCTGGGGCTTGTGGAGTTTAAGGAAGAACCTGCAGGATTTCTGGGGCTTCCCTGGTAGCTTAGCTGGTAAAGAATTCTCCTGCAGTGCAGGAGACCCCGGTTCGATTCCTGGGTTGGGAAGGTCCCCTGGAGAAGCGGGGATAGGCTACCCACTCCAGGATTCCCGGGCTTCCCATGTGGCTTAGGTAGTGAAGAATCCCCAAGAAATGTGGGAGACCTGGGTTCGATCCCTGGTCGGGAAGTTCCCCTGGAGACAGGAAAGGCTGCCCACTCCAGTATTCTGGCCTGGAGAATTCCATGGACTGAGAATTCCATGGACTGAGAATTCCATGGGGTCGCAAAGAGGACTGAGCAACTTTCATTTTTAACGGGACTTCTAAGTGAGGATATACAGAAGGTAGTTGGAGAAACAGGTTTGGAGCTCAGGAGAAAAGAATGACCCAGAAATAGCAAGGATGTGTTTTGGGAAATGTACTGTGTATCATTGAGGGATTAAAAGCAAGCTTGTTTTTTCTTCCAGTTTTATTGAGATATAACTGACACACAGCACTGTGTAAGTGTAGGTGTACAGCATTCTGATCTGACTTACATACATCTTGGAATGATTATCACAGGAAGTTAGTGAACGTCCATTTCATATGGAAACAAAATTAAAGAATGAAGAAGATTTTTTCTTGATGAGAATTCTTATGATTTACTCTTTGAACAGCTTTCATATGCAGCATACAGCCGTGCTGACCATGTTCATCATGTTGTACATTACGTCCCTTGTTCTTATTTATCTTATAAGCAGAAGTGAGTACCTTTTGCCTGCCTTTGTCCAGTTACCACCCGCCTCTGGAAACCAAGAGTCTTATCTCTCTTTCGTGAGCTTGCTTGTTTTTGAAGTACTGTTACCTTACAACACTGTTAATTCCCCTTACACAATATGGTGATTCAGTATTTCTATCCATTTTTACACAGAAGCGTAACTCATGACTCTGTGCTTCTGATGGAAAGGCGACCTTGTCAGAAGCCTGTCACCTGATGACTGGCTTTGGATAGCTCTGTTTGCCCTAGTGTCACCAGCTGTCACGCGACACCCTGAGTGGTGGTGGCTGTGGTCGGTGATGATGAAGCAGAGAAGTGTTTATTCTTTCCTGGTTTTTTGACGTATACTTGGCATAACATTATATTAGTTTCAGATTTACAACATAGTGATTTGATATTTGTATATAATGTAAAATGTTACCATCTGTCACCATACGAGAAATGTATTTTTCCTTTTTCCAATACAGATAATTTAACTGTGAAAGGACCAGTGGCTACGCTCACTGCAAGCAGAGTTTGGGGAGTATTACGAGGTAAGTTCTATGTAGTTTCATTGTTATTGTCTAGTAAGGAAATAGTTTCAGTTGCCACTTTGGGAAATCAAGCATATTAATAGCAAACCTTTGCATCCTTAGGCCCTGTATAGAATGATTTGCTGGGTATTTCCATTAAATACTGTATATACCACCTAAAGAGAGATCATTTGTATATACCACTTAATGAAAGATCATGTGAGCTTTGAAAAATGTTTGAAGGTTTTTGCATTCATAATGCTCCATTCCTTGATATTCTTGAACTGTAATATTTAGTTAGAAATGGCCCTGATCTGCTCCAGTTAGATTTTGTTTTATCATCCATCACCTCCTGTCACCTTCAGTAGCAAGCATGTCCTTTCTGCATTGTATTTATTTATTCAAACAACAGGATGCTCATGTTTTTCTCTGAACCAGCCTATTAGTGCAGAAGGAGAAACCAAAGGGGAAAATCGCGTTCCCGACGAGACATGCCTGCTCTCCGAGCGTGGCGGTGTTCTCTGCATGACGTGATAAGATGCCCGTGGCCTCCGTGCAGCATGAATGCCTGTGCTGTGGTGTGCGAGAGCCCTTATGTCGCAGCGCGGTTCTTCCCCAGTGCCTCCTTTCAGCAGTGGGGCCGCACTCGCTCTCTGTCCATTTTTAGCTGAGCCCCCGGGGAATGGGACGAGTCTTCTGTTTCTTGGCCAGGAATGATTTGATCCTGGGATTCTCAAGAAGAGAAGTTGAGGAACAGTCAACCACACACATTATAATGACCTAGAAAAGGAGAGACCTCTTCCCCCATTTTAAATTCCTGTGAATTTAGTAATATTACAAAGTTTACAGGAACATTGTGAAAGATAAAAATATACTCTAGAGTGATTGGAGCCAGTGAGCAGAGAAGAACTTTAAAAGCTTTTGCTGTGGCTTTCAGTCTGCACTTCAGAGTTCAGGTGTTGGGACATTTACTTTTGCTGTTTGAAAGCTGCTTTGACCTCTTCTTTTAAGAGGATGAGATTTTGTTTTACTGGCTTCCAAATTAGTGTGGTTTTGAAAAAGGAGAAGAATAATTTTCTTTAATGTGAGCTCGCCAGCCAAAGTTATAGTAATTAAAAGGAGAGAAGACTTTGGATTTGACTCAGGTTGAGTGTTATCTAGAATAAAATAATGATCGTTAATGCTGTGTTTTATAGTCATAATAATAATAATGGTATGATTGTGATCTTATTCAAAATAATGACATGAAAATAGCTATAGATACTTACCGCAGATGTAACTACAGATATTATCATCTAGATTATTTACATATGTTGGGATGTGATGTTAAACTTTTACCAGTCTGGTCTGCCTGTCTTGTCAGGGGCCTGTTAGGGAAATCAGCTTTATTGTTGTCTGCCCTCCACATAAGAACTTTGAGAGCGTTTTGTGAATCTAGTCCAGGAAGTCTTTATTTTCCACTTACTGGCAGACTATGAAAGTGACAGATGTGCCATAAGTGATATTTGAGTGTACTGCCACTTAACAGAAAGTTCCAGATTTATTCTGTATTTGGGGGTAGGAGGGAGGCATAGCCAAAGCAACTTTGAACTTTTCATTCTTCCCTAAGTTTTTGAGGCATAATTGACATAACATTATATTAGTTTCAGGTTTAAACATAATGATTTGATATTTGTATATAATGCAAAATGATCACCACAGTAAGTTTAGTTACCATCCGTCACTGCACGTAGTTAGAAGAGAATTGTTCTTCTCATGCTGAGAACTTCTGAGATTTACCCTTTGGAGCAACTTGCAAATAGGTAGCACAGTATGTATCGATCACAGTCACTGCGCTGTGCCTCACATCCTTAGGACTTACGTACATGCGAAAGATTGCGCTTGTTGATCCCCTTCACCCATTTTTCCACCCAAACCCCTGCCTCTAGTAACTGCCAGTCTATTTTTTATATTTATGAGCTTGGCTTTTGTTTTTGCAGATTCCACATCTGTTTGAGATCATGCAGTATTTGTCCTTCTCTTATTTCATTTAGCATAATGGCCTTACGTTCCATCTGTGTTGTCACAAATAGCAAGCTTTCCTTCTTTCTGTGGCTAAATAGTATTCCACTGTGTACATATACGCCCCACACCTTTATCCATTCATCCTTTGATGGATAGGTGGTTTCCATATCTTGGCTATTGCGCAGTGAATGCTGCCGTGAACACAGAGGTACGTATACCTGGGGTGGAGGGACCCAGAGGTGGCATTGCTGGCTCATGTGGCAGCTCTAGTTTTAGTTTTCTGAGGAACCTCCATGTTGTTTTCTATGGTGGCTTCACCAGTGCTTTCCTGGCATAAGGCATCCTTTTCCTGCATATCCTCGCCAGCAGTTGTTATTTCTTGTGTTTTTGATCCTAGCCAGTCTAACAAGTGTGAGGTGATATGTCACTGTGGTTTTGGTTTGCCTTTCCCTGATGGTTAGTGATGTTGAGCACCTTCTCATGTACCTGTTGGCTATTTATGTGTCTTCCTTGAAAAAGATACCTGTTCACAATCTTCTACCCAGTTTTTAATTGGACTGTTAGTCTTTTGCTGTTGAGTTGTATGAGTTCTTTATATACTGACTCCTCAATAGACACAGAATCTGCAAGTATCTTCTCCCTTTGCCTTTTCATTTCGTTGATGATTTCCTTTGTTGTGCAGAATCTTTTTACTTTGGTGTTGTCCCATTTATTTTTGCTTTTATTTCTTTTGCTTTTGGTGACATATCCTAATAATAAATTCTTTTTTAAATGTTTAGTAGAGTTCATTAGTGAAGCCTTCTGGTCCTGGCCTTTGTTTGTTGGAGATGTTTTATTATTGTTACCGTCTCCTTACTAGTAATCAGTCTCAGATTCTGTTTCTTCGTAATTCAGTCTTGGTAGATTTTCTCTGTAGGAGTTTATTCGTTTCTTCTAAGTTGTCACATTTGTTGGCATATAATTGGTCATGGTAGTCTCTTAAGATCTTTCATGTTTTTGTAGTATGTTGTCACATCTCTTTTATTTGAGTTTGTACTACAGGGAAGCCTTGGAGATACTGTGGGTTTGGTTCTAGACCACTGCAGTAAAGTGACTATCTCAATAAAGGGAGTCACACTAATATTTTGGTTTCCCAGTGCATATAGAAGTTATGCTTACACTGTTCTGTAGTTTTTCAGCAGTAAAGTGCAATAGCATTATGTCTTAAAAATAGATACATACCTTAATTAAAAAATTTTTTTCATTGTTTAGTCAGTAAGTCATGTCCGACTCTGTGACCCCATGGACTGTAGCCCACCAGGCCCCTCTGTCCATGGTATTGCCCAGGCAAGAATAGTGGAGTTGGTTGTGTTTCCTCCTCCATTTTAAAAATACTTTATTAGTGAAAAATACTGATCATCATCAAACAGTACAGGGTTGCCACAGACTTTTGATTTGTAAAAAGCACACTGTCTGTGAAATGCAGGAAACTGAAGTACAATCAAGTGAGTAAGAATACAATGACCTGTATTCTTAGGTTGAAACTTTCCTTGGCAAGATCGTTGTCAGCTAGAATCATGAATTCTGGTGAAGTCAAGGCTAGACAGATTCAAACACAAACACGGGTTTGGGTACAGTAAAGTAAAGCTTTTTTTTTTTTTTTTTATAGCTGCAGGGATTTTTTTTAATTCAGCTTTGATTTTAGAGAATGTTACAGAGTAAACTCATGTCCATCGAGTCGGTGATGCCATCCAGCCATCTCATTCTCTGTCGTCCCCTTCTCCTCCCGCCCCCAACCTTTCCCAGCATCAGAGTCTTTTCCAGTGAGTCAACTCGTCGCATGAGGTGGCCAAAGTATTGGAGTTTCAGCTTTAGTATCAGTCATTCCAGTGAACACCCAGGATTGATCTCCTTTAGAATGGACTGGTTGGATCTCCTTGCAGTCCAAGGGACTCTCAAGAGTCTTCTCCAGCACCACAGTTCAAAAGCATCAATTCTTCGGCGCTCAGCTTTCTTCACAGTCCAACTCTCACATCCATACATGACCACGGGAAAAACCATAGCCTTGACTAGACGGACCTTTGTTGGCAAAGTAATGTCTCTGCTTTTTAAGGCCTGGTGTGCTGGGATTCATGGGGTCGCAAAGAGTCAGACACGACTGAGCGACTGACCTGAACAGAGTATAACATACTGAATTTTATTTGCCTTTTCTGGTTATGGTTCTATGTTTGGATAATATAGCTTTTATTGTTTTATTTATAAATTAATGCAATAAATTATAAATTTTATTTTCCTCAGGTTTAGAGACCTTTAGCCAGTTGATTTATCAAGATTCCTATGGAACTGTAAGTATGATTATTGTATGTTACTAACATTATTGGGTAGAGATAATAAAACATTCTATAGGAAAAATGTAAACTTTTTAGCTGTTTATTGCTTCTTGAATATTTCTTCTCCCCAAGTGTTGATAAATGTAATTTTTACACTTTCTTTGGTTTTAAATTAATCTCTTATCCCATACTTTCATAGACAGATGTAATCATCATTGAACTGGAGAAAATTCTAAACATAAATAAATTTTTTCTTTTGTCTTCTAGTTCATTGCCAATGAATCCAACATTGTAGATTCTCCAAGGTTTCCTCATAGAGGAATTTTAATTGATACAGCTAGACACTTTCTGCCCATTAAGACTATTCTGAAAACTCTGGTAGGTAATTATTTTAATCCATTGTCTGTTCTGAAGAAGTGTTCTTTTATGTTGTTACTAATGTATTTCCGTATACTAAGTATCAGCAGTGGACTTTCTTCCCTCCCTCCCCTGAGAAATATATTTCCTCTGCAGAGGAGTGGAGGCTCCCCTAGGGAGTCACCCTCTTGTTTTCACTGAGGTGGGAGAGAGGCTAACCAGTGCTCGGTCAGCGTTGTTAAGAAAAACACTCAGCTTTCATGCTGCCGATGGGCCCTCCATGGAGAAGGCAATGGCAACCCGCTCCAGTGTTCTTGCCTAGAAAATCCTGGAGATGGGGGAGCCTGGTGGGCTTCCATCTATGGGGTCACACAGAGTCGGACACGACTGAAGTGACTTAGCAGCAGCAGCAGCAGCAGCATTGGCCCTCTATGTAAATCTCAGTTGTCAAATCATGGGTCGAGACTTTTCCTGAGGAATACGTTACCTCTAGTTGATGCTGCTGTTGCTGTGGAGTTACTCCTTCCGACTCTTGTGACCCCAGGGACTGTAGCCCACCAGGATGCTCTGTCCATGGGATTTCCTGGGCAGGAATACTGGAGTGGGTTGCTGTTTTCTTCTTCAGTATCTCCAGTTACTGACTGTTAATTTTGTGACCTCCACTTACTGTTTTTTCAGTGGCCTAGAAAGGAATCTGAGAGCAGCTTTGTAACTAAGAAAATGTGCCAAAGAAATATGGAACCTCAGGTGGTGGGAGCTGGGAAGCAAAGCTGACGTAACTCTTTTCTCTTCCTGGTTTTTTATTGGTTCAGGACGTTTTCCTGTACCTTCACCGAATCATTTATGAACATAGCATGTTATAAAAAAGTTATTTATACTTTTACATTAAAACCTTGATTTTTTTATTCAAAAGACATAATTGTAATTTTTAATGAAAGAAATACAGGCTTAGTGTAAAAACAAGTTTGAACATAGATGTACATAAAGTAGTGATCCCATAATCTCATTTACCAAAGACTGACATAAATTTTTATGTCCCATTTATCTCATTTAGACTTGAAGCATGAATTAACATATGATTCTTTTCCAATTGAAATGTAGTTGATGTACAGTATTCGGTTCGTTCCAGGCATACTAAATCATGGCTTGACATTAGCATACGTTATGAAGTGACCACCAGGATGAGTCTGGTATCCATCTATCCCCATAGTGTTACAGCGATATTGTTACACGCCCAGGGCTTATTTACTGTGCAGCTGGAGGTTCGTTCCTCATAGTCCTCTTCACCTATTTTCACCCACCCCCTTACGCTCCTGGCAACCGCTCTGTATTTGAGTCTGTTTTTGTTTCATTTTGCTTTTTAGGTTTCACAGATGAGAGAGATCCTTGGAATTTGTTTTTCTCTGATGTGTCTCTGATGTATTTAACATCATATCCTCCAGAGTTACCCATGTTGTCACAATGGCAAGATTTCATTTTTTTATGGCTGAGTCCAGTCTATTCTGATTGGAGAACTTAGTCTATTTAAAGTTATCATTGATGGATATATACGTACTGTCATTTTGTTCATTGTTTTGGGGTGTTTCCATAGTTCTTTTTTGTTCCTTTTATCTTTTTTGCTCTCTTCCCTTGCCATGTGTGATGGCTATCTTTAGTGTTATGTTTGGATTCCATTCACATAAGGTTCATGAATAGCAGGCCCTGCCTCCTGTAGGGGCTGCTGCTCCATTGGTGGGCAGAGCTGGGCCCTGGGGCAGCTGCCTGTGGGACTGGCTTCCAGGACTGGCGCTGGCCTGTTGATGGCAGTTAAGTCTCTGCTGCTGAGAGTCTGGAGTGAGGCCTCCAAAGTAGCAGATGACATCACCAGTTCAGCAAGCCCCTCAAATGGCTCCCTCTAGTGCTTTTGTTCCCAAGGGGACTCCCAGTTGTCTCCTGCCTCTCTGGGAGGCTAACATCAGCAAGTGGTTCTGACCGGGCTTCTTAAAAATGACTGCCTCTGCCTTGGGACTAAGAGCCTGTGAAATTTGAAAAGCACAATCTTTCTCTTGTAGCCCTTCAGCTCTCCTGTATTCATGTCCTGCTGGCCTTCAGTGCTAGATGTTTTGGGGGGCACACTGTCCGAGTGTTGGACCCCCCAGTCTACAGAGCCTGATGCGGGCTCGGATTCATCCCTTTGGGGAGAACGTTTGCAACTGTGATAGCCTCCCATTGTGGGTCATCTACCCAGGACTGTGGGTCTTGACCCACCTACTTTTCCCCCGTGTTTCCATCTTTCTATCTTGAGTTGTGAAGAAATCTTTTCTGCTAGTTTTCAGGTCTTTCTCATGATTAATTGCCTTTAATAGCTGTAATTTTGCTGTGTTTATGGCAGGAGGTGAGTAAGAGGGCCTTCCTGCTGCACCATCTTGCCACATCTTGAGGAGGGAGGCTATACGTTCTGATTCTCTGATAGGGAAAGTCTCTCCACTTATTTCCATTTTCTTCATATCATCTTTTATATACATATTATATTGTTGATTCCTCCAGAGTGTACCTAAAATCAGTGTCAGTGTCCCCCAAATTTCTGAGAATGCAAATTGGGTTCGTGCTGTGTGCGTACTGAATTTCTTTCATTTGTAAGAAAGGGCTGGCACTCAAATCTCAGTACTGTGGGAATTGTAAATCCCATTTTTCCTCTGCTCTATTCCCAAACACCACAAAGTGGTTGCCAAGAGCTACTGGGAATTCATGAGCTGGCTCTCTTCCAATAGGGCAAAGTTACAGTTTTACTTTATAATATGAATTGTGTATAGGCTTTTTGAAAAGTGAAAAGAAATTTATACTTCTTCACATCCTTCCCTTGTTGAAAAGGAAATTTTAAAAGGAAATAGACACATTGGAAACAATCCTGGATATAGTAAGTATTAATAAATTGGAATGTATATCTGTGGTATGTAGTTATTTTTCCCTTTCCTCTCCCCACTGGGTTTGTTCTTTCTGAGTCTGCTTTTTTTTTTTTTATAGTCACTAGTTTGTTGTATGTTTTAGATTCCACATATAAGTGCTATCACCGTTTTTATCTTTCTCTGTCTGACTTCCTTTTCTTGGTATAATGCCCTCCAAGTCCATCCATCTTGTAGATAGCAAAATTTCATTCTTTTTTATTGCAGCGTAGAATCCCATTGTACATACATACACCACGTCTTTATCCATTCATCTGTTAATGAACACGTAGGCTGCTTCTGTATCTTGGCAATTGTAAATAATGCAGCTATGAACCCTGGGGTACATGTATCTTTTCGGATTAGTTGTCTTGTTTTTTTGGGTGTGTATACCAGGAGGTGTAATTGCTGGGTCATCCGGTAAGTTTTATTTTTAGTCTTTGGAAACATCCAAGCTGTTGGCTGTACCAATGTACATTCCCACTGAGAGTTTACGAGGGCTCCCTTTTCTCCGCGATCCCACCTACATTTGTTGTGTTCTTTTTGATGATAGCCATTCTGACAGGTATGAGTTGATAATCCCATTGTGGTGTTAAGGTATATAAATTTTCAACCTGTTTGCTTGCAGGATGCCATGGCTTTTAATAAGTTTAATGTTCTCCACTGGCACATAGTGGATGACCAATCTTTCCCTTATCAGAGCATCACTTTTCCTGAATTAAGCAATAAAGTGAGTAATTCATGTTGTTGTTGTACAGAAATTTTTGGTATTATTTCCTTAGAAGTTTGCAGCTTAAATGTTTCTTATTATGGATAGAATTTAGGTGTAAAAGTTAGATATTTGTGGTTTAAAATTTTTACTACACTATTGCTACATTTTAGGTCCACAAAACTGGTCTGATTTTGTAATTGTTATCATAAATGTAAATATTTATGGGGCTATAGAAATACAAAGTTAAAAGCTTAATGGATGTAGGAGACCTGAAGCATTTGTAATTAACATAAAGCTAAATAATTATATTTATCAAGTAGCCCAACTGCATAAGTATTTTAAACAGAATTGTTCTGAATTCTGTAAATGACAACTTCTTTCTCTCTAAAAAGCTGTATGCAGTAGGGAATCTTAAGAGATAACGGCTTCTACGTAGAGAGAATGGCTCCTTCATAGAAAATAACGGTAGTGTTAGAAGTGTTCAAGTTGACTGAATTATACACCAGTGAAGCAGGGAGCAAGCCTCACTACTGTCCCACTGAATCCCCTGTACTACATTGCTGGTTACTGACAGCAAGAGAGGCTGCGTGTCTCGTGCCAGGTTGCAGTTACAAAGGGGCAGAGCCAGGACCCTGAATTAGTCCTCTGGTCACAATTCCAAAGCTTTCCTTAAAGTTTCGATGTGGTTTGGATTGAAATCCTAGCAGCATTCCTGTTGTTTGCTTTTAATATGGAAAGCTTCATACATATACAGAAGTAGAATTTAATGAATTCCCATTTCCTCCTCACTCAGCTTCAAGTAATGGCCAATCCTACAACACCTATACCCCCTCCACCATTATTTTGAAGGTAATCTCAGATATCATCTCTTATTGGTAAAAAGGCCTGTTTAAAAATAACTCATTGGGACTTTCCTGGCGGTCCAGTGGTTAAGATGCCATGTTCCCAGTGCAGGGGGTGCTGGTTCAGTCCCTGGCTGACGAGCAAAGACCCCACATGCCCTGTTGAGTGACCAAAAAAAAAATTCATTATCACAGCTAAAAATTTAGCAATAATTCAGATAGCCAATCATTATTCATGTTCCCCAAGTACCTTTTTCTTTAAAAAAATTTCTTTATTTGCAGTGGGATGCAAATAAGCTCCATACATTGTGGTCAGTTAATATATCTGTTTTCTTTTGATCTATGGGTGCCCATCCCTGACCATGTCTTTGTATTTTTCTTTAATTTATTATATTCATTGAGGAAATGAAGCTCAATTTGTCCTGTAGTTTTCCACAATCTGGGTTTTGTTGATTGCCTTTCCAGTGTCAGTCAGTATGTTCTTCTGTCCCCTTATTTACTATAAACTTAGATCAGGTCTTGTTTCAATATGGATTTATTGTTGGGATTGGGGAAGACAAGACTACTTTTTAAGGAGTTGAGCATTTCTTTATATATTTATACCTTGAGAGATGTGCCATAGTAACACTTTTAATGGCTTTATTGACCACTGATACTGAGTTCTAAGTTTTCAAGAGCATAAGACAGGACCAAAGGTAATCTTTAATTAAAAAAAAAAAAATCAGGGCATCTCAAGGGGAATTTTTACTGCTGGCAGTAATTTAAGTGATCTTGAATGCCAGCAGCTATGTTTTATAATATTGTGTGAATTTTGATTCTAAAACTGACAAGGGCAATATATTTGGAATTTTCACTTTGAAGTTGAACATTTTATTTCTGTTATATAGTCACATGAGGTTGAAATAGCGTGATGGTAGAAATTGCTAAAACAAGGTGCTGGTTCTGTCAGTAGATAGTTCTGTCAGTAAATCTGGAATTAACCCAGTGTGCTGAGAGCTTACTGATAAGATACAGTAAACAGATCATTTAAATGAGTCATCCAACATCACAGAAGACTTGAATACTTGGTGATACCTGAAAAGTCTGCTGGCAGATATCAAAGTACAAACAGAACTGTAAAGAGCTCACACATTTTAATTGTAATAAATGTGACTTTTACAGGGAAGCTATTCTTTGTCTCATGTTTATACACCAAACGATGTCCGTACAGTGATTGAATATGCTCGATTACGAGGGATTCGCGTCCTGCCAGAATTTGATAGCCCTGGACACACGGCATCTTGGGGAAAAGGTAAGGAGTGTGTTTGTGAACTGCTAAAAGTGAACACGTGTGCTCCTGCATCTCATGACTTGGTGTTTGTTTATGTTGTTCTTACTTGTGATTTGCACAAAGGCAGCACTATTGACGGTTGTAATTCAATAACTATGATATGTTTGTTGTGAGCAGGTCACTGTACCTAGGCATTGCCTAGACACAAGGGATAAAAGAAAACAAGAAATGATTACAAGTAGACTGTGAAAAGTGAGTTAAACAGTTACATGAGTGAAGTAACACCTAAAATGTTCTTGAGAGATCAGATAATATATTCCTGTTTCTGGTAGAGGAAGTAATAGGAAAGGCATTTAGCTGGAGTACAGCACATGAGAGTTGCCATGCCCTTCTCCAGGGGATCTTCCCAACCCCAGATTGAACCCATGTCTCCCGCATTGCAGGCGAATTCTTTACCGTCTGAGCCACCAGGAAAGCCTATGGATACTGGAGTGGGTAGCCTGTCTCCAGTGGGTAGTACTGGAGAAGGGTCTCCAGGAGATCTTTCCAACTCAGGAGTCAAACAAACCAGGGTCTCCTGCATTGCAGGCGGATTCTTTACTGCTGGGTGCTTAAGAACTGCTTCTGGAACTAGACTGTCTGGGATTTGAGTCCTGCTTCTGGCACTTACGGGCTTCCCTGGTGGCTCAGATGGTAAAGAATCTGCCTGCGGTGCAGGAGACCCAGGTTTTATCCCTGGGAGGTGAAGATCCCTTGGAGAAGGGCATGGCAACCCACTCCAGTATTCTTGCCTGGAGAATTCTGTGGACAGAAGACACTGGCAGGCTATAGGCCATGGGTCGCAAAGATTCGGTTAAGAATGAGTGACTTAGCACTTTCACTTTTCATTTTCTGGCATTTATAAACTGAGTGACCTTGGGCAAGTTATGGAACATCTCATTCTCAGACTTCTCATCTCTAAAACTCGGCGACTGACTGACTCCAGCAGGAGAGGGACGAGCGAGTTGGTGGGATGGTGGCTCGCTTACCAGAATATGAAAATTGGGAAGCTACAGAAGGAGTTTGGGGCTGAGGCTTTGGTTTTTGTTAGATGCATTTTTTATTTGTTTATCTGGGCTGTGCTGGGTCTTGTGCAGTGCAGGGTTTTCTGTGGTTGCAGCGAGCGGGGGCTGCTCTGGTTGTGGCAGGTGGGCTCAGTAGTTGTGGTGCATGGGCTTAGTCGCTCCGCATATGGGATCTTCCCAGACCAGGGATCGAACCTGTGTCTCCTGCATTGGCAGGCAGATTCTCTACCTCTGACCCACCGAGGAAGCCCTCTTGGATTATATTTGAAGTGAAGCTAATTGTGTTCAGCAGAGAATTTGAAATATGGATTCAAACTTGAGAAAAAAGATTGGGGCAAGCTGAAGATTTGGGAGCCCGTGATATTTGAGATATTATCTGAAATGGATAAAATTTCAGAGAGGCTGATGGAAAGGGAAACAAAGCGGCACAGGGGCAGTATTCAGGAATTAGTTTTCCCTTTTCTTAAGAAATTACCAAAGTAACTCTGAGTAAACACACTTATCTTTTTCTGTATAAAATCTCTTAACCATCTTCAACAAAATAAAGTAGTATAATCACGTGCAAAGCCTTGTCTTTGTGACTGAACTGCTACTTCAGACAAGATTCTCCATGTTTCCTTCTAGGCCAGACAGACATCCTGACTCCATGTTATCATGCGAGAGAGCCATCTGGGACTTTTGGACCTATAAACCCTATTTTGAATTCAACTTACAGCTTCCTGTCTAAACTTTTCAAAGAAATTAGTACTGTGTTTCCAGATGAATTCATTCATCTGGGAGGAGATGAAGTAAATTTTGATTGTTGGTATGGAAATCTGTTAACTGCCCCCTCCCCTTTTCTGAAACCTGTTATCTTTGAAGTAGGTGTAAAGGTGTCCCTGGGAAAAGGGAAGACTTGGGGAACACATCTCTGTGAGGTGTTAATCTGGCAGCAGAACTCCTAAGACGGTGAATTGTTCACAGAATTCACATACAGATGCTACTGACAGAAGCCTGGAGGAAGGAGAATTAAGATGCAGAAGAAAATGGGAGTTAAAAAAAAGCTAAATAGAGAACAAGAACAGCTTTAGTGAAGAGGGTAATGATTAAGTGGGAGATTTTTCTAGTAAAAATATTCTGTGCAAATAGCCTTAGATGGAAGAAAGATGTGGGAGCTTAGGGAAAGCCATTTTTACAGGATATCAGCTTCTAAAAAAAGTATTTGTAGTGGAAAGCTAAGATAACTCATAATTAAATTTTAGGCTTATTTTTAAGGCATAAATAGGCTTATTTTAGGCTTAATTTAGGCATAATTTGGCTTATTTTACTCTTTACAAACTTTAATACATTTATATATCTGTATAAATGATGTTGGGGATATATGTTGCTTGAAAAAGATTAGGCATATTGAACTTTTAATGAAATTTTAATCACTGTTTTTGTTTAAGGGAGTCCAATCCAGCAGTGCTGAATTTCATGATGAACAAAGGCTTTGGCAAAAATTTTAAGAAACTACAGTCTTTCTATATGCAGATGTAAGTTACTTGAAAGCCTACTTGTTTTTATTTTGTCAGTGCCTTTTGTAAAGTTTAAGCTCTTATTTAGGAGATCCAACCAGTCCATCCTAAAGGAAATCAGTCCTGAATATTCACTGGAAGGACTGATGTTGAAGCTGAAACTCCAATACTTTGGCCATCTCAGCAAAGATCTGACTCATTTGAAAAGACCCTGATGCTGGGAAAGATTGAAGGCGTGAGAAGACAGAGGATGAGATGGTTGTATGGCATCACCGACTTGATGGACATGACTTTGAGTACTCTGAGAGTTAGTGATGGACAGGGAAGCCTGGTGTGCTGCAGTCCATGGGGCCGCAAAGAGTTGGACACGACTGAGTGATTGAACTGAAGCTCTTATTTAGTACTATTTTATTTTCTCATTTTCTCTCCATTCCTTTTCAAAGTGTCCATGTTATAATCTTTGTTACACAAAGTACAGATGAAAAATCATAAAGGAGGGTGCAATATACATTATTCTCTTTAAATCAATAACGTGGTGACTCTAATCCTTTTGCAGTAACTGTTGAGACATAGGTTGGTAACTGTTATCTGTTCTGTGAACTCAGCTCAATACCCTGACTACCCTGTGATGGCTTCATCACCATCTAGCTCCTGGAATTCATTTTGTCAACTCCAGCATTGCTTTTACTATATATCTGTGCTGTCTGGTATGGCAGCCACAAACACATGTGGCTGTATTTAAATTATACTTGAAGAAAATTAAAAATTCAGTTCCTCAGTCACATTAGCCACATTTCATGTGTTCAGGAGCCAGCAGCTAGATGAGACTAGTGCTACCATATTAGAAAGTGCGTATATAGAACATTTCCATCCCTGCAGATAAAGATCTGCTAGACAGTGCTGCCCTATGGTAAAGAGTCGTAAACTTATTTTGTAAAGAGCCAGACAGTAGTGACTTCACAGGGCACATAGGGTTTCATGGGCTTCCTGATGGCTCAATGGTGAAGAATCTGCCCGCAGTGCGTGAGATGTGGGTTCGATCCCTGGGTTGGGAAGATCCCCTGTAAGAGGAAAGGATAACCTACTCGAGTATTCCTGCCTAGAAAACCCCATGGACAGAGGAGCATGGCGGGCTATAGTCCATGGGGTCGTAAAGAGTTAGCCATGATTGAGCAAGCATGCATATTGCTACATACTTTTAAAATGTTTTTAAAGAGTGCTTTACACTGGAGTCGCAAAGAGTTGGATACAACTGAGCAACTTCAGTTTACTTTACCAATGTAAAAAGGGGCTTCCCTTGTTGCTCAGCTGGTAAAGAATCCACCAGCAATTCGGAAGACCTGGTTTTGATCCCTGGGTTGGGAAGATCCCCTGGAGAAGGGAAAGCCTACTCACTCTTAACATTCTGGCCTGGAGAATTCCATGGGCTGTATAGTCCATGGGGTTGCAAAGAGTTGGACATGACAGAGCAACTTTCACTTTACAAATATAAACACCATTCTCAGCTCATGAGCCACACAAAAATATTCTGCAGGGTAGTTTGCCAACGCCTGCATTGAGCAGGCCTGTGTAGCTTTTTGCATGATACAGTCTGATTTTCTTTTTTCTTGATTTGTTTTTTATATACTGCATAACACCCCGCATTGTCTGAATATCAGGAGATAATTTGTGAATTGATTGTCAGCACTGTTGGAAGTTATTTAGGTGCTGTCATAGGATACTTGCTAGTTTCCTTTATTCTGAGGTACTCATGAGATTATCCAAGATTGCTGTTTGTACACTTCCTTATGAATTGCCACATCTTCCTATCTTTGGGGCATGCTTAGCTGATTCATTCTGCAAATGACTGTTGAACCCTTCTGTTGTGTCAGGTTCTGAGCCATGTGCTAGAAAGAAGGAACCACAGGGGTCACCACCCTCTGTTGCCTGTTTGGCTATAAAGTTGTGCTGTACTGAAAGGCTTCCCAGGTGGCACTAGTGGTAAAGAACCTGCCTGCCAATGCAGGAGGCACAAGAGACATGGGGTCGATTTCTGAGTTGGGAAGATCCCCTGCAGAAGGGAAAGGCAGCCCACTCCGGTATTCTGGCCTGGGGATACCATGGACAGAGGACCTGGTGGGCTGCAGTCCATGGGGTCGCAGACAGTCGGACCCTGAGGTGGCTTCGCATGCACATACTGAAAGGCATCTCTCAGGGTTGCAGTCTCTGGTATAAAATGTGCATTCTTTACACACATTGCTAAGTTTGTGATCTGAAATAACTTTGTAATTTTTTTCAATGGTAGGGTTTTGGATATGATTTCAGCCATGAACAAGAGATCCACAGTCTGGCAAGAGGTTTATGATGATGAAGGCAAGGTGAGAGGTTACCGATACTGTGCGTGGTTCTGACAATACGAGACAACACTCTAACCCCTTGGGCGGAAGGAACCCGAAGCTTTCCCTGTGATGCTGGGGGAAGCTAGCCTCCCTTTCCGTTTACGCTGCTGTGAGGCGAGAGCTGCGCGCCGGCACCAGTGCTCATGGTGTTGATTTGATTTCTTCCATTTCCGCATTTCTCAGTGCTGCCCCCTGCTCGCCTCCCCCGTCTTCCCTCCTCCCTCTCCGTCTCATTCTAGTGACAGATTGAAGCACTTTGAGAAATGGTCCTTTTTTCAGAAGGGCAGAACAAACAGATAAGAATGAGTCTTTGTTGCTCTTAACGTAACCTTCATTTTAAGTATCACTGTCAAGTACACTTTTTATTTTAAATGGCATTTCTCTCTGACATAATCATAGTTCTTTATTCCTGTGGGGCAACTAAAAATTTGAAAGTCCAGCTACTTGTACAATCTTTCCAAAAGGGTTAGTAGCATCCTCTAAGTTCTAAAGTAAGTAAAATAGTGTGGAGAAGGGGGACTAAAGCTTTAATTCATTATACCTACATGGTATTCTATATAGACAAAAGGTAAAAAGTTAAATATCAAACCTTAAGATTTGATGAAATGTCTTAAGTCCTTATTACAAATAGCATTAGATAATTAACTCAAAGAGGAAAGGGAAAAGAAGAAAACGTTGCTTTGTCAAGGACCTTAAAGAGTTAGTTATTAGCTACAATGCCTTAGACTTTTACTTTCATATGCTGTAGCTTCGAGACATAATAATATGTATTTCAATTTGTAACTTTAATAGCTTACACCAGGCACAGTAGTTCAAGTATGGAAAATGAACAACTTCTATATGGAACTGGGTAACATTACCGCAGCTGGCTTCCCTGTGATCATTTCTGCTCCTTGGTACTTAGATGTGATCAGTTATGGACAGGACTGGAGACGGTACTACACGGTGGATCCTCTTAAGTTTGCAGGTAAGTGAAGCAACCACCATTACTTGACCTGTTAAGGTTTTTCAAACCCTCCCCTCCCTCCAGGGAATCTTTACCTAGGTACCACCTACTAGCCTCCCTTTTATGTTTGATCCTTGATTTTCCTTGTGTATAATCCAACAGACTGTACTGTTATCATTTTAAACTTCATAAAGAAACCGTATTCTTTCCTAAGTGAAGGAACTTTTAAAGTGAGATTCCCTTACACTGATAAGACTTGTCACCATGCATTTAAAGATGCCTGACTGCATGAGCCTTGTCTCTCCTCTGAGCTGCCTCTGCAAAGTAAGACACCTAAGTAGGGATCGCGTCCTGTTCGGTGGCTTCCGGGGTCTGAGGAGCAGACATCCTTGGCGGTGGGCATGTCTGAGTGGGGGTGCTCCAGGCTCTCAAACCCCCTTAAGAACAGTTCTGCTTTGCCCAGTTTTGTACACTAGACTTTTACAGTTTCCTTTGAGGAAAGGTGTCTGGTGTTTAAAAAGTTTCAAAACTGTAGGTCTGTCAGGAACGGTTTCTCTAAAAGCATTTTCTGAGAATCAAGAGTTACAATTACTGTGGATAGCTAGTCTCTTTGACACCAAAAGACAGGTGAAGGCAGGAGCGGCGGTCACCAGCACAGTCCACCTGGCAGGCCTTGGCACACTGTTCACAGGCAACCAGGGGAAGTGCTTCTGGTGTCCAAATAAGTTTGCAGAAAACCAAGATAAAATGGTCTCTTTCCTCCTGGCCTGCTACCTTAGTCGACACACGCTAACAAATACTCTGTGAACCACGGGGTCAGTTGTGACAATAAAGCGTGCCACCATTTTTTGTGCCACAGCTGTGAACTTTGCTCAAGGTCCCCCTGACTCCGAGGGAGAAGCCTTGCCCCAGGCTAACAGCAGAAATCAGCACTGCCTCTGTGTGTGAGCCTCAGGTTGCAACTACCTAACTCACACCACTGATTATAATCTAGGTACTCCGCAGCAGAAAAAGCTTGTCATCGGTGGAGAAGCCTGCCTATGGGGAGAGTATGTGGATGCAACTAACCTTACTCCAAGATTATGGTATGGAATCTAAGGGAGAACATGTGGACTGAGGTGCCTGGGTTTCTCTTCTCCACCCAAACAGGAAGCACTAGAAACTTGCCCAAGTGTGTGATTTGCTGCTTGAAGAAAACATAAATTTAACCTGTCTTGGGGAACATGTGGTTTAAATTTTAGGCCTCGGGCAAGTGCTGTTGGTGAGAGACTCTGGAGTGCCCCAGAAGTCACAGACCTAGAGGATGCCTACAGGAGACTAACAAGACACCGCTGCAGAATGGTCAGGTGAGACACATTTATTTGTCAGGCTAGGATACTGTTAGGTACAGGGTGATGTTTTTACCTTATTTAGTGTTAGCTACCTTATTGAGATTTTTTTTTTTCTTTTTTTGCTATAAACAGAAATGTATGTGACCCAACAGGTAATGAACTAATTAGGAAAAATAGGCAACTGTTTCTCTATTAATTATGAATCTCTTTCCAGTAATTAATGGTATGGTTTAGTGATTCTGACTTGAGCTACTAAGTTTCTTAAGACAGAGATGAATTACATCAGTCTAAAACATCTTTTGTTTATACTTGTCCTACAGACGAGGAATAGCTGCTCAACCTCTCTTCACTGGATATTGTGATGATGGGGGCAGAATGTAAAAATGAGTCGAAACGGAAGAAAAATATGGGAAAGCCCACAGTCAATCCGTACTACAATCAATCATCCTGATTTTAAATCATGTTTTTGAATAAAATATCTTTTTATTGATTGAACCTCCGTCTCTTCATACATTAGAAGACTGACATCTTTCTTGTGAGAGAAGCGTAAAGTCAACCAACCAAAAAACCCTGTGGTATCTATCACTCAGTGTATTGCAAAAGACTGAATCTAAACTACCAACAATGATAATTACTAGATACACAATACCGTTCAGGGACATTAACTGTCAACATCAAAGCACGTTTCTCATGCTATAAAGTAGAATGAGCAGCACCAGTGTCAGCGTCTGTTCAAGTTCTCCTTTAAATTGTTCTTCCTGAAAACAAAGTAGGTAGGTGCTCAGAGTTTCTCTCCAAGGACTCAGGACAGAACATTTCTCTGGCTGAGCAGCATACTTTGGTCTTGAGGATTCATGGCTTGATAATTAGACAGCTCTAAGGCAAAAGTAGCTGAGCCTGATGTTAAGGTTCGAAGCACAGTTGAATAACCCTAGTCAAAATAATTTAAGTTAGTTATCTCTGCAAAGTTAAGCCTCAAATCTCTCCCTACACATCTTTTGACCATTATCAGGAAAAATTTGTTAAGTACTGTGGAGGACAGGAAACTAGGAGCGGGGCTGTACTTCAGAAGTATTCCCCAGTCCCAGCGTTCAGTAAAAGCCTCTGCTGGCATGCAGATGCCTGTCCTAGAGCAGCAGAGACTGGCGGGGACGAGAATGACACGAAGAATTGACTGAGAGCCAGCAGTAGTAGAAGTAAATCTGTGCTTAGGATGGGAAAACGGTCATTTAGGCTGATGACACGTTTTGGCAGAGCACACCTCAAACTTTGTGGAGGACTGGAAAGCCCTCCCCGACACATCCACACTCATGCTGTAAGAAATCCCTGGGATTTCTCCAGTAATTTATGTAAAATATGTAGATTTAGTCACAGAGTACCTACCATGATTTCTGCTAAGGGAACAAATCCAATAACAACTCTGTTGTCTTGGCGAGACTGGATTTCCTGAATGTTCCCTCTTCTCTGAGCCAGGTCTGCCAGGACAGGGCTGAGGTAATCTCTGGTCACTGTCACCTCAAGGTTCATCAGGGGCTCCAAAATTTGCTTATCAGCTTTCTTCAGAGCCTAAGGGAATGAAAGGATGTTAACTCCTCCTCCTTAGGCTGCAGATCAGACTTCTGTTATGAAGGGAAGATTCGTAAAAACTTAAATACTCTTAAGCACAGAGCCTCTAGAAAGAGACAGAAGCCTGCCTTGACGCTCTGTGTAAGAAGTCCAGAACACCAGCGTTTGCTCGCACAGGCATGCCAGCAGGACACCTGAGACCTCATGTCAGGTGTGCGCCTGCCTGCACGGACGTGCTGCAAGAGGATGCCTGGTAAAGTCTGATTTGCAGAGTACCTGTGAACACGTGCCCAGAGACATGGAAAGAAAATGCTTTTCCCCTCCCAAAGACACACGGAAAGAAAATGGTTCCCTCCCAAAGACACAGGGAAAGAAAATGGTTCTCCCCTCCCAAAGACACACAGATAGAAAATGGTTCTCCCCTCCCAAAGACACAGGGAAAGAAAATGGTTCTCCCCTCCCCAAGACACAGGGAAAGAAAATGGTTCTCCCCTCCCAAAGACACACAGAAAGAAAATGGTTGTCCCCTCCCAAAGACACAGGGAAAGAGAATGGTTGTCCCCTCCTAAAGCCATTTTTCCTTAGTATATCTCCTCTTTTATTTTTGCAACCTACAGTTATAGTGCATGCGAAAAGTCAGGGCAATCAAGGAGGGAAATAAAGCAGAGAGCTAAAAACACAGTAAGCAGAAACATATTCTCAGTGTAAAACAAACAGAATTCTGTTCAGAAATTTAGATCTCAAAGGCCAAGAAGAACAAGCGCACACAGAAACTGAGAAAAGCTAAAACAGCATCAGGCAAACAGGAAGTGGAGAAAAACTGGGGAGGCAGCAGAGGAATAAAGACGTACTGGGGTCGCAGCCAGACTGTCTGTACAGCAGCATTCCATCAGCCAAGCTGGCACTTGGATTTGGAGGGTGTTGGCAAGCACTGTTAACTGCTGATGGGTCTGCTTTAAAGGGTAACCGGCTCCCCTGGCCTACCAGGGTTAAAACGCAGTAGGACAGTTTCTTATATATTCTAAGCCTGTTTGGTTGTCAGGTGGGGTGTAACAATCTTGGGTTCAGCAGTGGAAGCCAGATCAAAGAGCGATGGCTCTGGAATGTGGCCTCTCCCCTATCTGGCTCTGGCTGACCATCCTCTCTCTGCTCACCTGCCCCCACCCGCTCAGGACCGGCGGTGCCATCGCCTCTGTCGTCCAGTAATGCCCTGCGCCTTGGATGCTTCTGTTCCCCACACCGCAGCACCTCCGCCTTCCCCTCTCCCTGCTACCTTCACGATCATGGAAAATGGGCAGGTTGGTAGAAACAGCAGTATATTCTCTTTATCGCAGAAATTTCAGAAAACCATAGCACACATATATAGTAAAAGCGTAATTTCAGTTCTTTGCAGGTGATTAAGCCTTTAAAATCACTATCAACTGAAATGACTCAACTAGAGAAAAAGTATCTAATAATCATTGAATGAAAACATTACGAAAAAATAATGACAGTCCACACAAACAACTAAATACATCGTATGTATTTTTGCAATTCTTACCCTAAACTTCATGCCACTTCACAGTGTATCTTTTCGAATAACATAATGGACGGGGACAAGACTAAAAATTCAGAGGAATAATGCTCCATCTGAAGAAAGGACAGAGTTCTGTGTGACTGAACAGGCGGTATTGTGCTCGTGGGTCTGTCCTTACTCCTCTTTTCACAGCATTTTCCTTGGCAACACTGCGTAGTTACGGAGCATCAAAAACAGCTTCTACAGAGCTGCCTCAAAATCTCCAAGCTGTGCTCGAGCCACAGGCTTTGGGTGCTCCCTGTAGTCCACTGGCCTGCCCCGGGTTGACGTCTGAGTATCCTGCAGCAACCCAATGTGGCCCACACTGAGCTCATTAGCTCCTCTTGCAAACACTCACCTGCTCTTTCCCCTTTGTGTTGATGGCGTCACTAGCCTTTAGTTTACCCGGCCATACATCTTTGATTTCCTTTTTCCCCAAGGTAAGCTGTAAGATTTGTATTCCTATTGCTGATATTCTAGCCCAGATCTGGTCTATTCTCTGAGGCTCTCCATACTCCAGTCCCTCCTATATTCTAAGGATTACGCTGCTCTCTTCAAAATGTTTAAACCATTTACCACAGTTCTCAAAACCTCAAATTCCTCAGTGTAGTTTCTTATAGGCTTCCCTACAGTCGGTCTGTTTTACTTTACAACCCTAATTTCAACACCCCCTGCCTTCTTTAATCTTTCCATGTCTAGAATGCTCCCACTGTACCCACAGCCTCCAAAACATCACAGCTCAACAATTAAGGAAACTGTGTAAAAGCCTGTGTCCTTGTCTTTTGAAGTAAAATGCCGACTCAAGAGTTGATGATTGGGAAATGTTAAGATGTAGAAACAAGGATAGCTGTTGGGCTAGAGAACTGGTAACAATTCAGACTATAATTCTGTCACAAAGCAGAATTACCAAACTCACAGTTCCCTTCAAGATATAAAGGTCTGACACACATTCCTAAATTATTTTTACAGGAAGCAGACACGCTCCCGATGAAAACTGCCAACCACAAGAACAGACCATAGACTGGTTGAAACAGCCTGCTCCTGAAACATTATAAAACTCCTCACTGCCTCTTCAGGGTGGGTCACACAGTCTTGAGGGGATTATCTCACCATGGCCCCTTTGCCTGGCAATAAAAGCTTCTCTCCTGTTTCACTGAAAACTCTTGTCTCATTCCTATTCAGCACATGTGAACAGAGGCTGAGTTTCAGCAACATTAACTTCTTTCCAATCTGGACTAAAAAGTTGCAAGTTAAAGTTTCATCTGAGGCCAAATGAAGACTGCAGCCTGGGAGACAGCACCTCAGATAGCTCTGAGAGACTGCTCCAAAAGGCAGTGGGGGAAGTATATAAGATTTTGGTTAAGGGGGAGTTCAATACAATTAAGCACTCATTTTATAAAGGGTTTTTTGCTCTCCAGGAGGATCTGAGGTCCTCAGAAAGGAATTTAGTGCTTTTCTGCTGCTGCTGCTAAGTCACTTCAGTCGTGTCCGACTCTGTGTGACCCCATAGACGGAAGCCCACCAGGCTCCCCCGTCCCTGGGATTCTCCAGGCAAGAACACTGGAGTGGGTTGCCATTTCCTTCTCCAATGTGTGAAAGTGGAAAGTGAAAAGTGAAAGTGAAGTTGCTCAGTCGTGTCCGACCCTTAGCGACCCCACGGACTGCAGCCTACCAGGCTCCTCCATCCATGGGATTTTCTAGGCAATAGTACTGGAGTGGCTTGCCATTGCCTTCTCCGCTAGGTACTCGGAAATCCCATGGATGGAGGAGCCTGGTGGGCTGCAGTGTGGAGGAGCCTGGTGGGCTGCAGTCCGTGGGGTCGCTAGGGGTTGGACATGACTGAGCGACTTCACTTTCACTTTCACATATTGGAGAAGGAAATGGCAACCCACTCCAGTGTTCTTGCTTGGAGAATCCCAGGGACGGGGGACCCTGGTGGGCTTCAGTCTATGGGGTCACACAGAGTTGGACACGACTGAAGTGACTTAGCAGCAGCAGCAGGTAAGAGGAGATGCAAGGACTGCAATAATGAAATCAGTTCCTAAAAACATCCTATATCTAAAGACCTGTCCCACCAGATTCCCTGGAGGAAAGAGTGCCTCACTCCACCCTGAACTCCCTCAGGGGGTGTTGAAGGTCAACAGCTGCAGCAGCATGGGTTCAGTCCCTGCAGAGATCAATGCTGAATGCCCTTGTTCAGTGGTTGGCAATGCTCTTGGCAAGTGCCAATTAGTAGTTGACACCAAGAACCACGCTCCAATTCCCCATTTCTCAGCTTTTGTGAATCTTAGACCATTCTATCTAGTATTTTGACTGTTTGGCTATATTTAATTTCCTTCTAAGTCATAAGCTCGTTTAGGTCAGGAAAAACATATGCATCTGACTGTGCCCCCTCAGTTCCCAGTGCAGTGCGCCATGACCACAACAGAGATGGCTCAGTTAATACGAAGCATCATTAACTTCTCAGCAGCGCCAAGGAGCTTCCCCACCAGATGAAGTTTCTCAAGGCTCAGAGTACTTCCATTAGTAGTATTCAAAGTAATGAATTAAAACTAAAGACTACGTGGAGGCCTCATAAAGTTAATTCTTATTCTCTACTATGGTCTTAAAGGAAGGTTAACCAAGGGATATTCGATTCTGAAGGACTGGCCAAAATACTGGGGCTTGAGGTTAACTTAGAAGCACTGTATCATCTTTCAGGTTATGGTTATTTCAATACTAAAACCAAAGTCAGGTGGAACTCTAAAAATTACTGAAAGGTAAATGTTTGCAACAATTTCATCATGACCACTTTACAGGCACTATTTCTAACTACTGCTTCAGAAAACAATATTTAAATAATTTTAGTTTTGAAAATGTAGGTGGGTGTTTTTTAAAATGAAAACTCTTAAGAAGTATGAATTTGAACTTACATGAAAAAGTCATTAAAGTTCAGCCTTCCTAAGTCAGGGACTTAAGATATTTAAATTAAGTTTGTAATTATGGATTCAAATAAGACTAGAAAAGCAGGTCTCAAACACAGTCCAAAATATTAGAAAATGGTCATAAAAGCAAGTGTTTTAATGTGCATCAGTCACCTACATAACTAGAGTATTCCCACAGAGAAGAATGCATGGAATCAGCATTCAGCACACGAAGGTCCTGGCAGGTGACCCCATGGACTGCAACACACCAAGCTTCCCTGTCCATCACCAACTTCTGGAGCAGGCTCAAACTCATGTCCATCTAGTCAGTGATGCCATCCAACTTTCAAATCCTCTGTCATCCCCTTCTCCTCCTGCCTTCAATCTTTCCCAGCATCAGGGTCTTTTCTAATGAGTCAGCCCTTTGCATTGGGTGGCCAAAGTTCTGGAGCTTCACCACCAGTTCTTCCAATGAATATTCAGAACTGATTTTATTAGAATTGACTGGTTGGATATCCTTGCAGTCCAAGGGACTCTCAAGAGTCTTCTCCAACACCACAGTTCAAAAGCATCAATTCTTCGGCGCTCAGCTTTCTTTAGAGTTCAACTCTC
This sequence comes from Moschus berezovskii, assembly GCF_049115385.1. Lineage (NCBI taxonomy): Eukaryota > Metazoa > Chordata > Mammalia > Artiodactyla > Moschidae > Moschus > Moschus berezovskii. The sequence goes on from NC_142477.1 coordinate 71,149,272, forward strand.
ACATCAATACATAACTACTGGAAAAACCATAGCTTTGACTAGATGGACCTTTGTCAGCAAAGTAATATCTCTGCTTTTAAATATGCTGTCTAGGTTGGTCATAGCTTTTCTTCCAAGGAGTAAGTGCGTCTTTTGCAGTGATTTTGGAGTCCAAAAAAATAAAATCTCTTACTGTTTCCATTGTTTCCCCATCTATTAGACATGAAGTGATGAACCAGATGCCACGATCTTAGTTTTTTGAATACTGAGTTTTAAGACAGCTTTTTCACTCTCCTCTTTCACTTTCATCAAGAGTCTCTTTGGTTCCTTTTCTCTTTCTGCCATAAGGGTGCTGTCAGCTACATATCTAAGGTTATTCATATTTCTCTCGGCAATCTTGATTCCAGCTTGTGCTTCATCCAGCCCAGCATTTCGCATGATGTACTCTGCATAGAAGTTAAATAAGCAGGATGACAACATACAGCCTTGACGTACTCCTTTCCCAATTTAGAATCAGTCTGTTGTTCCATGTCCAGTTCTAACTGTTGCTCTTGACCTGCATACAGAATTCTTAGGAGGCAGGTAAGGTGGTCTGGTATTCCCAACTCTTTAAGAATTTTTCAGTTTGTTGTGATCCACACAGTCAAAGGCTTTGGCATAGTCAATAAAGCAGGAGATGTTTTTCTGGAACTCTCTTGCTTTTTCAATGATCCAACACATGCTTGCAATTTCATCTCTGGTTCCTCTGCCTTTTCTACATCCAGCTTGAACATCTGAAAATTCTCAGTTCATGTACTGTTGAAGCCTGGCTTGGAGAATTTTGAGCATTACTTTGCTAGCATGTGAGATGAGTGCAACTGTGTGGCAGTTTCAACATTTTTAGCATTAAAATGAAAACTGATCTTTTCCAGTCCTGTGGCCACTCCTGAGTTTTCCAAATTTGCTGGCAGCACTTTCACAGCATCATCTTTTAGAATTTGAAATAGCTCAACTGGAATTCCATCACCTCCACTAGCTCAAGGGCATATCCCCAGGCAACCACAAGGAGAAGAGGAGACTGCTTTATGCTCTGAGAAGGAAATTCACTTATCTGATCTGTAATTGAACAGGACTTCTCTGATTTTGGTGATCCTTGATTAATCTTAGTAGAATAAACAGGAACTCCAATACTAGAACCAGTATTAGACCTTCAGTGTCCTTTAGATTATAGTCCCATTTTGGGCAGAATTGACCCCTGAAGTGTCTTTTACTCAAAGCTACCAAGATTGCCTCTATGGCTGTGCATCTGGTATAAGAAAAGCAGCATGCATGCTCAGTCGCTTCAGTCATGTCCGACTCATTGCGACCCTATGGACTGTAGCCCACCAGGCTCCTTTGTCCATGGGCTTTCCCAGGGAAGAACACTAGAATGAACTGCCATTTCCTTCTCCCCTCCAAAGTATCTTCCTGACCCAGGAATCGAACCTACGTCTCTTACGTCTCCTTCATTGACATGCAGCTTCTTTACAACAGTGCCACCTGGGAAGGCAGGGAAAGGAGAGATGCCACTAAAACAACTTGCCTCTTTGGCAGAATCAGAGGATGTTTAGTAACTATCTGTGTCGAATACCAATATCCTAGATTCTATTTTGAATAAAACGCCAGTGATTAAGAAATCAAAGGTTTTCCAGGATTAGAAACTCTTGATTATAGGGTTCAGAATGCAAGGACACAAGGTCAGGCACTGGGAGCACAGCTGTCTGCAGATTAGTGGTGCACGGCTGTCCAGAGAGTACCTTAAAGCAAAAAGGATTCAGTTCAGTTTGGTCCCTCAGTCGTGTCCAACTCTTTGTGATTCCAAGGACTGCAGCATGCCAGGTGCCCCTATCCATCACCAACTCATGGAGTTTGATCAAACTCATGTCCACTGAGTCAGTGATACCATCCAACCATCTCATTCTCCTCCTGCCTTCAATCTTTCCCAGCATCAGGGTCTTTTCCAATGAGTCAGTTCTTCGCATCAGGTGGTCAAACTACTGGAGTTTCAGCTTCAGCATCAGTCCTTCCAATGAACACTGAGGACTGATCTCCTTTAGGATGGACTGGTTGGATCTCCTTGCAGTCCACGGGACTCTCAAGAGTCTTCTCCAGCACCACAGTTCAAAAGCATCGATTCTTCGGCCCTCAGTTTCTTTAGAGTCCAACTCACATCCATACATGACTACTGGAAAAACCATAGCTTTGACTAGATGGACCTTTGTTGGCAAAGTAAGGTCTCTGCTTTTTAATATGCTGTCTAGGTTGGTCATAGCTTTTCCTCTAAAGATCAATCCTCTTTAAATTTTCTAGCTGCAGTCACCACATGTAGTGATTTTAGGGCCCAAGAAAATAACATCTCTCACTGCTTCCATTGTTTCCCCATCTATTTGCTATGAAGTGATGGGACCGGATGCCATGATCTTAGTTTTCTGAATGTTGAGTTTTAAGCCAACTTTTTCACTCACTTTCATCTAGAGGCTCTTCAGTTCCTCTTCACTTTCTGCCATAAGCTTGGTGTCATCTACTTATCTGAGGTTGTTGATATTTCTCCCAGCAATCTTGATTCCAGCCTGTGCTTCATCCATCCCGGCATCTTGCATAACGTACTCTGCATATAAGTTAAATAAGCAGGGTGACAATATACAGCCTTGACATACTCCTTTCCCATTCTGGAACTAGTCTGTTGTTCCATGTCCAGTTCTAACTGTTGATCTGAGTATAGATTTCTCAGGAGGCAGGTAAGGTGGTCTGGTATTCCCAACTCTTTCAGAATTTTCCATAGTTTGCTGTGATCCACACAGTCAAAGGCTTTGGTGTAGTCAATAAAGCAGAAGTAGATGTTTTTTTGGACTCTCTTGCTTTTTGGATGATCCAACAGATGTTGGCAACTTGACCTCTGGTTCCTCTGCCTTTTCTAAATCCATCATGAACATCTGGAGGTTCTCAGTTCACATACTATTGAAGCTGTGCTTGGAGAATTTTGAGCATTACTTTGCTAGCATGTGAGATGAGTGCAATTGTGTGGTAGTTTGAACATTCTTTGGTATTGCCTTTCTTTGGGACTGGAATGAAAACTGACCTTTTCCAGTCCTGTGGCCACTGCTGAGTTTTCCAGATTTGCTGGCATACTAAGTGCAGCACTTTCACAGGAAGCACTGTTACAGCAGCTTCTCCAATCAGGAAGCTTCCATAAGCCTCTTATTCTTATCCCTTAGAAGGCAGACTAATGAAAACCACAATCACAATTACAGCAAAAAGGATTAGGACACTTCCATACCTTTTGTAGGCATCTTGAGACACAGGCAGAAATCATGGTTGTGGAGGTACCAGGATGAATTACCAAAGAATGTAAAGTAACTGCTACATCTTGAACTGGGAATCCAAGTAATGGTCCTAGGTAAGGGGGAAAACTATATTAGGACTGTAGTGTGTTCAGTGAGGGTAACTGAAATGTGTAAAGAGGCAGAGAACTTCCAGTGTCCTGCATGTAAGGAGCTTTGAAGTCATCACACTGTTCTAAATAAATAAAAAGCAACAACTTTTATTGGTCTGACTGGAGAGGGGAGGACAAAGGGCAAACCACTGTTCCTAAAACTAGAGAGAGAGGTCAGTGCAGGGAGTTGCACTGAACTGTAATTGATAAACTGTTTGAGGCTCAGTGTGGCCCAGTCAAAAACTCCAGGAGCACCCAGTCTTGGGGTTGGGGAGTGGAACAATTTGTGATCTCAAGCAGGTTCTCACAGTAAATATCAGAGATTCATGAGGGTGATAGTGCGGAGGAATTCTTTCTGAAAGTCTCCAAGGCAGTCTATTCTTAACAAGGTCGGCCCTCAGAGGAAACTAGTATATCAGAGCCAAACCAGAAGGGGTATCAGAGGCTAGATGACTTGAGGGAAGCACCCAATTCCAGTCTACTCCAGCCACCCTGTCCCACCGATGGGGGATGAAAGGACTGAGAAACAGCTGTGCAGTTCAGAGGCCAAGGGCACCGGCTAAGACCCAATCTTAGGGGCACAGACACGCCCCCTCACCTCACCACCATCATACTGAAGGCCAGTTTAGAGCAGTCCCTTTCACCCAGTGTGTCATATCTGGCTATCAAGAAAAATGCTGAAGGGCAAAGAGCACAATCTGAACAGAGAGTGAGCATCAGAACCAGACACGGCAGGGATGCTACATGATCAGACTGAGGATATAAACTGATTAACACGCGAAGGGCTGTAAGAGACAAGGTAAGGGGCACTAAGAACAGGTGCGCACGATGGCAGAGAGACAGAAACCCTAAGAAACAACGAAAAGAAACGCCACAGGTCAAACCCACTGTAACAGAAGGAAGACCGCTGACGCGCTCAGATGGGACACGGCTGAGGAAAGCCTGAGGCAGGAGGTGGATCAGTAGAAACCTCCAAAACCAAAAAGCAAAGTGAGCAAAGACTGAAAAAAACAAAACAGAATATGCAATACTGTGGGACAACTACAAGGTATGACACATACATGATGGGGAGAAATAGGGAGAAAATACCCCCAAAGTTAGAAAAGAAGTATGAAATAATTTCTATTATTAGAAGAGGTTGAAAGGTACTGAGTTGACTACCTCACCTTGGAGGCACGCACTGTTAACGCCATTTTCAAAGGCCTCTCGGGAGGCCTGCGAGAGGTCTTCGGCAATGCTTGCTGCATACTCGATAACAGGCAGAAGAGATGATGTTTCCATGGGTTTTGCTTCCAGTTCTACCGTGACAAGATGCCGTTTGTCTCCTAAAGTTCTATCTAAGGTATCTGTAAACAAATTGAATATAGTACCTCAGAGATTTGTTCTGGAAAGGTGTCAAGGTGCCACAACTGGCAAAATCAGCAAGTCCAACAAGTTGATTACAGTCAACAAGTTCAAGGTCTCATGGAAGATAAAGTGGAAGAGAAGACCAATAAAGACACTAAGCACAGTATAAAAATGTCAGAGTAAATAGTTCTATCAAGAAAGCAAGCGTAGATTCTGTGTTTATCAAAGTTAAACACCTGCTCTGAATCACCTATTAATATTGCTTCAGTGTTAGGGTGTGTTAAGGCAGATGAACGTACAAGTTCCGACATGCAGATCATACGTTTAAACATTTATGTGACCGAAATTCTTTAAAGCACAAAATTTTTACTTAAAACACTTATTGAGTACAAAAGGTTATCTAATGAAAATTAAAAGGTTTTTAACCTTGACGACAAACAGTTAAATTTCATACTATTCCAGCAACATACTCTTTATTTAATATTTATGATTTCTCTCCTCTAAAACTACTGATCTAGTTCTTAAAATGAAAACGGTACCCCTCATTTGTCAACAAGCAACAGCGGTCAGTGAAACTGAGTGGGCCCCTGTGGGGCTCTGGCATGGAAGCCCTTTTGTCCCCCATCTCTTGTAGGCAAGACTCCAGCCTCTAAGACCTGCCCTGAGTTCCACAGGGCAGATTTGTAACTGTTGCTAATCAAGGGAGAAGCAGTCAAGAAACCACCTGTTCAGTTCAGTTCCTCAGCCGTGTCCGACTCTGCGACCCCATGAACCGCAGCACGCCAGGCCTCCCTGTCCATCACCAACTCCTGGAGTTCACTCAAACTCATGTCCATTGAGTCAGTGATGCCATCCAACCATCTCATCCTCTGTCGCCCCCTTCTCCTCCTGCCCTCAATCTTTCCCAGCATCAGGGTCTTTTCCAATGAGTCAGCTCTTCGCATCAGGTGGCCAAAGTATTGGAGTTTCAGCTTCAACATCAGTCCTTCCGATGAACACCCAGGACTGATACCTACTAGAGGAACTGCTGAGAATGAAGGTCTATACATAACCAACTTCATAACCAAGGTGCCAAACTGTTTTCTTGCCAATCTTGTTGGTGTAAAAGGGCATCTTGTCTTTTAACTCACATGACCCTAATCACTGAGAAACTTTTAATATGTTCATGGGCCTTCGGCCTCTTTTGTGAAATGTCTGTTCAACCTTCTTTGCTCACTTTTCTACTTGGTTGGTTGTCATGTTTTTAGTGATTTTTGGATTCTAATCTGTTTTATATGAGGTCAATATCTTCTCTAAGTGTATCTTTTTGCTTTCATTATATTCTAATACATTCTTAATTTCAATAACATCAAATTTACTAATCTTTTAGTTCACAGTTTCAGTCTTACCTGGTTAAGTTCTCCTACACTGTCTTCCAAAAATTTGAAAGTTTAAAAACTTTCATAAAGCGTTGGGGTTTTCTTTCCTCTTTTGCATATATATTAGCACTTATTCTCTTTATTCTTCTGTCCTCAAAGGGAGACTTTCCAACTCTTTCCTCTTATTTAGGCTTTTAAATTCAACTGGAATTGAGGTTTCGATACAGTATGTGGGAGGAATCTAAATCTCTTCCCATGTGAATAGTTTTTCCAGGCCCATTTACTGAAATCCAGTCCGCCCTTTCCCACTGAGCTTCAGTATCACTCTGTGAAAGGTGCATTTTCAGATAGATATGCATGTGCTTTTAAGCTCTCTGGCTTGTTCCCCTGGTATATTTGTCTATTCCTAGCTTGATTAGTTGATCAGCATCATAATGACTGCTTTTATAATAAGTATTAAAGTCTGATACACTTCTTTGGGTAGAATTGGTACCTTCATGCTGTTCAGTCCTCTTATCTATGAATAGTATGGTTCTTATCTATAGTTTTCTTTCATTCTCTTTTTCAAAAAATTTATTTGGCTGCACCAGGTCTTATTTTCGCATGCACAATCTTTACTGTGGCATGTGAACTCTTAGCTGTGGTACATGGGATCTATTAATAGTTCCCCACCCAGGGATTAGAACCCTGGCCCCAGGCATTAGGAGCACAATCTCAGCCCCTGGACTACCAGGGAAGTCTCATGAATAGTATGGCTTCCCATTCAACTTCGGTCTTCTTTAATGCCTGTACATTTTGATAATTTTCTAGATGTACACAAATGTAACCTGTGCCTCAACAGCATGTGATCACTGGTGGTCTGACTGTTCAGTCAAGGTGTGGGCTGACTGCCGCAGCATCTGGTTACTAGCTTTTCACTTTGTACCTAATAAGCAATTTAAAGGGAGACACTTGAAGACTATGCAAGTATGTTATTCAACAACGTACACAATATTAAGTATTTGCAAAATGACGATTTTCTACTCCAACCCTCCGCCTCAACATCTAACAGTCAGCACTTGGCATTTTGGTGTAAGGAAAAACAGTCTCTTCTTGTTGATATATTATTGGTATGGCCTCATGAATTCTAGCTTTTTGTCAATGGATTAATTATTGTTCTTAGCTATTCTGGAGCTCAAATTAACCCATATTTAGCGAGTGTAGCCTCTTCAGGTTGGTTCCTATGTCCTTATGACACAACCCCATCATTTTTTCGAACATTTCCTTTCTTTCTCAGATAACATTCCATTGCTTTATTTTTGAAAGTTTCCTATTTCTTACTAATACTTTTTAATCCCCTTTCTTATTTCTTCAAAATTAATATTTTATATACTCTGTACATGGTAATTCCAGTATCAGAAGCCTTTGCTGGTCTGCCTGTGAGGATTATTGTTTCTATTGCTTTTTTTTTGCTCACTGTGCCTTTTCTCAAGGTTTTATGATTTTAAAACTTAAAAAAAAAATATTGTGAGTTCATCTTACTTTATGGGATCTTTGAGGCCTGAATTAAGGGTACATTTACCTAAAGAGCCCTATGTTTGCTTTCTCAAGGCTTCTTGGTCTATCACCAATCAAGAGGACTTCACACTAAGTTGCTCTTGGTTTGGAATTTTATAGATTACACTGGTTCCATGAATTTAGGTTGAAAATGCCTATAGTTACAAATCCTCAGAAATACTGCCCCTTTGCCAAAAGCCAGTCAGATAAGTTTCCTTGTCACCTTCTTTTATGGAGAAGACTTTCCATATTGTTTCCATGAGGATGTGGCTCTCAAGCAGTAGGTTAAATATGACCTCAGATTTCTCCAGAATAGCTAGTGGCTTAGGTGCTGAGTTATTTTCCAAGATTCCTGTTCCACCTTCCTTTTTTTAACCTCTGGAAGTTTCCATCATATTCTAACCACTTCAGACATTAATTTGAAAGAGGTTATTTATATTTTCCAAACATCTTGTTTTTCCAGATATAAAGTCCAGAAAGAGAAATCATCATGTCATTTGTCATCACGCCCCTATATCCTGTTTAATTTTTCAAGTTTCAATGAAAAGTAATCACCTGGCCTATTTACAAATCACTGAAGTGCTTAAAAGTTCCTAGTTACGCTAAACATCTCTTTCTATATTTTTTCACAAACCTGTCCAAGTTTTCTTATTGTGGGGATGGGAATAACTATCATGTTCTTTTACTTAAGGGAACCAAACTGAAAAGATCGTACGTAGAAAAAGCATGAATTCTTACATTTTGGCACAGAAATATAAAAACTTCAGTTTCCCAAGAATACCATCAGCACAAGATTACCATGTTCCACTCTATTTTTTTTAAATTATCTGTAATTTTACTGAGATATAATTGACATACAGCACTGTAGGAGTTTAAGGTGTATAACACAAGGATTTAACTTACACAGATCATGAAATAATTACCACAATTAGTTTGGTGAACATCTACCATCTCATATAAATACAACATTAAAGAAACAGAAAAAGATTTTTTCCTGTGCAATGATAACTCTTAGGATACATCTTACCTTTCACTTATAATGTACAGCAGTATTATCTTTATCATGGTGCACATCACATCCCTAGTATTTATTTATCTTATAACTGGAAGTCAGCACCACTGACTGCCTTCATCTAATTCTACCTTCTACTGGCTGAGCCAGTATATGTAATAACTGAGTGGCAGTGAAATAGGGCCGTGCCTAAAGCAAACAAATTCTAAAAAACAAGAAAACACACATAAAACCTGTCCTCACTGATGGAAGACACTAGTGAATATAAACTCTGCTTTATGCAACTAAACTAAGAGATGCAGCAAACAGATCCTGGAGAGAAAGAGAGCAACACGACCAGCAAATTCTAAGTGTTGTATTTACCTGTGGCACGAACTGAATTTAGGATGGCCTCTCGGTATGCCACCTGGAGGGGCCCAAGATAGGTGTCTAGTCCATATTCCCTCTTGATTCGGTCATGAATAATTTCAATATGTAACTCCCCCATGCCACAAAGGACAGTCTGGGTAAAAGAGGAAGAAAACAAAAGTCAAGGAAAAATTGTTTATCACAAAACACTAAATAAAGGTATGATATCAATATATTTTATTTCCCATTACTTACAAACAAAATTTCTCCTGTAAACTTTTTTTGGCTCCTACATCAAAACACTGTTTTTAACTTCTCTGACTCTTAATAATAAATCAGTTAAAAGTGAATCACAAGGGGTGGTCCAGTGGCTAAGATTCCACATTCCCAATGGAGGGGGCCTGGGTTTGATCACTGGTCGCGTAACTAGTCAGTGCTCAGGCCGCAATGAAGATCCCATGGGCCACAACCAAAAGCCAGTGCAGCCAGTCTCCTACTCTGTGATAGTTGGGTTATTAGCTGGCTACGTGGCATTCTAACCAGAACCATGCTTCCCAACCACAAAGCTAAGCTCTAGCCAATGGAATATAAGTACCAATGATGTTGTCAACTTCCAGGTTATGTCTTTAAGGATAAATAAAACCATTCTCTTAATGAAGATGTAGTTAACTATCTTGAAACATGAATGAGGGCAACATCTTGTGAATGAGGGAAATAACCCCTCTCCCAAACACTCCCAATCACATGGCTATTTCCCAACAATCCTGGACACCTTAACCTTACAGTTTTGTGGGCAGTCAAAACTACTAGAGTAATATGACCCAGCAATCCGATTGCTGGGCATGCACACCAAGGAAACCAGAATTGAAAGAGACACGTGTACCCCAACGTTCATCGCAGCACTGTTTATAATAGCCAGAACATGGAAGCAACCTAGATGTCCATCAGCAGACGAATGGATAATAAAGCTGTGGTACATATACACAATGGAGTATTACTCAGCCATTAAAAAGAATACATTTGAATCAGTTCTAATGAGGTGGATGAAACTGGAGCCTATTATACAGAGTGAAGTAAGCCAGAAAGAAAAACACCAATACAGTACACTAACACATATATATGGAATTTAGAAAGATGGTAATGATAACCCTGTATGCGAGACAGCAAAAGAGACACAGATGTACAGAACAGTCTTTTGGACTCTGTGGGACAGGGCGAGGGTGGGATCGTTTGGAAGAATGGCACTGAAACATGTATATTATCATATGTGAAATGGATTGCCAGTCCAGGTTCAATGCATGATACAGGGTGCTCAGGGCTGGTGCACTGGGATGACCCAGAGGGATGGGATGGGGAGGGAGGTGGGAAGGGGATTCAGGATGGGGAACACATGTACACCTGTGGTGGATTCATGTCAACATATGGCAAAACCAATACAATAATGTAATTAGCCTCCAAAAACTAAATAAATAAATTTTTAAAAATTAAAATAAATAAAAGCAGGCCATATTAAATTTAACAAAATTCAGATTATAACAATATGTGACTACTCATGGAATAAACAAAGAATGAAAAAAAAAAAACAAAACTCTACTAGAGTAGCTTGAAACTTTAAGTGACAGAGAAACTGACTTTTATCTTTTTTGAACCAATGTCATTTTGGGTCCTCGTTAGAACAGCCAAATTTGCATTAAAACATTAAAAAAACCCAAAAAACAAAATAACACAAAAACAGTTATTCCTGAAGTTCTTTGTGTATGGGAGAGTACAGTGAAAGTAATCCTATTTGCCCCATTTTTTTCATATACCATCTGTATAGTGAAGTATTAACTTTAACCCCAAAAGAGATCTGGCCCTTGCCTTCAGCTACTGGAAAGTTATCTTTAGGCCCAAATGCTCCCTGATAGAAATGTCTTTGCTTGTCTGGCGCCTTTGTCCACCAGACAGTCTAACAATGTGACTTATGGCTTTGGAATAGCCGTTACCCATTCACAACCTAGAGAATGAAGGTAGTAGCCCAAACCTACAGGAGGCACGAGAGATTAAATGTCAACCACACAGGCAGAATGTGGTTATGTTCCAACAAAATCTCTGGACACTGAAGGTTTAGGTGAGCTTTCCTGGCTGGCAGTACTCCACAGAGTCAAGAGGGTGAAGAAAGCTTTGCATTTAGAACTCTCCCAGACTTTGCCCTATGTGTCTCTTCCTTGGCTGTTTCTGATTTGTTTCCTTTCAGTGTAAAAAAAATTGTAGAAACAACAATAAAAGACTATTTGGTGTGTGACTGTGATACTTTAATATAAAGTTAAAAAAAGAAATTATTTGGAAAGAAGCAAGTTGTTGAATACAAATAGAACGACTTGCTATGTATCTGTAGATATATATTTAGAAATATGTATATATATATGTATACTATGCTTTATAACAGCACGGCAGAAAAATGGATGTTTGGAAAAGTGTGAAAGAATATTCACTGATTATCTGTGTAGAACAGGATGGAAAGACTGAAAAGGAGACTTTAATTCTTTACTTTGTCCACTTGCGTGTTATTTGCTATTTAAAAAAAAATATGTATTGGTGGTTCTTAAATAAAAAGTTTCTATTGCAGTTGCTGTTGCAGCCTTTAGAATCAATTAAACTAAGCTGCTACATCATTTAGTTGGCATTTAGGAAAAAAAAGTATTCCATATTTTTCGAATTAACTAAAATGAGTTTATTCTTTTTACAGGCAAATTTATAATCTTTTAAAGGAACTTTTTCCTGATATTTTATATAAACTCTACTCTGCCTCCCTAAAAAGAAGATGTAGAATGAACATGTGTTCTTCTACTATACCATGATACACAGTGCGGTCCTGGACCTGCTGTAGACTCCATTTCTTCCCAAACTGTCGGCCGCAATCTGTCACTTCTCACCCATTTTATGTGTGTTATCATCGTTAAAAGTACCTTTCATCCTCCCTTTAGTAAACTGTTTCTGTAAGTTTTAGCATAAGAGGTTCAAAGTGTTGTCTTGGGGTTGAAAGATTTATTTCAAAATTTCACAAAAGGCTGTGTTCTGGAAGATAAAAATGTTGGACAGTAGTTTATATGAGTGAGGTATAATCATGCTGAGGGATTAAGGAGAATTTAGCTTGACAGTAAAAATAATAATCAGAAATTTATATTATGAGAGAGCCAAAGTAGAAGGGCCTTTTCTTTCAGGTGCATGGACAAATCAACGTTTTAGACAAATGCACTTAAACACTCTCTTGCACACAAACATTATTATTGAAAGATTTGGGAAATTAAATAATAATATGCGTACTTGTCCAGAATCAGGATCTAGCTTCACTTTCAAACTGGGATCTTCACGCTGAAGGCATTTCAATGCATGATCCAAATCTAGAGGATAAACAGTAACTGTTACCTTTACATTTTATTTTTTAAGATAAGGTACTACAACAACATTTACTTCACACAGCCAGAAATGTTTTGTAGAGAATTTTAAAAAGTGATGAGACAGTGATGGGAGGTTACTTGAGATTGAGTGACCTGGAAAGACCTGTCCAGGATGATTTAGATAAAGACACAAACCAAAAAGAATGATGGCGTAAGTAAAATCCCAGAGAAAAAGAATTCCAGATAGAGGAAATGGCTGTGCAGAATGGTTTCTACTGAAGAAAGAAGGCCAGCGTAGCTGGATACTGGCAGACAAAAGAAAGAGTAGCATCGGATGAGGAGATGTGTGACAGAGACCAAGCACATCATGCAAGGTTTGAAGGCCATGGTGGAGTCTGGATCTGCACTGGGAAGCCACTGGAAGGTTTCACATGGGACAGTAACATCATTTCATTATACTTTGCAAAGGCTAGGAAGCTAACAAAAAAGCCTTCAGAAACAAATACGAAGAAAGCTAAATTATATCATGAATACAGAGAAGCTAATGTGCCCACTCTACAATGAATGATCACACCAAAGAAGAAGTAAGAATACAGCTGACTCCTGAATAACATGGATTTGGTGCAGGTCTTCTCATATACGGAGTCAGATATGGAGGAACCAAGTATAGGGAGGGCCAACTATAACTTCAACATGCAGAAAACTAAGATCATGGCATCTGGTCCCATCATTTCATGGCAAATAGATGGGCAAACAATGGAAACAGTGAGAGACTTTACTTTCTTGGGCTCCAAAATCATGGCAGATGGTGACTGCAGTCATGAAATTAGAAGACACTTGCTCCTTGGAAGAAAAGCTATGACCAAGCTAGACAGTGTATTAAAAAGCAGAGACAATACCTTGTCAACAAAGGACCATCTAGACAAAGCTATGGTTTTTCCAGTAGTCATGTATGGATGTGAGAGTTGGACTATAGAGAAAGCTGAGCACTAAAGAATTGATGCCTTTGAACTGTGGTGTTGGAGGGGACACTTGAGAGTCCTATGCGCGGCAAGGAGATAAACTAGTCAATCCTAAAGGAAATCAGTCCTGAATATCCATTGGAAGGACTGATGCTGAAGCCGAAACTCTAATACTTTGGCCACCTGATGTGAAGAACTGACTCATTGGAAAAGATCCTGATGCTGGGAAAGATGGAAAGCAGAAGGAGAAGGGGACAACAGAGGATGAGATGGTTGGATGGTATCACAATTCGATGGACATGAGTTTGGGCAAGCTCCAGGAGTTGGTGATGAACAGGGAAGCCTGATGTGCTGCAGTCCATGGGTTCGCAAACAGTTGGACAAGACTGAGCGACTGGACTGAAATGCTGAACTCAATGACATAAAATTACATAAAAAAACCTTTTGAAATAAAATGTAACTATTTTATCTAAATTTTCAGAGCACTAATTAATTGATGCACCAAGATTATTTGCACCTGGCTGCTTAGCCATTGATGGAGGTTCTATGGTACAGAAGAAAACAGGTTCTGGAATCTCCACACCAGCCAATAAAAGCCTCTCTGCTTCATTGTTTTCTTTCTGCTTCTTTTCTCCCTCCCTTTTGGCTCGACGAGATGCAGCTAGTACGCTGGATTTGGATGAGACAATGGTGTCTCCAGTAGCAGTCTGCAAGCAAACAAGATGCATGAACACAACAAGCAAGCACTCAGCTTCCACCAAAAACCATGAAAACCAAAGAAAAATTTAATGTAGCACTTTCTCTTCATCAAAACCTAAAACCTAAAAGAGACAAATTCAGTAAGCTTATTATAACTGTACATTCATAAAGCTAATTTAACTTATAGACGAATTCTATCCAAAACACTGCTGTGGTAAATTCTAACAATAAAACACTCCTGGAGGAGGAGAACAAAAAAACACACATGCAACAAAAAATACATTTAAAATTCATCAGGCAAATCAAATTCATCTTTGAGCAAAAGAGACAAAAATTCTTGCCCTTACAAGACTTCATTGGGAAAATATCTTCACTTTTTACATAATCAGTTATAAAGTTAAATTTTTTGAAGTTATCAAGATAGGAAAAAACCTAATGAGAATAACACTATCTAATATAAACTTAAAACATAAGTATGTATCCATAAGGTATTTATTTTACTTGGATTTGAAATTTATATGAAGACAATACATAGTGTCTATAGCATTCCATAACTTATTTTTCTCTGTATTAAATGTTTGAGATTTGACTATGTTGATTAATGTACTACAGTATTCATTATTCCACTACTGATAGCTTTTGGATTGCTTATGGGTCTTTGCTATGACAAAATATGTACTTTTAATTAACATTTAAGCTGTTATTTCCTACAGAAACCATTTGGTTACTTACATGTTTAAGCCCAACAGTCAAAGCAATGTTACCGGCAGTCAGTAAAGGGATTTCTATATGTTGGTCAGCAAATGGCAAAAGCAAACGACTTATCCTCTCCCTGTAAAACCATGATTCATATTAGCAAAAGTACAAAGAAATGAGTTTAGAAATAAGAAGTTTTAGAAAATAACCTAGGCTTCTACTTACGTGCAGTTCCCGTTAATATTATAGATGGCCATTTGGGGTTTTATCACGCCTGAGTATACGCGCATAAAAACCAGTGGGCCTCGCTGCTTGTCATGAAGGACTTTAAATGCCAAGGCACATAAGTCACCTTTATACCACTGCCTAAAAATTAAGGAGAAATTCCAGAAAAACCATTAAAATATACCTCCTATATATCTACATAGGTAAGATCAGAATCACTGCATAAACTTAACCTCATGTGCTCCAAAGATTACTCTTATCTTCTAATTTAGCAACCCAGGACAATTAAATAATGTATTCTGTATCTCTCTTCCTCCATGGACTAGATTACTTATTGGAGATCTTACCATTAATGCTTCAAAACTGAAAAAAAAAAGACAAACAAAAAAATGGATTCTCTTCCAAATATTACCTCTACTAGCAAACAATTCTTGTCAAGACATCCCTCCTCAAAAAATACACCTAGGAATATCACACCACTTCTTAAAACCCCATGAAGGATAAACAAGAAGGTACTTTTCAATTACTGCTTTCACTCTCTCCTCCTCCTTTTTCTTCAGCTTCATAGCCATATAAATCTACACTATAAACTTGAACTTGTTTACAACTCCAACACTTACAGAATGATGTCCTTAAATTGGTGTTCACTGAGAGGTTTCAGAAAGTTTGAACTTGTCTCAAATTGCCAAATTTTGTGCATAGGTACATTTTTCTGAGGAAAAAGCTCCATATTTTCATTAGTTTCAAAGGAGTCCATGACTCAGGAGATTAGACACTTCTATTATTAAGCTTCTCTAATCTTATTCCTGTTCTCTCCAAATTTTATTTAACAAGTCCTTATATAGACAGTTGATCATATACTAGGCACTATTCTATGGGCTTTATAAATATTAGCTCACTTATTCTAGTGTCAATCTTATGAGATAAATTCCATTTTCTGCATTTTACAGATGAGAGGTTAAGCAACTTGGAAGACCTGAAATTTAAATTCAAGTAGTACACAGTCCATGCTCATCATCACATTGCCATAATACCTCTCCAATAGAGAGAGATGAAAAGTGACTCAGATTCCAGTTAACAGGATTAAAGTCCATCTCTGTCTGCCAGTATGCAAAAAGCTCACTTAGATTTTAGAGGATTTATTACCAAGGACAAAACTGTTAGGCACAAGAGGAGTAAAAAACAGACCTTTCCTTATAAAATATTTTGAGCTTATGAAAAATCTTGAAATCCAGAATAAATATAAATATATCTATAGCATATTTATCAAACATCCCCAGTGTACTACTTCTTTTTTTCAGACTAAGATGGAAGGGTCAACACCTATACTTTTACACAGCAAAGTCACACATTCTTAGTGCCATCTTAAAGATAGCAGGTTACAAGACATGATGACAAACATCCTTTTCAAATAAAAATTACAATCACTCTATATTATATTGTTTACAATAATATTCTTCATCAATGTTATTCAAAAATTGTGATTCAACTACCATTTTTGAAAAGTAAGACCTGTCTGTCTACCTATCTTTTCAAGCCTGTAAGATTTTAATCTATGTACTTTTATACTTACAGAAATTCATAGTTGCGTTCTTCCGGTGAAGGCAAGTACATAGTAATAGCATCTAATAAGGGCTGGACCCCTTTGTTTTTCAGGGCACTTCCACAAAGCACAGGCACTGCTGTCTGAGCCAGTGTTACTCTGTGTATTGCAGTTTGAAGCTATAAAGCAGAGATATAAATGTTTTATGTGTAGTACTTTGGTCTCCACCAAAATATCTCAGAATCAGATGATTTCTCTAACTAACCATGTAAAATATCACTCCTCAGCACACTACCATCATTCTTTATGGCCTTATTCTTTATTTTTCATTGTAAATAACATTAATCACTACCTGGTATATTAGATATATATTTATTAGTTTACTGTCTGTCCCCCCATCCACTAGAACGTAAAATCTATATAATAAGCACTATAGCAAATCCCATAAAACACCACTGGAAAAAAACTGGAAAAGTGCCTAAAATAAAGTAGTTGAATAAAAATATTTCTTGAAAAAGTGAGTTAATTACTTGTGATTTAACCTTGATAGTCTACTAGAAGAACTTGTTAGAAATTAGAAATATGAATTCCAGTTTCTTCAAATGAATTAAATCCATATTATATAAACTCCAAGGCAAAATGAGGTGGACCAAAGTTAGAAACAACTTTTAAAAGATCTCAAAAATCAAGAAAAGCTTAGATGTGTTTGCAAGCTATTGATAAAAGGAATGGTGGGTCAACTTCATTTTATATTGTAAGCTCTCTGAAAACAGAAATCATATTATGTGACTATACAGTATAGTGAACATCACATCTAACCATTCAAATACTGAACAAGAAAAAAATTCAAACTTACAGCATTTCATGCAAAAGAAAAAAAAATTTTACACCTCTTAACTTCAAATGGCTCAAAATTAATCTACAGATCTTGTGTTTTTCATTAATTCTTTCCATGAAAAATAACCAAGCGAATTTGCTGGGCTCATCTTGAAGTCAACTTAAAACACATTACCACTTAAACACTGTTCATGGGAGAAGGTTCCTGGCAGAAAAAACCAAAAAGACCTTGAATAAATCTGTCAAAATTCAAATGCAATTCTCTGGTTTGATGTATTTCATAAGAAAGCCAGAAAAAAAAAACCCTGGGAAGATCTAGGATAAGTTTCCACTAACAAAACAGATTCAGAAAAAAAAAGTTCTGAGAAAAATGATCATTATAGTAGTCTGAAAGATCAGTAAATTAAAAAAAAAAAAACACAAATTTCTATCTGATTTCCCTACTACTACTTAGTGAAATGATCACAGTGAAAGGAAAAGGATGCAGAAAATGAACAATGTTCTCTAATTTTTAACAGTGTTCTAATTTTTAAGTTGGCATTTTCTAATGATATCCAAAGTTGAAAAAAATATCTACAACAGTCATCAAACCACATCCAAATAGTAAAACTTGGTCAGAAGTAAATGATTAATAAAATTTACCTTTTCAGCTGGAAGCAAATCAAAATTCTCACTAAATTCTCCTAAAACTAAGTCAGCAAATTCATCATCCAAATCGGCAACCTGTAAGGAAAGGCTTTAGCTCTATAACTTGCATTCATTATCACAACTATAGGTCTACACACCATAAACATCCATTACCCAAATATTTCAAGACAGTTACACAATCCAACTTATCTAGGCTAAAGAACTCATCACAGCTTCTAGAGATTTTCTTTCAAAGGAAAGAGACTGAAAACTGAAGATATGATCTTATGAGTTTTCTAAACTCATGAGAAGCCAGAGCCCTTTGATAAAGCACCTCAATACAGTACTACCTACTCAGAGTGCTCAAGAGGAATAAGAGAAAATTTACGATTGATAGCCAAAGATAATATATACAAGGGACTGCTGTTTTAAAACAGATCTGGAGGGGACGTCCCTGGCAGTCCAGTGGTAAGAACTCTGTTATTACAATTCAGGGGGTGTGGGTTTGATCCCTGGTTGGGGAAATAACATACCACATGCTATGCGTGTGACCAAAATAAATAAATCGATAAATAGATCTGGGGTCTTAGTTCACAAAAAAAGTTTCATTTGGTAATCCTCTAATAGTTTGAATGTTCATCATATCTCCTAAGTAAAAGAATATATCTTGTTTATAATTCCTCACTGAGGGAATAAATTTAAGTTGAGAGCGTCATGGTACCATTTCAATAATAAAAACAGAAATAACCTCATTCACATTTGTTTCCTAATCATTTGCCTATGTGACAGGAGAATTCAGCTGATAATAAAATTAACAAAAGAGTTTCAATGAGAAGCCTCCGCACTGCAACAGAGTGGCCCCCTGCTCACCCAACTAGAGAAAGCCTGCATGCAACAGCAAAGACTCAGTGCTGGTAAACACAAATTTAAAAAAAGAAAAGAAAAAAGTTATGTCACCTCTCTTTCTCTTGGTTACCCATGGAGATAATACTAGGACTTATCCCATGAGGCTACTGTGAAATTTAAATAACCAATTCAAACTATGCTTCCAGAACATATAGTAAGTATATAATATTCTTTTCATTGCTGTTCACCTTTGGAACACACGAAGTTGATTCTAGTTGCACTAATCTTATTCTCTAATTAAAAACTTTTTAACTGTGGTAAAATACAACAAACATAAAATTACCATCTAAACCATCTCTAAGTGAATAGTGTTAAATATATTTCCACATTGTCATAAAACTAATCTCCAGAACATTTTTTTTCATGTCACAAAACCAAAACTCTACATCCATGAAACAAACTCTTTCTCATTCTCCCTTCCCCCCAGCTCCTGGTTAATTATCATTCTACTTCCTGTCTCTATAATGCTGAGGACTCTAGATACTTCAAATAAGTGATATTCTACAGTATTTGTCGTTTTGTGATTAGCTTATTTCAATTAGCATAATGGCCTCAAAGTTCATCCATGTTGTAGCCTGTGTCAGAATTTCTTTATTAAGGCTGAATAATATTCCACTGTGTATATAGTACATTTTATCCACTCATCTGCTGAAGAATACTTGGATTGCTCCCACTTTTTGGCTGTGTGAAAAATGCTGCTGTGAAGAAGGATGTACAAATAGCTTGAGAGCTTGCTTTCAATTTGTTTGGACATATACCCAGAAGTGGAATTGCTAAATCATATGGTAAATCTATTTTCAATTTTCTGAGGAACCACAATACTGTTTCCATAGTAGTTGTATCATTTTCAATCCCCAAACAGTGCAAAAGGGTTACAATTTCTCCCCATTCTTGCCAACTCTTACTTTATTTTTGATGGTAGCTATGTGTGATATGCTGTTATTCTCTAATTCTATACATATGTATGTATTCCTTGTAATGAATACTTTATTACTATCTACTGGTAGTCATCCCAAATTTTCCTTATTTTCATTATATACTACCATGTTCTGGAACACTGAGAGATATACATGCAAATGTAATTTGGCTCCTAAGTGTAATTTGGCTCCTCAACTGTTATTACAAAATCCTTCTTAAGTTTACTGATAGGTGGAGGGGTGTGTGTGTATACTGATAAGTAGAGGTGTGTGTGTGTGTACTGATAGGTGGAGGGTGTGTGTGTGTGTGTGTAGGTGGAGGGGTGTGTGTGTGTACTGATAAGTAGAAGTGTGTGTGTGTGTGTACTGATAGGTGGAGGGTGTGTGTGTGTGTATTCTCCAGGAGAGGTGTGTGTGTGTGTGTACTGATAAGTAGAGGTGTGTGTACTGATAGGCGGGGGTGGTGTGGGGGGTGGTGTGTGTGCATGTGTGTGTGTGTGTGTGTGTGTGTGCGCGTGTGTGTGTGCACATGCACGCGCTTAGTCGCTCAGTTTTGTCTGAGTCTTTGCAACTCCATGAACTGTAGTCCGCCAGGCTCCTCTGTCCATGGGGATTCTCCAGGCAAGGTTCAAACCCAGGTCTCTCACATTGCAGGCAGATTCTTTACCGTCTGAGCCACAGGGAAACCCTGATAGCTCTTTGGTACAAGTCAAAACACCTCAGAGGCGAACCAGTTATGTACCTAATCATTGATTCCACTTGTATTCTTTTTATGCCCCCTCCACCTCAAATTAGAGAGTACAGCACAACAGGTAAGAGCTCTAGCTCTAACTAAGACAGATCTGGGTTCAGATTCCTGTTCTGCTGCTCATTAGCTATATGACAATTTATTAAAGCACTCTTAAGCTGTCCTCACCTATAAAATGGAAATACTATACAAGACATCTGCTAATGTAAAAAAGATGATACTCTTTGACCTAGCAATTCCACTCCTATATTTAGCAAATTCTTGCAATGTGTACAAAGAGATACATACCAAGATGGTTACAGAAACACTGTTCGCAACAACAAAAAAAAGGAAACACCCTCAAGTCCATCCACCGGAGAACAGACAATAAACTGTAGGATAACATTATACTGGAACACTATAGAAGACTAAAAAAGAATCAAGTATAACCACACATAATACATGAATGAATCTCCAACACATTGAAAAATGTAATAAAATACAAACAGTATCATTTCATTTAAGGGAAAGTCGCTCAGTTTGAGACCCCATGGATTATACGTACAGTCCATGGAATTCTCCAGTCCAGAATACTTGCGTGGGTAGCCTTTCCGTTCTCCAGGGGATCTTCCCAACCCAGGGATCAAACCCAGGTCTCCTGAATTGCAGGCAGATTCTTTACCAGCTGAGCTACCAGGGAAGCCCCATTTCATTTAAGTAAAATTCAAAAACATGGAAAATGAGGTATATATCTGTAGTAAACTATAAAGTAAAGCAAATGAAAGATAAATACCGCAGTCAAGGTGGTGGTGGGGGGTAGGTGATTAGTGGAAGGGAGACAGAATAGGAAGTGGCACACAGAGACTCAAGAATAGTGCTAATATTCTACTTCTTCAGCTAGGTGGTGATTCCACTGGTATTCACAGCATTATACTTCATATAGTCTATGTGTAAATTTAGATGAATATCACAGTAAACACTGTATATAAAGTTTCTAAATATTTAAGCAAATTTAAGCTCAAAGTATTTACTTTACTTGTTCAATTAAGGCATTCCTTGCTTCCGTTGTTTCTTTCAGCAATTTAGGATCACTCATTTCCAAGAGGGGTTTTCTCTCAAAGTCTTTTCCATCATCTGAATTGGGATTCCAAAGAAGTTTTTCTTTACCTACTACATCCACCACTCCTTTGAAAGCTTTGCCTTCACCAATGGGTAACTATAAGTCAGAATGAAACAAACATTTTATTAAATGATCATTAGAACTCAATTAAAACTATACTGGTGATAAAACTTTTCCCACTCACTCCCAAATAATTCATCATCATTATCATAATCTAAATCTATTTTTACTTATATCCTAACTTCTTCCAAAAGGATTTGACATAGCTTCAAAAATGTATATAATAATACCACAATAAACTGATAAGGAAACTAAGAAGGATCTGTTCATATTAATTAAACCAAATATTAATCAACCAACCTGTAAAAGCAAAGGTTTTGCCTTCAACTTCTCTCTGATGCTTTCAACTGCATAGTTAAAACTGTAAAATAAAATAGGATTTAAGAATGTTCTCTAAAATTATAACCCTAAATTGCTCCTAATGTTCACCGTTTAACATTTTTCCACAGGACATCTTGTTTAATCTTTTAATGTTAATTTCAGATTAACAGTCCCTGGAGAAGGGAATGGCAACTCACTCCAGTACTCTTGCCTGGAGAATTCCATGGACAGAGGAGCCTGGCAGGCTACAATCCACGGGATCACAAAGAGTTGGACACAACTGAGTTACTAACACTTTCACTTTTCATATAAAAGTGATTGAGAATCTATCATAATTCTGCCACACATGTATTTAGGGTATTTTATTATCGTGAGTTTTTAACTAAAGTTTGAGGTTAAGGTTGAATGAATTGATCAAAGTCACACAGAATAAATTGGAGTTAAGATTCAAATACAAGATTTATGATTACAAGTCAAAGATTCTTTCTTCTAACAAATATCAATACATTTGCTATCACACATGACTACCCACTTTCTTCCAAGAGCCAGCCTAATTTTTCTGTACTTTTATCTCAGGCATTCTTCATATCATATGCTATACTGTTCATTTCTGTGCTAACACTAGGGCTGGCTACCTACGAAACATATACCATCTTTGGCATGTGGACTGATTCATACACACATGCAGATCATTCTGGTCCCAATGTCTTTAAGCAGCAACATAGTATCCAGTCATCTCCCTCCCATCATTCCAGGTTCCGTCAGCCAGTACAGGCAGTACTTCTATCAACCTCAAGGGACTCCAAACAGAAAATGGTCAGAACTTTGGTCTAGCACATTTGGAAGGTTGCTGTGCTTTTACTAATCAAGACAAAAGTCCTTTAAACCAGCAGCCTTAGAATTACTATACAGAGTTACAGAAACACAAAGCATACCCATGTGGTATTAGAAGAGACACGCTTTATGGTTTCTTACTGTCATTCTCATACCACAGATCAGGATTGCTTCCTTTCACATTTCCCCAGAATCATCAGAATTCTTAATTCTCGCCCTTTCACATTTTCTCCAAATCCTTCATACATTCTTGACTGTCTGAGTTCTGTTCTCAGAATAACTTATCCATTTAGGATTACCACTCTAAGTCTGCAGAATGACTACTATATCTCAGCATTAACTTGTTTGCCCTATATGCACCTCAAAACACCTATGTTCTCCTTCCTAGTTTCTTTTCATTGAGAGCATTTTACCCAGTAGCTAAAGAAAATCAGGGGACAAGGAAGAACATCATTCACTGAGGCAACTACAGGAAACAATTCTCTACCCTCTACCGTTAGCAATGACAGTAGCACCATTCAGAAATACAAGGATTCAGCCATACAGCTCTAAATAGAGCCAGTGGAATCAGCAAGACATCACTCTGTCAGGAGCCTAAAAAATAGGATAAAGCCTCTCTACCTTAGAATCAGAGTGCTTCATCATCTATCAGCTCTCTATTAATCCCACATTGTTACTTTATCTATTAGCTGCTTTGAATTTTTTTTAAATGGGATTGAATTGGGATACCATGGAATAGATTATACTTTATAGGGAATAGCTGTTTCTAAATTTAAGCTATAGTGCATTAAAAGCTCAAATGATAATCTTACTTTGATAAGCCAAAGAAACACATTTTAAATACCTTGCTCCAATTTTGTCCATCTTGTTTAAAAAACAGATTCGAGGTACCTTGTGCTTATCAGCTTGCCTCCATACTGTAAGAGTTTGCGCCTAAAGCGAAGATAAGGAAAAAAACACATATTTGACACAAACAACTGTTACTACACATGAAATAAGCAGACCTCAGCCTGTATTATAATGGAACTGGGCCCTATTCTAGCATAGTTAGTACCACTGCACATATACCTCTGGACCCACGCTAATGCTGTCAGGTTAAAACAGCTAAGAAAATGATCAAGTATGACTGAAGATTATGCTTCCAACTGAGAATACTTTGGGTGAACCAGGATGCAAGACAAAGGAAATGAACAACTGAGAAGTACTGGAGGACACAGAAAGAGGACTCAACCAAGAATCACAAGACCTTCTCTGTTTGGCTTCACCTTACTTAGTAACAATCACACTTGGTAACATCATACAATACTGAACTCATCAGTTTTCTGATCTGTGCAATATGGACTTTTGCCTTAATTAATTCAGACAATTGTAATGTGAAAAGAACAAATAGGAATGTACTATAAAATGCTACTATGACAAAAATCAAGTATTTTTACTGTGAATGTTTGAATACTCATGTAAACTGAAGAAAATTTAAGGAGGGGAAAAGAAGCCAAGACCTGTATTTCTAAGTCACAATTCTCATATGCTTTTTTATTTGGCTTCTTTTAATCCTACTTTCTGTACGTGATAAATATAAACAGTTTGGATAGTAGAGCCTAGACTTTTAAAAACCTAATGTGCTGACATTGTTAAAATAGAAACCAGTTTGTCATTTGTTTTATTAGGTAAAACTTAATATACAATAAAATATAGCTGCCCCCTGAACAACACAGGGATTAGGGTGCAAACCTCTGCAAAGCCGAAAGTCCACTTATAACTTTACAGTTGGCCTTCCCTATCTGTAGTTCTGCATCTGCAGATTCAACCAACCATGGCTTATGGAGTCTGAAGCCCCTATTTAGTGAAAAAAATCCACTTGTAAGCAGACCCATGAAGTTCAAATCCATGCTATTTGAGGGTCAACTGTATACAGATTTTAAGAGTCCAGCTCAATGAATTTTGATATGTGTGTTCACTTGTACAACTACTACCCCAATGAAGAGATAGAACACATAGACCAGTAGAGATTTCTACGTCCCAAGATTCATTCTGCCTGTTGTTGAACCTCACAAAAACAGCTCAGCATCTTTCACCCAATATAATGTTTTCGACATTCATTTCCATTCTTGCATACACTGGTTAATTTTTACTGCTAAATTCCTCTGTATAAAGCCTGGCATTCTACAATAGTCCACGGGGTCACAAAGAGCTGGACATGACTGGGTAGCTAAACAACAAGGACAAGTGTATACTTAATTTTACAAGAAACTGCCAAATAGTCTTCCACTGTGGCTATAGTATTTTACAGTCCCACCAACAACGTGTAAGAGTTCCAATTACTACACAGCCTCAACCAAGATCTGCCATCATTCTTTTTAATTTTAGCCATTCTTGTGGGTATGAAATGGCCTCTCTTTGTAATTTTAATTTGCATTTCCCTAATGACCAATGAAACTGACCAGTGAAAACGAGCAAGCACATTCACCTGCTTCTTTGGTGAAGTATCCCTGACTCAAGTCCTTTGTCTTTTTTCTTTTTTAATTGGGTTGTTAAGTTTTACTGGGTTATTACTGACACGCAGTTCTTCACATATTCTGGATACAAGTCCTTGGTCATACACATGTAGTGTGAAAATTTCAGTACATACTTCCAAGACAATAATACTATCTACATAATCAGATGTTACTGCACTCTGGAAGTGTAGCATTCTTACAGTATTTTATCTAGCATTATCCATCTTTTTCACAGTCTAAGGCTTGCTTTTGTTTTTTTTTTAAGTTTCAAACATGTAATTTTGATGAGGTCCAGTGAATCAATTTTGTTTTTTGTTTCCTGCGTCTTCTCTAAGAAATTGTTACCTAGTGGCCCCACTAATTTTTATGTGGGTTGGAGGGTGGATATACATTATAAATTTCCCAAGAAACAAAACATATTAAGAAATAAAACTCCCATCACTCCACCTGCCAGCTGAAAGCTCATCTACTATTTTAGCAAATAATAGCCTCCTGTATCACAAATTCAGAAACTTCCTACTAAGCCTATTTCAATCTTGTTAAATAATGTAATCTGTCTGAATGATTAAGTGTCAAATGCCTGCAAAGAATTATAATGATAGGAAGGATGCAACCACTAGGAAATGAAGTGACTCAAAGAAATACAAATAATAGTGTATAATCAACCTCAGACCTCAGTGTCAGGCTTTATATCAAGCAAATATCACTGTCTGTCAGGGGTCCTCAGGTGGACAGACAATAACTGTTTTATTTCCCCTCCAACTTTTCTTTGAAACACTTCAAATCTATAAAAAAGGGGAAAGAACAGAACAATAAATATCCATGTACCCTTCATCCACCTAGATTTACCGAATATTCACATTGTGCTGCACTTGCCTTTTTCTTCTCTGTTTGGACAGATGCCTCTGTGCACACTGTGTGCGTGGTGGCTGTGGAAACGCGCCATGGGAAACTGCCATGCAGAGGACGACTAACCAACGGTCCCAGCCGCTAGCCTTCCAGCGCAACACCATGTCCTTTCAAGGGCCCCCTTCTCGGGGGCCATTCCCACCTAACGACTGAGGTCAGCAGAGTAATAATGTAGGTCTATTCCCACAAGACATGGGTTCCTTTAACAGCTGACTTTGGCTTGAAGACTCCCCAGAGTGTAGTCAAACTCTTTTCTAACTGTGCAGTAGCCTGAGACTCTTCCTCCTGAATCCCCCTTCCTACCCCTCTCCTTCACAGGTGTCAGCCTGTCCTGTGGTCTGAACACCCTCTGCCACTTCTCTTTCTCCCTTTTTATTCCCCCCAATAAATCTCTTCTACATCTAATCCCATCTTGCCATCCAAACTAAAACCACATGAGTATCTGTGGGTGGATGGGAGCTGAGCCATGAGATCATGTTGCAGGTACCATGTTTCAATCCTAAATACTTCAGCATGCATTTCCTAAGGATAAGGACATTCTCCTACATAATCAGTTACAAAGACCACATTCAGGGAAATTTAAGTTGACATTTAAAAAAAAAATTTCTGGCTGTACCTTGTGGCATACGGGATCTTAGTTTTCACCAGGGATAGAACCCATGCTCCCTGCATTGGAATGGCAGTCTTAACCACTGGAACACCAGGGAAGTCCCCTGATACAATACTTTAATATATATACTTCATATTCAAATTTCTGATTTTCCCAAAGATGTCCTTTGTAACCTTTTTGATCCAGGATTCCACTGAAGAGGACATGTTACATTTAGTCTCCTTGTCTCTTTAGAATTCTGTAATCTAGAACACTTTCTCAGGCCCCCCCAATTCCAATCATTCATTTTCCTTATATTTTTCTCTCAATTTCTGAAAAGCCTTGGCCCGCTCTTTTGGAGAATGTCTTTCAATTTAGATTTGTTAGTCTGTTTTCTCACAATTTGAGCCAAACATTTTTGCCAGAAAACAATACCCTTCTTAGTGCCTCACATCAGGAGGCCGATGGTGTCGATATGTCCCATTTTGGGGTATGCTGATTTTGATCCCTTAATTAAGATACCACTTTTAATAATCTTAAGATAAGAAGAACTAATATGGTTCTATATTCAAGGAAAAGCCATTACAAAACAAACAAAATACCAGCTAAAGAGAACATAATGGACCCCAGGAGCAATAATTTAAGGATTATTGCTGTCATTTTCAGGATATATTCCAGGAGATTTACATTAAGTTTTAGGAGAAAATCCTTCATATGTTGCTCATATTTCTGCATGTTTTATCAGGGGAGGCACTGACTGCCTTTGTTCCGGACTTTTTCAAAGATGTTTGTATAGTGAACAGTTTAGAGAGAGCAGCTAGTGTCTCCTTCGAGAGCAAAAGGTAGGTAGGCTTACAACCTTGGAAGATAATGTATCCCTTCAGAGCAGAGCGCAGGCATGTCTACTCCCATTATAAAATACCTGCATTCTCTAAGCACAGGGTTCCACTACATGTGCAGCTGTCACCTGACCTCTCTTTAGTCACCCTAAGGGAATTAGGGCTTGAGGAGTCAGCAAGGAAATGCTGATACTCTGGATATTGCTAGTTTGGTGACTAATACAGTACTTCATCCTTGACTCAGGAATCTTGTGTCTTCTGCCAGAATCCATAAAGCTATGGCAGACTAACTTGTTAGCTTGAAAGTAAGAATCCAGCTCTTCTCAAAACCAACTTTCATTATTTCCTACAGAAAAGTAAATTTTACTTTTCTTTTACTCTGAAGTACACGAGACCATATACAGATCACATCTCAATATTAAATTCCAAATTATTCCAAATTCTTTTCATCATAATTGGACTTATATGAGCTTACCAAATAAAGGGTTATAATACCACCAATTTGAGCTTATGAAATAAAGGTCTATAATATCAATTTCAGCTTACCAAATAAAGGGTTATAGTTAAATCAATCTGATGCATTCTACTTTAAAAAAAAAAGCATACTTTCTACCTTTACTTTGGCAATATTTTTTACCTCTACACCGGCAGAGGCATCAAACACGGCCACTGCACCATCTAACACTCTCAGGCAGCGCTCAACCTCCAAGGTAAAATCCACATGACCTAAGAAAAAGATGAGAAACAGAACACCTAAAATCTTTAAACCACAACCACAACCACCACCACCACATGATCCAGCAATCCCACTTTTGGGTATACACCCAAAGGAACTGAAAGGATAATTTCAAAGAGATATTTACACCTCCATGTTCAGAAGGGCCCTATTCACAATAACCAAGAGGTGGAAGCAACCCAAATATTCATCAATTTTTTGTGTTCAAATATTTACCATATATTTCTGCATATACACAAAATTTTGTATGTATACCATAATGTGCTACTTATGGGCAATGGAACACTAAATAGCCTTAAAAAGGAAGGAAATGCTATCACAGGCTACAGTACAGATGAACCCTAAAAAGTTTTGCTAAGTGAAATATAAGCCTGTCACAAAAGGACAGTGTACAATTCTATTATAAGCAGTATCCAAAATAGTCAGTCTCATAGATCTAGAGAGTAGAAAGGTGGTTACCAGAGGTCAGTCAAGGGGACAAAGAAGAGAAGCTGTTTAAGGGTACAGTTTCAGTTCAAAAAAATGAAACAGTTCTGGAGATCTGTTATTTATTTCACAGACAGATAGATATCGCTCTATTTCACAATAATGTGAACAATCTTACTCTACTGAACAGTACACTCAAAAATTATTAAGACGGTGAATTTTACGTTTTTCACCATGAGTAAACACACACACACACAAATAAAAATCCGCAAGATGACGCAGCACCTCTGCCCCGCTGGAGCAGCGCTGTACCTGGAGTGTCAATGAGGTTGACTCTGTGCCCCTTCCAATCAAACGTGACGGCAGCCGCCTGGACAGTTATGCCTCGCTCTCGCTCCTGAGCCATGAAGTCTGTCACTGTGTCCCCGTCGTCAACATCTAGCCCAGAGAAGAAAGGACACAGTCAGGCTGAAAAGCAAGCACATTGTATAGGCCTCTGATTTCTACCTGACATAGTCTACTTTGCTCTAAGAAAATTAGAGCTATTAGAGCTACTAATAGCTAAAATTAGAGCTATTATTTGTTCATAAAATATCTGATTTAGTATTTAAGACCCTTAATCCTTTTCTAAAGTAAGCATCATTCTAGAAATAGTTTTTTAGCAGATGAGTAATTATGCCATTAAAACATTTTTTAATGTAATAATGAAGATAAACTCTTTACATATTTTAATTTTACTGAATCACATACTTCTTTCATTTTTTTCCTAATTTACCTTTCATTATCCCATCTTTACCTGATGCTCCTCACACCTGATCCCTTGACAGGAGACAGAGTAATGCCATAAAACAGCACAGACAAACCAAATTTTAATTCCAAACTTATCTTCTCTACAATATTTTTTAAATTTTTATTGGAATATAGTTGCTTTCCAATGTTGTTAGTTTCTACTGTACAGCAAAGTGAATCAGCTAACTCTTTCGCGAGTTGGGCAAAAGACTCTTTTGCAATCCCATGGACTGTAGTCTGCCAGGCTCCTCTGTCCATGGATTCTCCAGGCAAGAATACTGGAGTGGGTTGCCATTTCCTTCTCCAGGGGATCTTCCCAACCCAGGGATTAAGCACGAGTCTCCTGCACTGGCAGGTGGATTTTTCACCACTGAGCCACCTGGGACGCCCCATTTTCCCATTTACACAGCAAAAAATTCCACGAGAAATTCATGTGTTTATCATTATGATGGGAACCTATCATCATGAAAATTCTCATCTTGAATGGTTTTATCCTTTATAAAGTCTCAGCCTATTCCAAGGACCTAGAGAAATGGTTCTCAATGGAGCACATTTCAAAATCACTGTGGTGGACTCCTCTGGTGGTACAGTGGATAAGAATCTACCTGCCTATGCAGGAAACACAGGTTCAATCTCTGGTTCAGGAAAACTCCACAAGCCACGGGCAACGAAAAGCCATGCACCAAAACTACTCAGCCGACATTGCAGTGCCCACACAGCCCGTGGACTGCACCTCCTGAAGCCCGTGAGTCTAGAGCCTGTGCTCCACAACAGGAGAAGCCACTTTAATGAGAAGCTTATGCGCCACAACAGAGAGGAGCCCCTGCTCTCTGCAGCTGGAGAAAGCCTGCATGCAGCAAAGATTCAGGGTAACCAAAAAAAACTTAAAGGACACGATGCCCTCCATGTCAAAAAAAAAAAGAAACTGTTTCACCAGAGATAAGGGGCAAGGTAGAAAAAAAGAATCAGAGTTTTTGACATATTATAATAAAAAAAGTAAATTCAAACTTAGGTAAGTAATACTATTCAGTTCAGTTCAGTTCAGTCGCTCAGTCGTGTCCAACTCTCCACGACCCCATGAATCACAGCACGCCAGGCCTCCCTGTCCATCACCAACTCCCGGAGTTCACTCAAACCCATGTCCACAGAGTCGGTGATGCCATCCAGCCATCTCATTCTCCATCGTCCCCTTCTCCTCCCGCCCCCAACCTTTCCCAGCATCAGAATCTTTTCCAGTGAGTCAACCCGTCGCATGAGGTGGCCAAAGTATTGCAGTTTCTGCTTTAGCATCAGTCCCTCCAATGAACATCCAGGATTGATCTCCTTTAGAATGGACTGGTTAGATCTCCTTGCAAGAGTCTTCTCCAACACCACAGTTCAAAAGCATCGATTCTTCGGTGATCAGCTTTCTTCACAGTCCAACTCTCACATCCATACATGACCACGGGAAAAACCATTGCCTTGACTAGACGGACCTTGGTTGGCAAAGTAATGTCTCTGCTTTTTAATATACTATCAAGGTTGGTCATAACTTTCCTTCCAAGGAGCAAGCGTCTTTTAATTTCATGGCTGCAATCAGCATCTTCAGTGATTTTGGAGCCCAAAAAAATAAAGTCTGACACTGTTTCCTGGGGGTTAAAGATTAACAAAATCCTTTCTTGTTCTGCATGAGAATTTGACCTCTGGTTAACTTTCCAGCTCTCTTCTCCTATAGCCCAGAAAACAAGTATGCCAAATGCACTGCTAGGCAACATACTTACAGAAAAAATAATTTCTGACTAGTAAACTATATCTGACTTGGGAAGGATTAACAACAAATTATAAATACCTGATGAAGAAACATAGCTCTAGGTTTCCCTGAGTGGGGTATGGCATGTCCTTTGTGAGAAACCTGGAAGGTGACCCATAGAGCTGTAACAAGAGATACTTACTACTCCAAGGCATGAGTTTCCCAAGCTAGAGTGGCTCCTGTGAATCCTGTTACATTGCACCTAAGCTATCACTTTTGGGTGGCCAAAGAAGACAATTTCCACAGAGCTCTATAGACTGCTGTAAGAACTTCTGTAGGAAGAAACACCTACTGCTGCTCTGCTTGTAAGCTATGCTTCCTACCCCAGAGACTTCTGAGTAGACCAGTGCCAACTGGAGCCCAAGACACATGAGTCTGAATGTTCAACTGAAACTAAAAAGATCCTTTGGTGGGTACTGTAACTACCTTAACTTTATGTTGTGGCTTAGATAGTACTGCCTCCATGCCATATTCAAGATCTCTGGGTTGACTTAATCAAAATATTTCCCAATGATGTTTTTTCTAATGGGGGCAGGCAGGGAGAGGAATCCAATCTAACCTCCCAGTGATCTTGTGTATCCAGAATAATATAAAATTCTTTCTGTGGTGGTAGTTTTTCCTGCATCAATATGAGCCATAATTCCAATATTACGAATTCTGTTTAAAAGGGAAGAAAAAAAAGACATGTATTATAAGGTGGACATTACTGAAACTGTAAAACCAAAATATCTATGC
The DNA here is from genome assembly GCF_049115385.1 of Moschus berezovskii. NCBI lineage: Eukaryota > Metazoa > Chordata > Mammalia > Artiodactyla > Moschidae > Moschus > Moschus berezovskii. The sequence continues at coordinate 71,181,464 of NC_142477.1, forward strand.
TGTGCAATTTTCAAAACTGGTTAGTATTTCAACATTTTATATAAAAGTGTAAAAACTAGAAAAATGGATAACGTATCACTCTCACAGTATTCTGACAAAACAGCTAAGTAACCAAAGAACTAACTACAATTCTGTGAACATCTTATATTTCTATGAAAAGTGTGCTGCTGTTGTATTAAAAATTTCTAGCACTGAATTGAGACAACAGCTTTTAAGAGACAAACCAACATCTATTTATAGTTAATTAGGTAGGCCCTAAAGTTACAAAAATTAGAGCACTCACTAAATGCTGAATTAAGCCTGTGAGAGACACCTATAATGTTTCATGGCAGCCTATGGAAAGACAGTATCAACGATGGGACTTACTTAGCAATAGGAGGATTGATGACGGAATGAAGGGACTTGACATCATTTCCTATTAAACCTAATGGAAAGAGTGTTAAAAGTGAACTGTTACAGAAAATGTCCTTAATTTATAAATTAAAGAAATTAAAAGAATTTTAAGCAAACAGTATAATACCAATTAAAGTAAAATTCAAACTAAATGTAACACTCATTTACCTAAAATTTGTTTTCTTACACTAAGAAAGCGTGATCTTCAACCAAACAACAACAACAAACGCACAAGGACTTTCCTGGCGGTCCAGTGGCTGGGTCTCTGCACTCCTAGTGCAGGGGGCCCAGGTTCAACCCCGAGTCAGGGAACTGGATCTCACATGCCACAACCAAGAGACGGCATGCCATGACCAAGACCCAGCACAGCCAAATAAATAAAACCAAAAAACACCACAGAGTCCTGTGAGCTGACACTGTCAAGGCTTGAAGAGCAAAAAGTGATACTCATATCATCTGACAACGGTTTTCATACAACTTGGAACCTACCATGCCTCAGCAATTCCAAGGACATAATACCTTTAAAGATGGCCTGGGAGGAGTCACTGAATAAGAAAGCTATAATAATCTAATACTTACAGAAGGCCAAATAGTATTTATGGAATAAAAAAGTCATGACGACTTACTCCACACTTACCATTTACTCTATTAATACTAAAGAAACAATACAGTTACATTTATAAATTTAATCTACACCTTTCTGCTATTTAAACCAATTCTCCCAAATTTCTACAATAAATTTTGAAGACATCTATCATATGTTGAAAACCTGATGGCAGTCTGAAGACTGGATGATAATCTGTACTGCTATGGATAAATCTGCACAGGCAAAACACAGAAATCCCATATTCACCAATAAGGCAGGCCATTAAATTCACATGTCTTTACAAGTTACACAGCCAATTGGTATTTTTACTCCACTATTCTCCCATGACAAAGATGGTAGTGAGAACTGCTACACAATGAAGTTGCAGGTGAACCTTGAACAACAGAGGTTTGAAGTGTGTAGGTCCACTTATCTGAGGGTTTTTTTCAATACACACATGCCACAGCACTATACAATCTGCAGCTGGATGAGTCCGCACACGTGGCTGCAGATGCACTGCGCTGACCCAGCGGCTACACCTCTGAGCCAGCTACTCAAGCCACCAACCGTTCCCTCTGCTCAGCTCACGAGGATGGACAGCACACGAGAAATGTAAGTCAACTGATACTACCACCTGGCATCTACCGGAATGCTTCAATTCCTCATCATCTCAAAGAAACAGCCAAGAAGTAAAAGAGAGCCACTGTCTTAAAAATGGTTGGCGATCCCTAACAAGGGAGATGCTTGCAAATGAGAGAAAGAGACAGAGAAAAGGGAGAAAGCAAGCAGTTTAAGAAAGATGAGAAGAATCTAACATCTGTACCTGGTAGGGAACTGTAATTTCTTCCAAGAAGCACATGTAGCTTTAACGTTTTTAGACTTGCTCTTATTTTAGAGGAACACATATTCTGGTGAGAAAAAAAAGAAACATTAATTTTATTTTAGCATAACTTTTTACTATAGCTTTAACATCATAACTATGCTTTGAGTCTTCATATAGCAGTCCCAGTTTATTAACTCCAACTCTTTTAAAAAGTGACAACACAAAATTATACAAGAAAAAAATAAGGCTAAAGTTAATACTGCTTGCCCCTTTGAGCTGGCCTTAGATGATAGATCTTCTAGATCTGCAGCATTAACATCACAGGGATCTTATCTGAAAGATAAATTCTCAGGACCCATTCCACTCAAGAGAATCAAACTCTAAAAATAGGGTCAAAGAATGCATCTTAACAAGCTCACCATTCATCTGGAGACGGACATCGAGGTTGCTTCCATGTCCAAGCTATTGTAAATAGTGCTTCGGTGAACACTGGGGTACACCTATCTCTTTCAATTCTGGTTTCCTCAGGGTATTTGCCTAGTACTGGGATTGCTGGGTCATACGGTAGTTTTATTCCTAGTTTTTAAAGGAATCTCCATACTGTCTTCCACAGTGGCTGTATCTATTTACATTCCCACCAACATTGCAAGAAGGTTCCCTTTTCTCCACACCCTCTCCAGCATTTTTTGTTGGTAGACTTATTGAGGATGGCCATTCTGACCAGTGTGAGGTGATATCTCACTGTAGTTTTGATTTGCATTTCTCTAAAAATGAGTGACGTTGAGCATCTTTTCATGTGTTTATTAACCATCTGTATGTCTTCTTTGGAGAAATGTCTGTTTAGGTTTTTTTTTTTAACCACTTTTTCACTGGGTTGTTTGTTTTTCTGGTATTGAGTTGTATGAGTTGCTTGTATATTCTGGAAATTAATCCTTTGTCAATTGTTTCCTTTACTATTATTTTCTCCCATTCTGAGGGTTGTCAGCCCAATAACTAGGACATGGAAGCAACCTAGATATCCATCGACAGATGAATGGATAAAAAAGCTGTGGTACATATATACAATGGAATATCACTCAGTCATAAAAGGAACGCATCTGAATCAGTTCTAATGACGTGGATGAATACAGAGTCTATTACACCGAGTGAAGTAAGTCAGAAAGAGAAAAACAAATATTGTATATTAATGCACGTATACGGACTCTAGAAAGACAGTACTGATGAACCTAATTGCAGGGCACAGAGAACAGACTTGTGGACACATGTGAGTAGGAAGGAGACAGTGGGACAGATGGCGAAAATAACATGGAAACATAAACACTACCATATGTAAAACAGATAGCCAATGGGAATTTGCTGTATGACTCAGGGAAGTCAAACCGGGGCTCTGTAACAACCTAGAGGGGTGGGATGGGCTGTGAGATGAGAGGGAGGTTCGAGAGAGAGGACGTATGTTTAACTATGGCTGATTCATGCTCACGTATGGCAGAAACCACACAATATTATAAAGCAATTAGCCTTCAATTAAAAATAAATAAAGCAAAAAATAACCAAGCCCCCCAGGTGACTCTGACAGCTAGAAAGCTTTTAAAATACATTCAGGGGACAGGGAAGGGAGGGGAAAAAAACTAAGGTTTTTAAAAGCTCCTAAGTATCTTCTTGTAATGTTCCCACACAGAGGCTGAATGTTCTCCATCAATTTATCCCTAGACCACTAGATACACATTTAATGGCTGTGGTATCTGGCATTGTTGCAGTTAGTGTATATAATGATTTTGGGCTGCCACAATCTGCCTTTCATGATGTCAAGGAATGCATACCTGTGATTTCTGTGTTATTTCTACATTAATTACCAAGTTGCTGGCAACAAAACACTATCACTATAAGAAAATAGATTAAAAGTAGAGAAGAGACTCAATGAATTAAATTTCTACTTCATAATGACCAGGATAAGAAAGTATCATCTACCAAAGAGTGTACATTCTGAAAGCATCAGAAATGGAAACACTGGAGGAAATCTGTGTAACTCCTTGGGCCACTAATGACCTCAAAATGGAATATAGTCTCAATATGCTGCACAGGTAATTTTAAAGTAGCAAAATGAATTTATAGACTAATGATAAGGCATGCTTCTTGTTGGCTACAGATTCTTCCATACTCCCTGTTAAGAAATTGCTGATATACTAGTATAAGAAATAAAACATTCTTATACTATTATATGAAATACACTAGACCTTTGGGGAAGTCAGTAACTGAACTTGTCAAAGTACATTTAACTTTACAAGAAAACCTTACATTAAAGTAGTGCAAGCTGGATATTTTCTTCCAATTCACCGCAAATATCCTTAGATTGGACATCTTGGCCCTCTAAACTTATTCTCTGAAAAACAAATACCAGAATTGCAAAACTAAGCTTATGAATTACATGTAAGACATATGTAAGTAAATGTAGTATATTAAGGAAAAATGTATTACTGTTAAAAAGTACAAACAATACTTTTAGCTATCAAAAAGTCAATGGATAATTAAGAAAATGAAAACTCAAACTAAACATGAGAAACATGGTTCTCAAGTCCCTTATTTCTTCAGCATCCTTTACCTCTTCAAGATGTGAAGATACTGCAGAAAAAGATATATTGAAATTACAAAAATACACCAAGCAAAAAAGCATTTTTATGTTAAAAAAAAAAACAAAATTAAGTACAGAAAAGTAAGCATCTACATGTTAAGTTGGTAATTTCTTACTGACAGTATAATTTTTTGGTTTATCTGTATATTCTGATTTTTCAATCAGAAATATATAGAAGCAAGTCCTCTTCTATGATCATGGAAAGTATCTTTAGTTCAAAAAACATATACTAAATATTCACCATGCATCAGGTACACTCTCAAAGCAATGAGAAAAATGCACAGAGGCATATGAGACAAGGGGGCAGGCACCAAGTAAACAGATAAGGTAAACTCCATCGGGTACCTGTTACGGAAGAAGTCATGTCAAAACTCATTATCATCCTTTCTAAATTTTCTCCCTTCTGTTTCTTAAGACAAACATTCACTACCCTTAGTTAGGAAGCTGCCAGTCCTTTTGATTTTATTTCCCAAATATATCTTGAATCCATTCCCTCTTCATTTCCAATACTAAAGTTCAGAATATTTGCAAAATAACATGCTAGATTTATTCTGAAATAGAACAATTTCAGAATTCTACCATAACAGAATACAAAAACCTCACTAATATGGCTTGATCCCACACTGCAACCTTTAAGAAACTCTCACCTGTCAAAACCTGGTATATAAGTTGATCCACAATTTTGTGAAAAGACTTATTAAAATACTCCTCCTTTGCCCAACTACATATATGTACTCTGCTAGATTTTCTGCAGACACTTCAACCAAAAAAAATGTAAAAATACATATATATATATATATCAGAAAAATGTGTGTGTGTATATATATATATATATATAGGGAAGATCCCCCTGGAGGAGGGTATGGCAACCCACTCAGTATTCTTGCCTGGAGAATCTCATGGACAGAGGAGCCTGGTGGGCTACAGTCCATATGGTTGCAAAGAGTCAGCTTAGCACAATACGTAGTAGTAGCAGCACAATGTATAGTAATATAACAAATAGGGAAGCAGATGTAAGCTGTTTCCTGTTAAGCCAGACATTTAAAAGACTTGCAAAATTATAAAACAATATAAACACCCTTTGAACTAAATCATTTTTGTTTTTGAAAAATAGGTATTTTCATTATAGAATATTAATGACATGAATATCTAATGGATTTATTATTTTAATGGAGTATTAAAACATTTTAAAGTTTTGCTTTCATTTCTGAGTATCAATTATAACCCATATAAACAAAATGTTCTTGAGTTCTGACTCATTTTTAAGAGCAAAAGGTTCCTACAGACCAAAAGTTTTTAACTTATTCCACCACTGTGTTTCCCAAAGTAAATGCCCATGATTATTATTTTAGGTTACAGAGGAAAAAAAAAATTTACTAAACAAATGTTAGAAACAATAGCCAACAAAATCCATGATTTTGTGCGTGCACGCGTGCTCCTTTGTGTCCAATGCTTTGTTGCAACGTTATGGATTGCAGCCCGTCAGGCTCCTCTGTCCACGGGATTCTCCAGGCAATGGGTTGCCATACCCTCCTCCAGGGGATCTTCCTGACCCAGGGATCAAACCTGAGTCTCCTGTGTTCTCCTGCACTGCAGGTGGATTCTTTACTGCTGGGCCATCTGGGATTTTGTAGTATTGTTTTCATGAAATCATTTATGTAAAAATGTCAATTTAAGGAAAAATATTAAGTAATTAATAGCTCAGATGACATTCAGTTGTCAGACTTAAAAAGGTAGTACTCAGACCACTTAAGTGGGAAATACTGCTTGCATCCATCATCTTGTCAATTTCCTACTTAAAAACCTGTAAAGTCTTTTAATATGACAAATTTGCCCCTAACTACCTTCACAGCCTTGTACTCTCCTACTCCTACTCTATTCCAGGAGCTCTAGCCAAAATTCCTCTGAAACACCATGCTCTGACACCTTTGTGTGTAATGGTGCCGCCCGCAAATCCCCAAAGCCACACACCTGGCAAATTTCTATTCAACCATCAAGCCTCAGCTTGGAAGCCTTTCCTAATCTCCTACAAAGTTTTCATACTGCCTTCTCTCTGTTCTCATAATACTTGGAATTTATATTTACACATGACAAACACGATATTTCCAAGTTATCTCCACTACCGACCCCAAAGGAGGGATCTTCTATCAGCAGCCTAGCAGCATGCCTCAAACATTTTTTTGACCTACAAAGTCATTTAGGGCCTGCCACTGAAATTCTTCCTCTTGGTTCAATGATTTTCAATGAAAATGGTTTCCTACTTGTACTATCAGATGATTTTTTATACAAGGTCCAGACGTCCTCAGGCTTAGACAACACGTAAGTACAACTGAGGCACATTCCTTGGCGATTCAATGTTTTTTAAGACTCCGCACTTCCAATACAGGGGGTGCAGGTTCAATCCCTCACCAGAAACTAAGATCCCATAGGACAACGGGGAGTGGCCAGAAAGTAAAAACAAACAAAAAAAGCATAACTGAGCAAAGCCCTATGGGGCCTTCCAGAACAGAGGTCCCTCCCATGTCCTCCATTTGCCTGTTGTCTGTAGAAAAACTTTGTCCTCTAGGTCTTCCCCAAGTTCCAAAGAACTAATTTAATAAGAGAAGTGAGAAAGTGCAGAAATAAAACAGCCAAACGATAAAATAATAACAGTTTACCTATTCTGAACCATGTTCTTTGAGTTGTTCTGTAGATACTGAAACCTCCATTCCGTTCCGTTTAGTCACTCAGTCGTGTCCGACTCTTTGCGACCCCGTGGACTGTAGCCTACTAGGCTTCTCCGTTCATGGGATTCTCCAGGCAAGAATACTGGAGTGGGTTACCATTTCCTTCTCCAGGGGATCTTCCCGACCCAGGGATTGAACCCGGGTCTCCCGCATTGGGGGCAGACGCTTTAACCTCTGAGCCACCAGGGAAGCCCACTGAAACCTCCACCAGGTGGAAATTAACTATAAGATGCTGACAAGCAGGTAGACTCCAACTGGTTGGAACAACGATCCATGAGCCAGTCACACACCCACAATCCCCCTCCCTTCTCCCTACCTTTAAAACCTTTCCTTGAAAGCCTTTGGAGAGTTGAGGCCTTTTAAGCACTACCTACCTAGGCTCCTTGCTCATGTGTGTTAGTCCTCAGTCATGTCCGACGTTTTGTGACCCCATGGACTGTAGCATGCTAGGCACCTCTGTCCATGAAACTCTCCAGGCAAGAATACTGGAGTGGGTAGCCACTCCCTTTTCCAGGGGATCAAACCTGAGTCTTCTGCATTGCAGACAAATTCTTGACCATCTGAGCCACCAGGAAAGCCTTGCTTGGTATCCTGCAGTAAACATTGCACTTTCCTTCACCACAACCTGGTGTCAGTAGATGGACTTCATTGTGCTCATGTAAGTAGATCCAAGCTTGTTTTGGTAACATAAGTACTCACTAAAAGGTGTGACACCTTGTGTTATGAAAAGGGAACGTAACGAGGGGAAAAAAGCTAAATATCCGTTCTACATGATCAACAAGTTACACAATCGATAAACAAAAGAATCCACAGACTATTAAAAAAATCAGTGGACTATCATGTCTATAAGGCTTAATACACAAAAACAGGAATCATGGGACACTAAAATACAATCACAAAATACATTAGTATGCAAGCATAAATGAAGATGTTGTTCCTGAGGATGAAGGAAATAGGAAAAGAGATTCTAAAGCATCAAGTTAAAATGGTCTGTTTGCATATGGGATTTGTTACCACACTTAAGTCATTTTTCCTGAATTAGAAACTTCAATTCAGATTTGTGTCATATTCAATATTCTCAGAAAAGTATCAAATATGAATCAAGTCAATATGTTCATCATCGACTAATGTCAATCCCTACTGTTATTTTTGCTTTTTTCTCTTTATATTGAATAGAACACCTCAAGCTATCTATCTAAACACTCATTTTTACCACAGGATTTACGTCACAAGTTCTAAGACGAGCTATTTATCTAAATTTTAAAACTTTGTCTAGCGTTTAACTTCATTCAAGAAAAAAGCTTGGCAAAAAAAAGCTTGCTAGAAAAAAATGCTCAGTAATTAAAGATACTCTTAAAGGTCAGCTGGAAAAGTACCTTCCAATTCCTTGTTCTTCTAACATTTAGTGAAGCAACACAAGAAACTGGTTATTGGAAACATGACAACGGGTAACACATGATCCCTAGTCTCAGGAAAATTGTGACCTTCAACAACACTGCATATCAAAACAACAAACAGTCCATTCATAACACCTTCTGCATGGCTTTTACTACCGTACCTGTTTCTCTTCTTTAACAAATCAATTTACAAAGCAGCTCTCACATCCTCCTGGCTTATACTTCTAACCTTATATATACCAATAAATACTATCAAAGCATCATATAGATCAGGGGAATACACTGTCAAGCTTCTGACAGCCAAAATGCAAAGAGTGGTTATCTAGTATATACTTTTGGGACATGCACCAAAGTAGTGATGATACCCTTGTTGGCTACTGCCAGTTCCATGGGAAGAAATTTTTTTAAGAGAGGTTTTTTGCTAACATTGATTAGTTTAGGCCATTTCTATCCCACAATCCCTGGTGAAAGTAAGAATAAACAACAACGTAGCAACAACTTTGCCTCCTCTTTTTCACACAAATCAAAATGTGACTATTGCTTAACCTCTAAAATATTTTCTATTTCTGATTCAGAAGGGAAAAGGGCACATGGCTTTGAGAAATAAAATGAAAAAAAAAATCACGAGTTCACAATTTAAACAAACCTATTAAAAACTTCCATGAACTGGCAGGAAGCAAGAGAAACCAACACACAGAAGTTCATACTGTGATTCCAACCATGTCCATTTAAAACAGACAAAACTAACCCACTCTGTTCAAAGTGAGGATAGTAGGCACTCTTAGAAGTGAGAAAGGCATGAGGAGGGCTTCTCATATGCAGGTCATTTCTTGATTCGGGTGCTGCTTATATGGATATATTCAGGTTTTGAAGAATTCACTAATAACGATCATCTACAGTACACATTTGTCCCAGTGTCACAATTATTACACATCAATAAAGTCTTTTAAAAACTCTCCATGAACTTTTATTTATACTAGAAATGTCAAGTAGGCCTTTCATTTGTGGTGGGAAAAAGCCAACTGGACTTTAGTCAGAGGACTTGCCTGAGTCCCAAGTTTTCTGTGATCTTTAATGACTAACTTCAAATCTGTGAGCCTGTCTTCATCTATCACATCACGTGGTCCACATGAGAATTCAATTAACAAGAATTTATTGTCTACCACTGTCTTCTAAGTAATGGGGTTAAAAGTAGTGAGCAAAAAACAACAATCCCTGCTTCATGCGGTCTCTATCCTAATCAGTGGATACAAATAAGAAACAAAAGGAATAAAACACACAGCATCTCCTATGGTGACAGGTGCTACAGCAAAGAATTAAGCAGCAAAGGGGAACTGAGGCAGCAGTAACTCTAAGTAAGGAGCTCATATGCTGAGATGTGCTTAGTCGTGTCTGACTCTTTGCAACTCCATGGACTGCAGTTCGCCAGGGTCCTCTGTCCATGGGATTCTCCAGGTAAGAATACTGGAGTGGTTGTCATGCCCTCCTCTAGGAGATCTTCCCAACCCAGGTCTCCCGCATTGCAGGCGGATTTTTTTACCGACTGAGCCACCAGGGAAGCCCAAGAATACGCAGTGTGTAGACTACTCTTTCTCCAGGGGATCTTCCCGACCCAGGAATAAAACTGGGATCTCCTGCACTGCAGGCAGATTCTTTACCAGCTGAGCTACCAGGGAAGGCCAAGGAGCTCATTGAAGGCCTCAATATAACAGTGACCTGAATCAGGTGGGGAAGGCAATACCAGGGGTAAGTATATCCCACGAAGAGTCTACATAATTTACTGCACTTGGAAATATACAAATGCTCATTAGAATGAGTTCGGGTTCTAAAGAAAATAAGTCACATTAGAAGGTGAAGGCTTAAAAAAGCTGCCTCAAATCCATGCTCTAAGACTTTGGGAGACGAATAACTGAATGACGTTCCAGACGTAATTAAAGAAACCAGCGACCGTACTTTAAAAGGTAAAACGGACACTTTCTTCGGTGCCACTAGAGAACGACGAAATGCAAGTTCACACCGCCCTGTGCAGCAAAAGACCTCACGAATTTCAAACACTAGTCCGAAAAAACAGGACGCTTTCTTTTCTGACAGTCGTTCAGTTGAGTTCAGTCATTCAGTCGTGTCCGACTCTCCGCGACCCCATGAATCACAGCACGCCAGGCCTCTCTGTCCATCACCAACTCCCGGAGTTCACTCAAACTCATGTCCACAGAGTCGTTAAGGCCCAGTAATTTTACTTTCCCTCTACAGAAAGTTTTCATGCCTCCGCATCCTTCTCAGTCGCGCACACATTACACACGGTGACAGACCAGTCGCTCTCGCCAGAGGGAGAGAAAGGCCCACACCCGGGCGAACAGCGAGGTGAGGGGGCGGGAGACTGCGGCTCTCGTGTCGGCCTGGCTGCAGCATCCTACAAGCCTCCAGTGAACTGCGCGGTCCGAGGCGCGCGGGAGCCGCACGGCGAGCCTGGTACCTACCCGGCACTCGGTCGCATTCGGAGGCCGTCTTTTTCCCGCCCGGCTGGTGAGAGCCGAGGTGCCGGCCGCAACCAAGGGTGCGAAGGTCTTTGGTCGCCACGCTCTGTCTCCGAGGACGCCCTACCGGTGAGCGGAACCTAAACTTGTTTCGCTTTGCCTCCGTCGGCGCAGCACTTCGCCACTTCCGGCAGCGCCCCACTCAAAGGCTGCCGGCTAGCAACTTCCGCCGTCTTAGCTGAGTGGAGAAAGGACGCTCGGAACGGTTGCGTCGCGGTTTTTCTGGAGCACGTCGAGTTAGAAAGACCCTTTCCTGTCGCGGGTGGTGCGGAGTCGGCTCGGGAGTCTCTGAGAGCCGAAAATTGAGAGCTTCTTCGCGCCGCGGAGACTGCAACCGGCGTCTCGGCAGCCGTCACCATGGTGAGGAGGGCGCCTCGGGTGCTCTGGCCCGAGGGCGTCGGAGGTGGCGGGGCCTGGGGTCCCATGGGCGCCGGGGCTGGCGGGGAGGGGTGGAGGCGGAAGTAAGGTGCTGCTGAGGGAATGGGGGTGGACTCCGTGGGCTGCGCTCTTGCTCAGTCGTGTCCGACTCTTTGCGACCCCGTGGACTGCAGCCCGCTAGGCTTCCCTGTCCTTCACCGACTCCCGGAGCTTGGTCAAACTCCTTTCCCTCGGGTCGGCGATACCATCCAACCGTCTCGCCCTCTGTCGCCCTCTTCTCTTCCTGCTTTCAGTTTTTCTCAGCATCAGGGGCTTTTCTAATGAGTCAGTTCTTCGTATCAGGTGGCCACAGTATTGGAGTTTCGGCTTCAGCATCAGTCCTTCCAATGAATATTCAGGACTGATTTCCTTTAGAATGGACTGGTTGGATCTCCTTGCAGTCCAAGGGACTCTCAAGAGTCTTCTCCAGCACCACGGTTCAAAAGCATCAGTTCTTCTGAGCTTACCCTTCTTTATGGTCCAACTCTCACATCCATACCCTGGAGTCAAAATAACCTCACTTTTGGTCGGTGGAATGGAGTATTTGCCTTAGCACAGACTTTTGGAGTCAGACAGGTTTCACTCTGCTGAATTCCTGACTTCACTTAAAGTTGTGTGGCCATCAGTTCCAGATCCTAGTGATAACTCTGTACACTAGTCTTTAATCCCGCATCAGCCCTCATCTCGGCTGAGGAAACTGAAGGTATGCCGTGCCGAGGGCCAAGCAGCTGGACTTATAGCACAGATCTGACTGCCCGATCTTTCGTCTTTCTACTACGTACCTAATCTGTGTTTCTCTGCAAAGTGGCAAATCCACATACCCTTTTCACGGTTGCTGCCAAGTTTATGTGATAGCAGTTGAAAACACCACACAATACAAAGTATCTTGTTGATTGTTACACTTAGAATTATTTTCCGTGTTGGAGTTGGCCTCACACCTTGTTTTATTTTTGTAATCTTAAAATACAAATAGACTGGGGCCATACGTTTATAAATAAAACTGGCATATAAAACAGGCGCTTAAGAAGCAAAAGAGGATCCCATGCATTGCTAATGAAACGAAAAATAGTACAGCCGCCTTGAAAACAGTTTGGCAATATGTCGGAACAGACTTCTGGGTACACGTTTATTCACTGAAAACTGGAAACAAGCTAAATATTCGTCAACTGGTAAATGAGTAAACAAAAGGTGGTAAAAATAAAATGACTACTTGTCAAAAGAATTGAAGTACGGATTCATGCAGCAATGTAGGGGAAATCTCAAAAGCCTTATGCTAAGTGAAAGAAGCTAGATGCAAAGGTTTGCATACTGCAGATTCCATTTACTTTTCATTCTGGGAAAGGCAAAACTAGAACAACAGATGCCAGGTTAGAGGTGGAAAAAGATGATTTACTTCAAAATGACACAACTTTCTGGGGTGTTGGAAATATTCTTAATTTTGACTGTGGTTACAGAACTATAGCTTGTGAAAACTTACAACTCTATACCTACGTGCACATATCTTTGTATGTATGTAAATTATACTTTAATAAAACAGGATAAATTTTAAAATTTTTATATAAGTATGAATGATGATAATATTGAAAAACCAGATATTGATGTTCAGAAAAGAGCAATTCTAGAATCAGATCGTCTCTTTTGTGGTCTAGTGGATTTTAGACAGTTCTCTTCAATGAATGGTAACTTTCACTGACTTTATTACAGAAGTAAATCCTGACACCTCATATCATCCAGGATTAAAATTTATTTAACATACCACATGATTAGGCTTAATAGTGCAAGAGTTATTTAATCAAGTGAGCAGTGGATGATATACAATGATCTATACTTCATATGCTGCTCACAAGAAAGTATTTTAGAATAATTCTCTCAGCTTTTTTTAAAGTTAACACTTCTTGCATTGTTATAGCCACAAAATGAATATATCGAGTTACACCGTAAGCGCTATGGATATCGTTTGGATTACCATGAGAAAAAGAGAAAGAAGGAAGGTCGAGAGGCTCATGAACGTTCAAAGAAGGCAAAAAAAATGATTGGTCTGAAAGCTAAGCTCTACCATAAACAGCGCCATGCTGAGAAAATACAAATGAAAAAGACGTAAGTATCATTTATTTGTTGTGCCAAGTTAATGTCTTTTGAGTATTAGTTGTTAAAACTGATAATCTGGAGTCTTTCTTATTCTTGGTAGTATTAAGATGCATGAAAAGAGAAACACCAAACAGAAGAATGATGAAAAGACTCCACAAGGAGCAGTACCTGCATATCTACTGGACCGAGAGGGACAGTCCCGAGCTAAAGTTCTCTCCAATATGATTAAACAGAAACGAAAAGAGAAAGCGGTAAGCAGTAAAAAACTGGCCTTCATTTTTGTTGTTGTTCAGAAGAATTACTTAAATTCGTATTTGAGGTTCTTAGTTTCTTCAGTTAAATGGAAAAATAAAGTCCAACTGTTACCATTATTTAGATGTTGAAGTCTTTCATATAAAATGTTTTAGTAATAAAAGGTTTGCTTTCTTACCATGAGAACATTCAGCAGGATTTTTTTTTTAAGAATGTCATGCATCTTTAGTTTTCAAAAATTATTTAAGGTAATTCCCTGCCGATCCAGTGGTTAGGACTCTGCACTTCCACTGCAAGGGGCACAAGTTCAGTCAGGGAACTAAAATCCCACACATCATGGGCAGAAAAAAGAAATTATTTAAAACAGCTTCTTATACTTGACAACTCCTAATGTTGTGGTGTTATAGAGAGGGATACAACTGCTTGTTTTGTTGCTTTGCAGTGCCAAAACTGGTTAAAAAGTAGAGTAGTGGCAAGCATCCTAAGTGATTTGACTCAGATAAAAATTCAGAAATTGAAAAAAAAAAACTTCTGGCTTGCCCTTGGTGTCAAATTTGGCTAAATTTTGCTAAAAGCTGAGGGGAAAACATAGATACTATTTTTAAACACCTGTGGATAGAGTGACAGATCTAGGTAGCAGCAGAATATGCAGTATCTGTATTTAAAGAACTGACAGTCTCCAGATTTATCTGTAAAATCTTACTGCTTTTTTTGGTATGTATCAAAATTGGAACATTAGAACTTCAGCACCAAATTTTAGAGATTATCTACTTCACCTCTCTTCATTTTACAGATGAGACTGGAGTCCAGGAGTTTTGTGAATCAGTTTTCACAGACACTTATTTATGAAATACTGTAGGGTTTGTCCTTCATAAATAGGTCCAGAATTCTTTCTGCTGCCTTGCGCGGCTTTCATTTTTTTTCTCCCCACAGAATCTACATTCTAAGGAGGTACAAAATATGGCGTGATGATTTTGTCTTACTAATAATATCTAAAAATCCATTCAGGGTAGAAATACAGAGATAAGAGACGGAGACAGTCTTCCAGTTTTACACTATGAACTATTTAGCAGTAAACTTAACTAGTTCCAATTTCAGGCTTGTCGAGGACACAGTGTAGATCTCTAGAAAACAACTGAGCCAAAATATCGTTGCTTAAGCAAAAAAAGTGAATCTACAACTTTAAACAACTAAAAAATACTGGACTTTTTATTCTCATTCTCTTTTACTAACAATGTAAATTTTAATTGTGATCTGTTTTAGGGGAAATGGGAGGTCCCTCTGCCCAAAGTTCGTGCCCAGGGAGAAACAGAAGTATTAAAAGTTATTCGAACAGGAAAGAGAAAGAAGAAAGCCTGGAAGAGGATGGTTACTAAAGTCTGCTTTGTTGGAGATGGCTTTACTCGAAAACCACCTAAATATGAAAGATTCATTAGGCCAATGGTAAGACCCTGCTAGAGTGCAGTGGCTTAAAGATCAGTTCCTGTGGTAAACCGGATGAAGTACTTGACAGTTTCCTAAAATTCCTAAAACTGGTATTAAAAAAACACGTCGAAAGATGTTTTTAGGCTGCTTTTAAGCTGATGATAGATATTATTTAGCACTTTTCCACTGCTGTCAAGAATCTTTGGCTTCGTAGGAGATTTGAAATGAAAAAGAATTCTCATTACAGAGATTGTCAGTCAATCTGGACTTGTAAACATGACAGAGACTTCCCTGGAGGTCCAGTGGTTAAGACTTAGCGCTTGCAACGCAGGGGACACAGGTTTGATCCCTGGTTGGAGAAATGAAATCCCACAAGCTACAAGATGTGGCAAAAAAAAAAAAAAAATTAGAATCTTCATTTCCACACAGTCATTTTACTCATTCATCAGATGATCTACTATATGCCTGACACTTGTCTTTGAGAACAGTTAGAAAACTGGAGAATTGTTTTTTCAAGAGTCAATTACAGTTTAGTAAGAGAAGTATCAGTGCCTTTGAAAATTACTAAATATGTAGTCATTGACAAAAGAGAGTATTAAAATGGGCCTTCAATTTGTTGACAGCGGTAATGGCCAAATCCAGTCTCCTTCTCTCCTCCCCTAATATATTTTTGCAGAATGCCTTTAAACAGAATGAATTCATCTCCCAACTAGACAGTAGCCTGCTTAGAAAAACAAAGAATCAGAGGGGAAAGTTGGCAGTATTACTCTAGCTGTCAACCTGAATCACTTTCAATGAATTAAAATGTTGCCCAAAAGCCTGCTTCTATACAGTTCTATTGGAACACAGCCATGCACATTCATTTACATATTGTCTATGGCTCTAGGTGACTAGGTGAATCTGGTCTCTGTAACAGAAACTTCTCTGGGCTGTCTGCAGTTTTTGACCAGCATGCGACAAGTTGACTCACTGGAAAAGACTGATGCTGGGAAAGGTTGGGGGCGGAAGGAGAAGGGGACGACAGAGAATGAGATGGCTGGATGGCATCACTGACTCTGTGGACATGAGTTTGAGTGAACTCTGGGAGTTGGTGATGGACAGGGAGGCCTGGCGTGCTGTGATTCATGGGGTCGCGGAGAGTCGGACACGACTGAGCGACTGAACTGAACTGAACCATCAACGCAGAGAGCGGACAGTCTTTTTCACCAAACAAGGTGGCTGAGGTATATAAAGACTTGGAATCAATATACTTAAGTGTGATTCCATCCTCACACTATTTAGCCTGGGCACAAGTTATTTAACCGGCTGGTCCTTGTTTTATCTTTTTTTTTTTAAGTAGCGGGAGTTGTTAAAGTTGTCATGCTGAAATGCACTGTCTGTGAGCTCTGGCACAATGCCTGGCATGTCTCAAGCCCTCAGGAAGTATACACAACTGGACAGCTGTTCCATGGTGAAAACTTTTTAGGAGTATGTGTTTGAGTTTTTCCTCACATTTTTCTGTAACAGATAAGTTGTCTGTAACAGATAATTGTATTTTCTCCGATGCCTTAAGATGAGATAATATTCAGTCCTTTTTGGAGTGGGGTGGGAGACAATTGGAAAAGAAGCAAAAAGAATCAATATTCATCATTAACATCTTTAACTCAGCACATTCTTGTGTTTGGCTTACTAGGGATTACGTTTCAAGAAGGCTCATGTAACACATCCTGAACTGAAAGCCACCTTTTGCTTGCCAATAATTGGTGTAAAGAAGAATCCCTCATCCCCATTATATACAACTTTGGGTGTTATTACCAAAGGAACTGTCATTGAGGTGAACGTGAGCGAGTTGGGCCTTGTAACACAAGGAGGCAAAGTCATCTGGGGTAAGTCCAATTTGAATATGGGGTTCTCCGTGTTATAATCCTAAAATAGACATTTTTAAGTTGACATGAAGTACGTAGCAGATTTTAATGCAGTTAAACTTGATGTGAATAAGACTTAGAAAATGTGAATGTTCTTAATTTAGTTTACTGGTTTCAGTTATATAAACTACATTGCTAGGTATTTTTGGTTGCTTTTTGTTTAAAAAGGTATTATTAGAAAAGATGGGAAGTTACAGTTGAAAAATACTGGAAGAAAATAACCACAAACTGGGTAAGGGAAGGCATACAGCAAACATGTAGCTACACTACTTATATGACAATTACAAACTAAAATATGTCATATGTAACAATTTTAAATTCTTTTTTCTTCATTTTCTTAGTTTTCTGCTTTCAGTACCCAGCTATTTCTAAACTTTAATGTTCTTTGAAAGGGAAGAATAGTGTATAGCTTACTGATTGAATCTTCATATGAGTCATTGGCACGTACTTCATGTTGACCTAGAATTTAAAATAGGTTAATAAAACTAAGCATTTTTTGGCTACTGGTTGGCCATAATATTATGCTGAGAAGCTATATTTTTATTTAGTTCTTTTTCAATAGTTTTTACCCAAAATTAATATTGAAGTTTTAACAAATGCTTTTTTGGCATCTGTGAAGGTGATCATACTTTTTCCTCTGAAATATTTATGGAATTAATTGATGTATTAAGTCTTCCTAGTAATAAACCATAATGTATTTCTAGAATGTACCTTCCTTGGTCATGATGCATTGTTCTTTTCAAATGATTCAACTTGTCCAAGTTTAATTCAGGATTATCTTTTCGGTGATTTTAAGTAAGATACTTTATTTTCTATGTTATCTTAGTCGGGTTTTTGTGTCTGTATAATGTGAAGAAAGCTGATCGCCAAAGAATTGATGCTTTTGAACTGTGGTGTTGGAGAAGACTCTTGAGAGTCCCTTGTACTGCAAGGAGATCCAACCAGTCTATTCTAAAGGAGATCAATCCTGGGTGTTCATTGGAAGGACTGATGCTAAAGCTGAAACTGCAATACTTTGGCCACCTCATGCAACGAGTTGACTCACTGGAAAAGACTGATGCTGGGAAAGGTTGGGGGCGGGAGGAGAAGGGGACCACAGAGAATGAGATGGCATCACCGACTCTGTGGACACGAGTTTGAGTGAACTCCGGGAGTTGGTGATGGACAGGGAGGCCTGGCGTGCTGTGATTCATGGGGTCGCGGAGAGTCGGGTACAACTGAGCGACTGAACTGAACTGAATGCTAAGTCAGAGGAAAGAACCAAGATAGTTTTCTTTTTCTGTGGTTTATAGAAACTTTTTCGAAAACTAAAAGGATCACTTCTCCTGCAGGTTTTGCTAATGGATTTGAAAACTTGGATTATTTCCTACCTTGCTCCTGGTATAGACTGGGTGCCAATAAACTAGCCTGCAGGGCTTCCACTTCCATTGGAATACAAAAACAAAATAGGTTAAGTTGATTTGAAACTTAGTTAATAATATTTGATACTTTTTCCAGTAAGAATTGTGTGGAAAAGCAGGTCAACCCACAAAGGCATGTTAAGTGATTTTGTTTTATAAAATCTCACGTAATACTACTGTTGTTCACTTTTTTTCTTTCTTAAAAGTGATGATTGTAAATATTTTAAGCAAAGATTGTATGTATTCTTACATCCCTCATTGTTCTGTTTTGTTTCCCATAGGAAAATATGCCCAGGTTACCAATAATCCTGAAAATGATGGATGCATAAATGCAGTCTTACTGGTTTGACAGCAGTTACATACAAATAACTCCTTATAATTACTGAAGACTACACACCAATTGGGAAACCATTACTCTGATATTTCTGAATACTACCAATCAACCTTACATGTTGTCTTCAGTCAAAGAAAACTATTTATTCTACTGTTTTAAAAAAGAAAAAAGCCAACATTAAAATGATCTAGTTTCACAAATTGGTCTTTTGCATCTGTTTAGCGTTTAAATGTTCATAAAAATCAAATGATTAAAAAATCAATTATAGAAAAATTATAGAAATGTCTTACTTCAATAGTATTTACATTAATGAGTGGTACTATGCAGTGCAGACCTGTCATTTAAAAAAAGGAAAAGCCAGTGTAGCTGAAAATACCTTTTATCATAAAGGTTAGCGCACACTTACATGTGAAGAATAGGACAAGCAACTTTGTCGCGTCTAAGAACTTACCTTCTCACTGTAGGTTATTAATCCAAAGATACGTAGCATGAACACATTTTAATGAAAATACCTTAAAAGTGTACAGGAGTTGGCACATTACACTATAGAAGATAGTAAGTCAGGGAATTAGTATCTTAAACATTTTTTTCTTCTCATTCATCATATATAATGCCATATACTTGGAACTATATTTTCTACTCAAGACACATGAAAAAACCAAAATGTTTATACTTTTAGCATTTTCTATATTCTAAACTTAGGGTAGTATATTTATATTTTTAGAATGGTAAAAATGTAAGTAATTCCAGATAAAATAGTTTTTAAAAGACTGCACTAAAGCCCTTAAAGGGAAATAAATATATTTGCAGTTACTTAGATAATATTAAGACGGTCATGTTTTGGTCAAAAGCACATCTGTGATCTGAGTATGTTTGTGACTGAGTTTTAGGGTGTTTATATACTGTATTAATTTATAATCACGTTAATTGTTTTCAATTCTGTTTATTTTTTAAAGTCTGTCTTGAAAGTACAACGAATATGATTAATCGTGGCTTTAACAAAATCAGTGTAAACAAATCCAGTATCTAAATACATCTCCACCAATGAAATTAGGGAAAAGGGAAGGAATTTCAAAACATAGACAATCACAAAATATAGGTTTAATTACTACTGTTAAAATTGGGAAAAAAAAAAACCTACCAAGAAAACAAACGTAAGTACTTGAGTAAGTCTTGCTATTCCAAATAATGTAACATCTTTCCTAAGTTCTATGAACAGTAGGTAGAAGTTTTGGAACACACAGACACTTAGGAAAACAAAGGCTAGTTCCTTGGGAATGACTATCCAGTATGATACATTTACTTCAGGATAACGTAAGAGGAACCTACCTTACAATCAGATTTTAGCAAATGACTTTGCCACTAATGGAAATGGGGAATGAGTGAATGACAAGTTTTGGAGGATGAAACAAAATAGACTAAAGGTAAGCACTACATACAGAACTGAGGCTTGCTTATTTTTCACAACCAAAAATAAGCAAGTTAGCTATCTTGTACAAATAAAGCTTGATACTAAGTATGTGAACAGAAGCATACACATTTCTAATAATCACACCCATGAAAGACTGGATTAACACTTCACACACGGTATTGCTACTAGTGGACAACAAGGCAGAAACTTCTAAAATACTGTTATACAGATGAGTAATGTTAGTATAAATTCTTTATTTACATTAAGATCTGTCTCAGTTTGCTGGTGTGCCCAAACCTTAGAAGGTAATCCCTAAGGGTAAAGCAGAATGTAAGAGCAGATATTCAGGTACCAGATAAACGCTCAACTTGATGCAACCATAAACTTTCAAAATATTTTTCTAAAGTCACTGAAACCATTTTAGGTGGTGTTCTGGTGGTCAGCTAAAAGTGAACCATTAATCACTAGTAGTTTTTATCCTTGCCGTGATAATTCTCTGCACTGAGTGGAAACACCATGAATATAGACACATTTTAAGTAGTAGCAGATTGACATTCTGTCATGCTATTTCTGATTTTATAAAAAAATCATAATAGACCCTCTCACTTAAAAGTTGTAGAGGAACTTTATAATAAATTCTTAAATATATTTCTGTGATGTCTAGCAATTTAATAAACTTGAAAGTAGGACTAAAATGTTGCTAATAATTGTCTGCTTTATATTACACAAGGAAATATATATGTATTTACACAAACTGCAGTGAACTCCCTTCTCCACACATAAGACTTCTAAACAAAAAAGCAGTTCACAAAGAACTATAAGAATGTGACTGGACACTCAGCTACCTGGTTGAAATCAGATTTCAGTCCTCTGCAATTCTGTTTTTCTAATGCCTTTTGCAAAAAGTACAAGTAATCTGATTAAGTTTTACTTAAGAGTCCTAACTGAGGATAAATTCTGTTATAAATGCTATACTCACTGAGCATAGAACTCATTGTTATTGAACATGAAAGTCAGGTTTTCTCCATGTGAGTTAGATTTTTTTTCCATGTGACTTAACTTCTTTTCCCTCTGCTGTCTATAAACTCCAAAATAATATTTTCTGTCAGAGATAACATGTGACAAAATTTTTCTTGTGTGAACAAAAATTTTGAAACGTGATTAAAATGCACTTATGGTTTAAGAATAAACCAAACAAGTTTAAGTATAAATTTATACAGTGAGTCCTTAGTGATCACATATGAATATCCGTTTCTTTTCTGTAAACTCAGCAACTATATTCACACATCAAAAGATGTCAGTGAGCTCAGTCTTAAACTACTTCTTCAAGAACAAGAATCCAAGTAAAAAAAAAAAGTAAATGTTAGGTTTTTAAATGTTTTAAGAAATTAAAAATGGAAAGGTTTAAGAATTTACTGAATCTATTTCCCCAGCTGTGGTATTAACAAAAATTTCTCACAAAATGTATAAAATAGCATAAACATTCAATACATACACTAGTATTAGTCACTTATTCTTTCACTTGACTAGCATTTGTTAAGAAAACAAATGGGCAAAGTGCTTAATTTTCATTTAGAATGGAATAATCTGGGCTAACTGACCATAACTAAAGAAAATGTAGGGGACACAGTATTCAAATTTTTACATGAATGAGGGTTTGCTATTTTGCCTACTAAAGATTTTACCTCAACTTTAAATCTTCCTAAAATGCCAACAGCCCAAAATAAAATTTAGTATCACCTGACTATAGACTGAATAAACCTTCAACATCAATCCTTGACACCTCAAATAATGGCAAAACCATAACACATTTTTTTTTTCATGTAAGGACCAAGCAGTTTTAAAAACAATCTAAAAGGTCTCAAAGCATTCTCAAACTTGAATGAAAATTTGAGCACACATGATACTTTCAAAGAATAGACTGTTTCAAGATTCTCTTTGAATTTGAATGACCATTTTGTTCACTTTTAAATAAATTACTATACAAAAATAAACAATTGAGGGGGTGTTTATAAATTTTTTGTTTTTAGTTTTCCCAGGTAAAGGCCTTTGCTGTGGCAACACAATGTACACACAGGCTAGCCTGTAACTTCTCTGCACAGAACAAATCAAGGGTGAGCAAGCTCAAAGGGACTAGACTCTCGCAACTATGGCTCCTAGGGCCACTTACTCCTGCCATCTAGGCCTAAGACCGGGGTGCAGTTCTAAACTTACCAAAAATGGAAGCCAAGGGCACAAGCTGGTACAGGCAGAGAGATCTTTTGACAGGAATCACTCCGTCAGTTAGGGAAGTGGACAAAAGCTGAGGGGAATATAAACAAGATTCTAGAATAAAGGCAGTGTCAGGATTAAGGAGAACCCTTTAGGAAGGGTTCTCATACTTCTGAAGTATACATGTTAATCGGGTGAGAACAAAAATACAACCCCCAGCTTCTAAAGAAATTTTAAGTAATTATGCTAGTGCCTACACACTAGAGTTAAATCCCGAGTAGCACTGTTAACATCAGATGTTATCTAGAGTGAAGTGGAAATAGACTGTGTTTGTATTTTTCCACAGACACAGAAGTCAAAGGAAGAAATTGCACCTGCAATAAGAACTAAGAGGTCAAAAATACCACCTTCGTAAAACTTTGACCGTAAATTTCTGAATTTGTGCTCTCATTTAGTTGGAAGTTACTTTGACCCTAATTTACTGACATTTTTGTTTAAGCATGCCTATATTTTAAAAAATGTGACTAGTTTTGAAATTTAAGATAAAACTTCTAGAACCTTCACCAAGATTACTATTAAAACCCTTAGTATAAAAGATGTCTGTGATCCTTACAATTGATGGAAGCCCTACTACTTTCATAGTTTTTTTAAATTTCTATTTTCTGAAATAATAATGGTCAGATATCTCCAACTGCTAAAGAAAATATAGTATGATCTGGTTTCCCAAAATCGAAACATGGTTAATAGAAATAAAAAAGAAATTGTATTTACACAAAAATAGCCTGAAAAATTAAAAAGAACAGTGAATCCTAGGATCTAATGGGGAGAGAAAAGCAGCATCGTAAATAAGTTCAACTTGAAAATTTGGAATTTGTGTCCTGTGTCCCATGCTATTTATTAATCGCCGTATTTTAAAAACCACCATTTTATTACAAAGAAGAGGTTTTATCATCCGCATTTCTTCCTCATTCAGGTCAGCTTGGCTTTCTTCTTTGCAGGTCCTTTGTGCCCTTTGGCCTTTCTTCTTAAATTCCGCCTGTCAACCACAGGCACTTCCACTTCTATCTCCTCGGAGCTGCTGTCCACAGTCTTCTCTGTTGACTGTGTCAACTGATCCAGTTGCTCAGAAGATGCTTCAGACTGCTCCTCTGACAGGTTCTTCTGTCCTGCGTTCTGTGCAAACGGCACATCTTCAAGTTCAACCTCTATCAGAGCGCTCTGAGGCAGAGTTGCAGGCGATTCCTGGGGCTCGGCGACTCCCTCCTCACCCTGGTCTTCCAATGAGGCAGTAGTGTTGGGTGACACATTTTCAGGGATCGATTCCTCAGAAAATTCAGCAATCACAGAGTTTGGAAAAGCGCTGTCGGACCGTTCTTCATTTGGGATAGTAGCCACACTGTCTGAACTCCCAAAATGTGCTTTCTTTCTTGAAACTAGAGGCAGCTTCTCTTCGGTGTGCCCCTTGTCATCAGATGGACCCTTGTCATCTAGCAACATTTCTGAGTCAGCTGCATGTGAAGTCTAAAAACAAAAAATCCAGTGAACAACTTTTGTAATAAAGTTCTTACAAAAATAATTCTCAGGCACTAATATGCAATGACCCTGAACCACATTTTAAAGAATTCAGGACTCACTACTTTTGTCAATCACTGCACATATTCTCTGAATATAGCTCAATTTCTTAAAAACTGTCTTACATGATAATTTGGATTCATTAAGAGCTTGCTTTAAAGATACAATAAAAGTAATGATTTTACCTCAAAAAGTATTTAAGGCTCTTAAACTTTACATCAAGATTCTTCAAAACTATGAATCAACTTAAGTGTTTAGTTTCTTGATGTTGCTGGAGCCAGAACCAAGAATCCTGGGACTTGATACTGTGCCACCACGCCACTGGGTTTGACTATTAGTTGATAGGTGGGGTTTCCCAGGTGGTGCCAGCCGTAAAGAACCCACCAGCCTGTGCAGGAGATGTAAGAGATGCGGGTTCGATCCCTGGGTCAGGATGATCTCCTGGAAGAGGGCCTAGCAACCGACTCCAATATGCTTGCCTGGAGAATCCCATGATCAGAGGAGCCCAGTGGGTTACAATCCATAGGGTCTCAAAGAGTCGGACACCACTGAATGGATTTAGCAGGCCGGAAGGCAGTGAAAATTCTACTCAGGTAATTACATGAGACACCAATAAAATAATGCTATATAAGAGTTTTTTAGACTTAAGTTGAATATTCAAAACTAGAAATTAAACATCCTTTCAGATGTGGCACGTGCGCGCACAGACACACACACAATGGAGTATTACTCAGCCATAAAAAGGAATGAAATCTTGTCATTTGCAACAACATGGATCTACACAGTATTATGCCAAGTGAAGTAAGTCAGACAAAGACAAAACCCATATGATCTCATCTATATGTGGAACCTAAAAAACAAAACAAAATGAAAACAGACTCAGAATAAGAGACCCAATGGGTGGTTGCCAGAGGGGAGGGAGTGAGGGGACTGAAACAGTTTGTAAAGGGGATTAAGAGGTACAAACTTCCAGTTACAAACTACACCACAGGGATGTAATATACAGCATAAGGAATACATCAATAATATTGTAATAATTTTGTAGGGGACAGATAGTTTATAATAGACTTACATTTTACCTTTAGGTGATCATTTTATAACATATGCAAAATCAAGTCACTATGTAGTACACATGAAATTAATGCTGTACATCAACTATATTTCCATAAAAATATTTCTTTAAAATAGTATATCAGCTTTTGCCCACTAATCAGTATCTCTAATTAAAACAAATTAAATGACTGTACTGTTCACAGACCAGCAATAGGTAACTCAAATATCTGCATGCATGCCTGCTAAGTTGCTTCATTGTGTCCCAACTCTTTGTGACCCTATGTACTGAAGGGTCCATCAGGCTCCTCTGCTCATGGAATTCTGGAGTGGGTTGCCATTCCCTTCTCCAGGGCAACTTTCCAACCCAGGGATCGGGAAAGTGTCACCCAGGTCTCTTAGGTCTCCTGCACGGGCAGGTGGGTTCTTTACCAGTAGCACCACCTGGTGAATAATATTTAGGTGTGTTAGTCACTCAGTCGTGTCTGACTCTTTGTGACCCCATGGACTATAGCCCTCCAGGCTCCTCTGCTCATGGAATTCTCCAGGCAAGAATACTGGAGTGGGTTGCCATTTCCTTCTCCAAGTATTTAGGTAAATAATGCTTTATTCATTTTTCTAAGCATTTCCTAAATCTACAAAGTAAAACTCATTTTGTTACCATAAGTCAGATATGAATGAAGTTACAAAGATTTGAATTTATATTACTGATCGCATCTGCTCAAAATATCCAATGTAGTATAATTTATTTTTTCTAAAGGACTGTACACCTTACAGTAGAGGAAAATATGTATCCTACACTGCCTCAGCTGAGTCACCAAGGCTGGACACTGTAACTATAAAAAGTTAGGTTATTTTTCTATTACCTTATCCTGTGCAACACCCTCAAGGGGTTGTGAAGAGTCTACCACCAGTGGAGCAAGATTCGTAGAGTCTTCATTGGAATTAAAAGACTGTAATTTTAATTCTTCATCTAAAACTTCACTAGTGGAGTCCTCCTCTTCTGTTACGAGTGAAGTCTTAAGAGTATCATCTATTATCTCACCATTCATAGGCTCTAATGCAGATTCCTACACAATTGAGAAAAAAAAGGACAAAATCCCAGATTAATTTACTTGCCATGCAACGTGGGTCCGCTCTCAGTACTCCATATCATGCACTAGGACTCAGGACACATTCTGCCACATTACTGAACACAGGTTAAGGGACAGCAGAGTCAGGGAGAGGACAGAAGCCCCAGGCAGCCCAATTTCCCCCTGTGTTCATGGAGAATGCTGCCGTGAAGAGACCCTACCTCTTTCTTCCTCTTCCTCCTTACAGGGAAGTCACAGGAAGAACCTTTTTGGTAAAAAGTTACCAGAGAAAATATAAATTTGGTGCTGGCTCTTTACAGAACATCAGCTGTTCAGTAGTTGGAATCTTTGGGGTCTGAGGGAAGTCACAGTTCAGCGTGCCTGGGAAGGAAGCACTACCAGATTTGTGGCAGGTTGAGTGTGGGTAAAGCTTCTTGCTGGGAGAAGAGAGTCCCCAACCTCAGTGAGCTCACTGTATAGTCAATAAGGGGTTGTCTCCTAACAATCTTGCCCCTTAAATCACATTAAAATATGGAAAAGTGATTTGATAACACAAGGTCTCCAATTTCTGAAACTCTTCCTCTTATATTTAATCAATTTATAAGACTTCCATTAACGTCTAATATTTCTAATTAATACTAGTGACATTCCAATAATTAAAGATCACTTTATATTTAAAAATTAAATACTGATACACTCAAATTTTTAAAAATAGATTTGGCTGGATTATATAGAATCCCTGAAATCATATAATGAATATTTTCCAGAGAATGAGATGTCTGGATGGCATCACCAACTCTGTGGACATGAGTTTGAGTGAACTCCGGGAGTTGGTGATGGACAGGGAGGCCTGGCATGCTGTGATTCATGGGGTCGCAAAGAGTCGGACACGACTGAGCGACTGAACTGAACTGAAGGGATATTTAAATCAGAGACTTAGAAAAATTAATCTGGGGAATTCCCTGGTGGTCCAGTGGCTAAGACTCAGTGCTCCCAATGCAGGAGCCCAGGTTTCATCTGGGGGTCAGGGAATCAGATCCCACATGCCTCAACTAAAAGTCCCACATGCCACAACTAATACCTAGTACAGCCAAATTAATTAATTAATTTAAAAAACCACATAGATTTAAAAAAAGAAAATCTGGCCAGAGTATAAAGAATAAACTGCACACAGAAGGTAATTAAAATAAAACTCACAAAAGGACCAACTAGGGTAGAAGAAATGATGAAAATGAGAATGATACAGCAAAAGTTTTTGTAAAAAAACTGAATTTTGGTGAGTAACTACAAGAGAGAAACAAAAGAGAAAAACTCATGTCCTTCAAGTTCTAGGTTTGGGAATAGAATGAAAAATAGGAAATAGGAAAAGCAGCTCAGTAGAGAAGTGATAGGCAAGAACAGAGATTAAATCTGAGATGATAAAAGACATCTGTCTAAACAGAAATACTCAGAAGGCAGGTAATATTATGAGATCATAGTTACTGGTCACCCCCACAGAGACAATCATTCCGTCATAAGACTAGATGCATTTCATAAAAAAAAAATGAACAAAAGGGCAGAAGGTCAAGAACTGAGTCTTCCAGAATGTTCACAAAGACAGGGGAAAAAGGAAAAAAACAACAACAGGAAACAGAACAGTCAAAAACCAAATGCATAAAACCAAACCAAAACTCCAGAAAGAGGTAAACCTGGAAAGCAGAACCCAGTAGTGTCAAAAAGCCAGGGGATCAGAAAACCTAGAGGGAGAGAGCGTGGACAGCCTCAGTAAGGAAAGCCACTGGAGCGGAGCGAGACCATCACTGGTGAGCTACTACAGGAGGTACAGTAAGTGCTGCTGGACAGAAGAAGACGGTTTACGTGCAGCGGGTACAGTGTAATCCTGTGTTTAATAAGGAAGAAACCACACAAAGATACATTCCCATGATCATCTGGAAGCAGATAAAGTTTGTTTTTAAAACATGTATTTCTCCAATTTAAATCATGTCAGGAAACAACTAACAGGAGGCTTCCTGTGTGCTGTTTTGGATCTGTCAGGAATTCTCTGTTCCTTATTAAGAGGAGAGGCAAGCCTCTCCCGGGGGCTGAGGAATCCAGGTATTTTCTTCATTAGTTTTTCTATACGGTGATAAGTACCCTCTTCCTTTTTATGAACCATATGGTAAAAGTGACTATTTATAACTCTCTCTCTTTCATATGGATGACCTCATGGTTCCTTGATAACTTGTAAGTTTTGATTTTATCTCTGCTGAAAGTAGCTATCTTGTAAGGCAGTATAAATACCTACACAGTGTTGAAGAAAACGCCTTTGCTCCATCAGAGCTTTGGTCCCCGTGTCTTGTGTTCTCTCTCTCTCTTTCAGGCTAATTCCTGGAGCACAGAAGCTCTCTGTGTTCACTTTCCTGCCCGGGGTTCTAAGACCCTCTCGAGAAGGCGTTCTGTGCCTTCACCGCATCGAGAGGGCACCTGAGGCCTTCATGAACAGAGCAAGCCCCATGCAGGGGCTTTACTGACTTTCTGCGTAAACCAAGGAGTATCAGCCTCTTTCTCTCTCCTTTACTTTCTCATCGCTCGACTCCGGACCACCAGGTTCCGGTCCATTAAAGGACCAACAAAATCAGTAATGCAGTTTCACTTTCTTAGCTCCTGGTTGGACTTGACAAACAGGTAAAATGTTTTTAAAGAAACTTAAGCACGTCTGAAAGAAGAAATAAGGAATCTGTAAAAGACTAAAGATATTAAAGAAAAAGAAGAGAGAAGGAAAAGCCCTAGAGAAGATGAAAGAAGAAAAATAATTGAGGAGCTGCAGAAATTAAGCCAGATAAAGAAATTTTTTACTCAGTCAAAAAGTTATTTTCTTGTTTTCTAGTAATTAAACAAAAAAAGAATTTAGTTATTTTTTAGGAATTTGTAAATCAACTGTAAGTAAAAATACATTATTTTTTCTAGACAACTAATTCTATCCTTATATCCAAAATCAGGTGAATTTAGGGCTTGTCGGACCTAAAGGCATTCTAATTGGTTTTGTAAGGTAGGCTTCGAACAGTCACATCATTTGCGTCACTTCTTAAAGTTTATTTCTGATTCCACAAACTGATTTGAATTTTAAACACACTGAGAGGACATTACTATCTAAACATTTTCTATTTTATCTCTGTAATATGTCAAACTTTACAAATTCAGTTTGAAATATAAAACACTTATGACTTTATCCTCCACTACCTGACTTTGCTTTAGACATATGTGCTTTTAAACATTACAATTTCTACTAAGAGTCTTTATGCTTTTCCAACAATATACGACTAAGTTAAAATTTACCTCCGTTCATTTTATTAAATAATCTCAGAAACAGAAATAGGAGGGGATATATGCATACATATAGCTGATTCACTTTACTGTACAGCAAAATAACACAACGAAGTAAAGCAACTATATTCCAGTAAAAATTAATTTTAAAAAAAGTGAATCACTCACCTTTTCACCTTCTTGCTTTCCCAGGCTTGGCTGCGTTTCTGGTACTGGCTGAACATCTTTATCACTACTTTCATCCTCAAATTCAACCACACTCTGTTCACGTTCTTCTTCCAAGAATTCTTCTGAGCTCTCTGATGTGCGTGCAGTAGACTCCAATCTAGGAAACCAAAGAAAAACATTTTTACTTAGGCACAGGTTACACTCATACAAAATGGCAAACTTTAATTAATGGTTTTATTGGAGTACAGCTGACTGACAATGTTGTGTTGGTTTCTGCTATAGAGAAAAGTGAGTCAGTTATACATATACATATATCCACTCTTCAAATGGCAGACCTAACTGATAAATGTTGCATGTCTTCTGACTATAACAGCTGATTGGCCATTACCCATCTCTCTCCCTCTCTTTGGGTCTCCCTATTCCTTGAGACACAACAATATTGAAATTAGGCCAGTTAATAACCCTGAAATGGCTCTAAGCGTTCAAATGAAAGGAAGTCACATATCTCTTACTTTAAATCAAAAGCTTGCTGCTGCTGCTGCTGCTAAGTCACTTCAGTTGTGTCTGACTCTGTGTGAACCTATAGACGGATGCCCACAAGGCTCCCCCATCCCTGGGATTCTCCAGGCAAGAACACTGGAGCGGGCTGCCATTTCCTTCTCCAATGTGTGAAAATGAAAAGTGAAAGTGAAGTGCTCAGTTGTGTCCGACCCTTAGCGACCCCACGGACTGCAGCCTACCAGACTCCTCCATCTATGGGATTTTCTAGGCAAGAGTACTGGAGTGGCTTGCCATTGCCTTCTCCACAAAAGCTTGCTGCTGCTGCTGCTGCTGCTAAGTCACTTCAGTCGTGTCCGACTCTGTGTGACCCCATAGACGGAAGCCCACAGGCTCCCCCGTCCCTGGGATTCTCCAGGCAAGAACACTGGAGTGGGCTGCCATCTCCTCCAATGTGTGAAAGTGAAAAGTGAAAGTGAAGGCGCTCAGTCGTGTCCGACCCCCAGCGACCCCATGGACTGCAGCCCACCAGGCTCCTCCATCCATGGGATTTTCCAGGCAAGAGTACTGGAGTGGCTTGCCATTGCCTTCTCCGGCAAAAGCTTGCTAGAAGTGACTAAATTTATAAGGGCACGTTGAAAGCTGAGACAGGCAGAAAGCTAGGTCTCTTGTGCCAAATAGCCAAGCGGTGAATGCAAACCAAACGTTCTTGGGAAAAAAAAAAAAATCAACAGTGCTACTCTAAGTGAACACACCAATGATAAGAAAGCAAAACCACCTTATTGCTGATCTGGAGAAAAAGTTGTAGTGGTCTGGACAGAAGATCAAACCAACCTCAACATTCCCTTAAGCTAACGCCTAATCCAGAACAAGGCCCTAAATCTATTCATTTCCACGAAGGCTGAGAGAGGGTGAGGATGCTGCAGGAAAAAAGCATGAAGCTAGTAGAGAGGTTGGTTCATGAGATTTAAGGAAAGATGTTATCTCCATGATAGTGCTACGGAAAGCAATCAGTGCTGATATAGAAGCTCTACCAAGTTAGCGAGAAGATCTAGAGCTAAGATAATGAATGAAAGTGGCTACAATAAACAATAGACTTTTCAGTGTAGACAGAAAGAGGATGTCATCTAAGACTTTTATAGCAAGAAAAGAGTAGTCAATACCTGGCTTTACAGTTTCAAAGAACAAGCTGTTCTCCTGTTAGGCACTAATGCAGTTGACACCAATGCTCATTTACCATTCTGAAAATCCTAGGGCCCTTAAGAATTATCTACTCTGCCTGTCCTCCATAAAGAGAACAACACAGCCTGGGTAACAGCACACCTGCTGACAACATCGTTTCTGAGTATTTTAAGCCCACTGTTAAGACCTATTACTCAGGGGAAAAAAATTTTTCCTTTTATCATATGACTGCTCATTGACAATGTAACTGGTCACCCAAGAGCTCTGATGGAGATGCATAATGAAGTTCATGTTGTTTTCATGTCTGCCAACACAACATCCATTCTGTAGTCCACAGATCAAGGAATCATTTCAATTCTAAAGCTTTATTACTTAAGAATTACAGTTCATAAGGCTACCGCTGTCAAAGATACAGATTCCTCTTATTAATCTGGGCAAAGTCAATTGAAAGCCCTCTGGGAAGGATTCACCATTCTAGATGCCACTATGAACACTTATGATTCATGGGCAGAGGTCAAAATATCAACATTACAAGGAGTTTGGAAGACGCTGATTCCAACTATCATGGATGACTGTGAACAGTTCAAGACTTCAGTGGTGGAAGTCACTGCAAATGTGGTAGAAACAGCAAGAGAACTAGAATGAGAAGGGGAGCCTGAAAATGTGATTGAACTGCTGCAATCTCAAGATAAAACTGTAATGGATGAGGAGCTGCTTAATGTAGATGAGCGAAGAAAGTGATTCCATCTCCAGACGGAATCCCCTTTTGAAGACGCTATGAAGATCAGTGGAATAACAAAGGATTTAGACTACGACATAAACTTAGTTGAGGAAGCTGTATCAGGGTTTCAGAGGACTGACTCCAATTTTGCAAGAATTTCTACTGTGGGTAAAATGCTATCAAGCGGCATTGCATGTTACAGAGAAATCATTAGTGAAAGGAAGAAGTCAGCCAATCGACATGGCAAGGTTCATGGCTGTCTAACTAAAGAAATGGTCAAAGTCACCCCAACCTTCAGCAACCACCTCCCTGGTCAGTCAGCAGCCACCCAACACTGAGGCAAGACTCTATACCAGCAAAAAGATTATGACTCATTAAAGGCTCAGGCGATAGTTACCGTTTTCTTTTTTACCAATAAAGTATTTTTAATTTAAAGAATATACTTTTTCCTTAAAGACATATACTACAGTACAGTGTAAACATAACTTTTATGTGCACTGGAAAACTCAAAAAACTTTGTGACCTGCCTTATTGTGATAGTTGCTTTATTGTGGTACCATGGAACTGAACCTACATCTCTGGACTACGCCTATATATAATGCCCCTTTCATTCTCAAAAATACCATTTGGGGCAATAAATGATATGGCTTAGTTCTACTTCTGAAATGCCTTTCAAACAAACCCACAACTTTCTATTCCCATTCTCATCTTCCTTCTTCAAGGCCTATTCTCTCTGGACACTATAAATTCTTCCCAACTCATGTTGAGACTAGCAGTACATACATTCTTTTAGTAAGGTTTAAAGAAAGAGGAGAGTGAAAAGTTTGGCTTGAAGCTCAACATTCAGAAAACGAAGATCATGGCATCTGGTCCCATCACTTCATGGGAAACAGATGGAAAAACAGTGGAAACAGTGTCAGACTTTATTTCTTGGGGCTCCAAAATCACTGCAGATGCTGACTGCAGCCATGAAATTAAAAGACGCTTACTTCTTGGAAGGAAAGTTATGACCAGCCTAGATGGCATATTAAAAAGCAGAGACATTACTTTGCCAACCAAGGTCCGTCTAGTCAAGGCTATGGTTTTTCCCGTGGTCATGTATGGATGTGAGAGTTGGACTGTGAAGAAAGCTGAGCGCCGAAGAATGGATGCTTTTGAACTGTGGTGTTGGAGAAGACTCTTGAGAGTCCCTTGGACTGCAAGGAGATCCAACCAGTCCATTCTAGAGATCAATCCTGGGTGTTCATTGGAAGGACTGATGCTAAAGCTGAAACGCCAATACTTTGGCCACCTCATGCGATGAGCTGACTCACTGGAAATGACTCTGATGCTGGGAGGGATTGGGGGGGGGAGGAGATGGGGACGACAGAGAATGAGATGGCTGGATGGCATCACCGACTCGATGGACATGAATCTGAGTGAACTCCGGGAGTTGGTGATGGACAGGGAGGCCTGGCGTGCTGTGATTCATGGGGTCGCGGAGAGTCGGACACGACTGAGCGACTGAACTGAAAGAGCTATGTTTCTTTCTTTCTTTTTATCTGTACCAGTGACAGTCCAGCTCAGAAAACTCTGATGGTCCTCTATGGATTGCAGAATAAAGCACACATCCTCTCAAAGTCTAACATGACCAAACCTTTATATTTTTCCTTCCACTAGATGCTGAAGCTGAAACTCGAATACTTTGGCCACCTGATGTAAAGAACTGACTCACTGGAAAAGACCCTGGTGCTGGGAAAGATTGAAGGCAGCAAGAGAAGGGGATGACAGAGGATGAGATGGTTGGATGGCATCACTGACTCAATGGACGTGAGTTTGAGCAAGCTTCCGAAGTTGGTGATGGACAGGGAAGCCTGGTGGCTGCAGTCCATGGGGTCACAAAGAGTCAGACACGACTGAGTGACTGAACTGACTGCAACGCTATCTACCTATATATCAGTTTTCCTTACCAACACCCCTACTAGTTTTGTGCCTTTGCTCACACTATTCCTGCAGCCTGAAATTGCATGGTACAATACAGTAGCCACAGGACATTTGCAGTTATTTATAATACGGTAATTAAAACTAAGTGAAATAAAAAACTCAGCTCCTCAACTGCACTAGCCACACTGCAGTGCTCAGTGACAAGCACACTGAGTAGAGGCTGCCATGCTGGACAGGGAAGACACAGGCCACGTGCACCCTGACAGGAAGTTCTCTGAACAGCCCTGGTGCGGACCAAGGTTTGGCAAACTTTTCTTTTAGGTTTTGTGGGACACGTGGTCTCTGAACACTCACTCACTCCACCACTGTAAAGCAAAAGCAACCACAGTAAACATGTGAACTAATAAACATGGATGTGGTATAGTAACACTTTATTTACAAGAGGTAGTGGGCCAGACTGGCCCATAGACCATAGTTTGTGAACCTTCAAACTAGAAGAGTCTTCTTTCCCAAATATGCTTGTTGAGTTTCTACTCATCCCTGAAGCCCTGGCCCAAATGTCAGATTTCTCCATCCCCTCCATTAGAGTCAATCACGCTCTCCTTTGTACCCACAGCACTTTCACTTCTACGATTACATCACAATCCACCTTGCAGCTCTCTCAACCTGCATCCCAGGTACAGACGCGCGTACTAGAGACTACTAGACAAGGGCAAAGATGACGTTTTCTTCTTCATAGCGTCTGAGCATTTAAGCATTTAGTCTCACTGCTACTATTTTATGAAAAGCTAAAGAAAAATTCCACAACAGTTTTGTGATGTGTAATTTAAAATGTGCTATGTTACTCAGTGGAAAAAAACCCATAATTACCTAAACTTTTATTACTCTTTTCAGAAGTTAAATACCTAAATTTTTCTTTAAAATGGTGGATTTTTCATTAAAATATAACATTTACATAATTATCCAAATTTAAAATTACATACAGAATGAAATTAGCATAGCTACAGAATACTTTACCTGAGAATAATTTTATAGCCAAGATGGCAAAGCTATGATTGGTTGACTCAAGAACAGTTAGTATGACTATCAGAGCAAAAGCTTAATTTAACTATAATATTCAAAATCTTTCTTTCTTTAAATAAGAAAATAAGGTTTTGATCCAAGGGTTCTGTTGATTCAGCAGACTATTAAGTTTCTGGAGGAGCTGATGATATCATTTATGGCAATTACTAATTTATGTTATGTTCTATAATCTAGAGTCCAGATAAGTCCATTATAAAGTAAAATTGAGGGCTTCTTAAATCGACTAAACTTCAGGATTACTAAAAACCACAGCTACTGTCAAATTCAAAGCTGACAATAAATGACTCATTTGAGATAATATAATCACTAGAAGATTCTTCTGGATTTTCACACAGAGACTAAAACATCAGTTTATTCTAAACCTCTTACTAGCAACTTCTCTCTGTAATACTGTCAATGTGACACGTATTAAGTGTAATCAATAATCTTGTTAAAGAACTCAAATACAAACTTCTACACCAAGGTCATTTACTACACAAATAATATAAAAAATGTCACCTTAAAAACTAAATACTATGAAAATAAGAGGACACAAAATAATGACAGTAAAAATAAACAATGCTTTACTTGTTCACTGAAGCTGTGGGAGAAGTCTGAGGAGTCTTCTCATCTTCCCCTTGAGAACTACTAAACTCAGAATCCTGAAACCGCTTTCCAATCTTTGGCCGCTTTAGATGGCTACTTCGAGTACGAGTGGAAACAGGTGTTTTATCATGACCTGAGAAAAAAATAGCAAGCCCATAATTAATTGACTGTGTATTCAAAGAATTACCCATTAATTATACACAGAAATGCAAGAACTAAGCTAGTTTAACTATATCACCACCATTACACACCTCCTTTCTATCACATCAGGCTAGGAAACCATGTCAGTGACATATTTTAAATTATGAAATAACCTTAAAGTCAATATTCATTCCTAACATGTCTGTGTTACCTTGAGCTTTGCAAAGTATTTGTGCATTTTCACTTAGATTCTCTTCCAATAATCTTGGGAAATAAACAAGGCAGACATTATGGTGCCTATTTTACAGGTAACGGAATGAAAAAAAAGAGGTACGATAGCTTATCTGTTCACACAGCAGAATCAGTGGTACCAGAATCCTGACCCAGATTATTAGAGGTGGGTAAGTATTTATACTAAGGGACACACACACACACACTTAATTCTAACACTCTCAAACACTTACTAATAGACCAGCTGAATTTCTTACCTTCAGAAGTACTTGCAAAGGAATCTTTTAGAGAATCAACCTAAAACAGAGATACATGTCAAAACCAAAAGTTTGAGACCCTTTTTCCTTCCTATGCATCTACTTCATTCAGTTTCAAAGGAAATCTTTTAAAAACTTTTTCAAATAGCACCTTTTGTATTCACTATCCATCAATTAAGACGACTCACTTAAGAAGTAAAAAGGCTACATTATAGCTTCAGTTTATTATGAGCCCAAGAACTTGTGAAACCACCTAATATGCGACACTGATACACACTGGGGTTTCCAAGTGTTCTGTTCTCAGCTCCTTTCGCAGTCCCAATACTCCTTTACTTTAACATCTCTTTGCTGATGAATCCAAATATGCAACTTAATTTCCCCAACTTTTTTCCTGACTTCCAAAGCTCTATTTCCAATGAAATCTCTCTCCAGTGAATACTCCAACCCCATTTCCTATCCAATCTGTCCCAAACTAAACTCTCATATTTAATCAGTATTATTCTCTATCTTGGTTATTGGCAATAACAATTCAGTATGCTATTCCAATCAAAGACCTGTGGGGCAGTAATGACTTCTTGTCCTTCATTCAACTAACCACAAGCCTGTCCATTAGGAAGCTGAAGACTCTCTCAAAACTGTCCCCTCTGTGGTATTACCAATGCTTCAATTTGGGCATTTATCATCCTTAACATGAAGGTATATACCTTAAATATGTATAATTTTTGTCGATTATACCTCAATAGAGCTAAAATATTATGTAGTTAAAATAAAATCACTTCCCCATGTGTTACTAATAAAAAGAGAGAGTTT
The DNA here is from genome assembly GCF_049115385.1 of Moschus berezovskii. Classification (NCBI taxonomy): domain Eukaryota; kingdom Metazoa; phylum Chordata; class Mammalia; order Artiodactyla; family Moschidae; genus Moschus; species Moschus berezovskii. Next base: position 71,218,591 of record NC_142477.1, read on the forward strand.
AATATGAGACATATTTTCCTTGATTAAAATATTTAAGTAATATGAAGAATATGAATTTCTAAAATGAAAGAAAATCTAATTTATATCGCCAATCTTTACAGTACAGTGAAATTTTAATGTTCTCATTAAAATGACACAAATTATTTGGCTTAATATTAAAGTAAATCATTGCTCTCACTACATGTATGAAACAGATTTTTCTACTTTCCCTCATTTTATGATATCTGATCAATAATAAAGGAATCTGAATATATCTGAGGAATCTGGAATACAACATAATAGAAGGGCTTATTCTGAAGCCTGAAACTCCAAAGGTAGGGGAAAAAACTGAACTCCTTATGTATAGTTATTGTATTATATTATCCTTAAAAATGCTTTTCAAAATTTTTACTCAAATAGTCATCACTCATGCTAATTAAGACAGAAGAAGAGAGGCACAAATAATTCCCCAAAGGACTTGTCGTTGAAATGCATGTGCATTTGCACAGACATATTCAACACTCACTAAAAATATATTCAGATACCCACATACAAAATAATTATGACTATATTAAAAGCTTCCCTGGTGGCTCAGCTAGTAAAGAATCCACCTGCAACGCAGAAGACCCAGGTTCGATCTTTGGGTCAGGAAGATCCCCTGAAGAAAGGAATAGCAACCCACTCCAGTATTCTTGCCTGGAGAATCCCACGGACAGAGGAGCCTGGCAGGCTACAGATATGGGGTTGCAAGAGTCGGACATGAGTGAGTGACTAACCAATGTAATAATAATGTAAAAGCTACCACGACAAAACACTGCAAAAAATAAACCTCAAGGATTCCACCGATGTACCAGTATTTTAAGTAATATCAAGTAGGTTTCAGAAAAGCACCTGGTAAGTCCTCTGGAATTCAATAAGGGGAACTGCCCTTCTACTTTCAGGTTACCTAGTATTTGCAAAGTGCTCCCCCAAATAACTTCATAACCTTTGACCTATTTCACCTCAAGAAATTTATCTGTGCAAGGAAATAATTACATTTGCACAAAGATGCATGTATAATTGTGTTCATGGTTGGGCCATTTATAAAAAACAAGTATAATATGTTAAGAAAATAAATGCTGGTATTTACACAGAATAGTGTGCTACCTAACAACAATGATTTAATACAGTAATGACAGGGTTCTCTGGTGACTCAGTGGTAAAGAATCTGCCTGCCAATGCAGGAGACATGGGTTCAATCCCTGGTTCAGGAAGATCCCACATGCCATACCGCAACTAAGCCCATGCTTCACAACTACTGACCCTGTGCTCTAGAACCCGGGAGCCAAAACTACTGAGCCCACATGCTGCAACTACTGAAGCCTGTGCACCCTAGAGCCCAAGCTCTGCAACAAGAGAAGCCAGTGCAATTAAGAAGCCCTCGACTGCAACTGAGTAGCCCCCATTCACTGCACCTGGAGAAAAGCCCACCCAGCAATGAAGACCAGCACAGCCATAAATAAACAAATAAAATTTAAAAAAAAAATAGCAACGACACAGAAAATGCTTACAACATTATGTCAACGGAGAAAAGCAGTTAGACGCATGGATGAAAGTGAGTGAAAGTCACTCAGTCGTGTCTGACTCTTTGCGACCCTTTGGACTATACAGCCAAAGGGATTCTCCAGGCCAGGATACTAGAGTGGGTAGCCTTTCCCTTCTCCAGGGGATCTTCCCAACCCAGGGATCGAACCCAGGTCTCCCGCATGGCAGGTAGATTCTTTACCAGCTTAGCCACAAGGGAAGCCCAGTTAGAAGCATAAAAGAATAAAAACAGAAATGAAACATATGCACATATGTGTTTCATAACATATATTAAGTACGTATACAAAAATGTTAGTTGCTAGATCTAGGGTAACAAAATTATAGATTTTTATTTTCTTCTGAACTACTTTGTGTATTCCAAATTATTTTTCAAAGAAAATTAAATCTTAGAAACCAATTAACAAAAAATGCCAAGTAACACAGTAGAGGTTACCTAAGTTTATTGAATGAACAATAACATTTATAAAGTTAAATATTAGCTGAACTTCTTTCTTAAAAACAGCACACTTGGTATTTCCTATGGTAAACACACAGTGTACCTACAGTTAGCTGCATCTCACTAGACTGACTGTCCTCAGCTCTTGCTTCATATTCTGGAACAGAGGCAAGACCGTATACTCCAGACGTAGATCTTTTAGCTTCACTTTGAGAAACTGCTGTGTGAAAAAGAATTTTTAAAATTGTAACCCAGTTAGTATTTGGTTTTAATTGTCACATTATTTGTGTGGATTTTTACAAAAGCCCTAAGAAAGGTGTTAAATATTCAGATGTGGGATATCCCTTCACCAGTACCTTACAATGAAACCTTAAAGAGCTTTAAATAGTTTATCTGTATTTAGCAACTTTAAGGAGAGATGCATAAGACTGAGTACTACCTTTGATTCCCTGATGCCTACTCTGTTCTGAGTAACCGGTGTTCATTTCTTACCCACCAATTTCTACTGGACTACTGAGCTATATTCTGTTGGGCTACTCTAGGTCTTCTTACTAATAATGACACAAATGTTTAAATATAACAAAAATTCAAACTTTAGAAAAGAAGGTCTATTACTAGAGAGATCACATTACAACATATTGGACTATTCTGGACTGTAAGACCATCATTAGGCAATGCTTTTACATCAGACTTGTGTCCAAACTGAGAACAGTCTTACCTGTAATTTTAAGTGTTTCTCTTTGTAATGCTCTGGTGATTGGTATTCTCTGGTACCAGTGTCCAACACCTTCAACTTCCCAAAGGAGTTCATGGTCTCCTGGATATTTTTCAAAGTACTGGTTGCAAGCTGAAAAACACATTGAAACTTTTCTAGAAATCCCAGCAATCAATCGGAATGAAAGGTTAAAATGCTGTGTGATGTGTATTTTATCACCAAAAACCTGTTTAGGAGACACTGCTCTGGGAAAGATGCCTTTTGTTCCCCTCACTTAATGCAAGTGCTAAGTTCTCCTACTCTTTGGCTCAGCTGTGTCTTTTGGCTCAAAACTCATCAAGAGGTGAACCCAGTTTTTAGGCAAGACATCTAATAGGGCAAATGAGGAGAACTTCTGTGCTTTTTAAATTATATCTATATTTTGGGAAGTGTGAAAATCTAAAGTAATTCTGTAAATATGAATACATAAAAAATAAGCCTGAAATTATTTGAAAATTTTTAAGTTTTTTAAAAATAATAAGAAAGCACACAAAATAATGTTTTACAGTGTTCACAGACAGAGACTTAAATTGAAACCGTGGGCGGGAAGGATACACACCAACTTGAGGAACACATTATCTCTGGGAGAAAAAGGTGAAAGGGGGATGCAATTAGGGCCGGGTTCAAAGAGAACATCAACTGTATCTACATCTTGCTTAAGGCTCCATCTCGCTTAATTCTCTTAAAATAAATGAAAATATGGCAAAATCTTAACACCTGTTAATCTGAACACTGAATATGTGGACACCAAGATGCCATTTGCTCTCTTTTCCCCCATATATTTGACAATATTTCTCAGGTTCTTTGGTTCTAGTTCCCACACCTATCAGGAAGTGAAAAGCTGGAGAAAACCAGTAGGCCACACTGAGACCTTTGTCTCAATTAAAATAACTAAAATAGTAGAGGATGTCTTACATAATCCATAAGCATCTGTAGTTCATTTAGTATTCAATTTATTTATCACTAGAATCATTAAAAAGGGTAAGTAATAAGAGACTCTGCCTACAGTAGATGTGTTTGCATGCCTCCCCAAATTTAGTAAGGCAATAATTAAGACTTTAAGAGGAAAATCCATTTTCAGATTATCCGGGGTATACAGGATTCATTCCATTCTCATGTATGGGCCTAGAGAGAAACTGTGATTCAAGATGAGCATGCAATGCTTAGTTCTTGTTTTCTGGATTTTTGATATTAAAAAGGGAGACGAAACTTAGAACAAAAATATTTTTTCAGTGAATATCTGATGCTAGATTAAAATCAATGGTAAATTATATACAAGTTTTCACACCAATCACTCTTCAGTATCAAATCTTACTTAATTAAGAAAAGAGCAGTACTACAGGCTTCATACAAATACAAATATAAATCCACTAACAGCTTTTAAAACATGACAACAAAATATATCCACACAATAGAAACAGCATGAAAAAAGAATAAACTGAGCTACATGAATCCATAGGAATAAATCTTATAAAGATGAGTAGAAAAAGCGAACTGCAGATTTCATACAGTATATTCATATAAAGTTAGGTTTTTTTTCATTTATTTATTTTCAAGGATTGCATTCAGGCCCTTGGCACTGAAAGCACAGAGTCCTAACCACTGGACTACCAGGGAATTCCCTGAAGTTTTTAAACATGTAAAACAATATGACACTGAGACTCCCCTGGTGGTCCAGTGGTTAAGAATACACCTTCTAATGCAGGGGACTCAGGTTTGATCCCTGGTTGAAGAACCAAGATCCTACATGCCTTGGGGCAACCAAGCCCACAAGTCACAGCTAAAGAGCCCATCCAACGATGCCACACAGGAAAAAGACGATTAAAAAAAAACATGGTATTGTTGAAGTGTGTGTGCATATGCGTGTGTGTGTGTGTGTAAAGTCTAATAAATGCATGGGGAAAAGAAATGCCAAATTAAGGACAGTGCTTGAAGGAAAGTTACACGGCTCAAAATAGCCTAGAGTTAAACTCCCCTCCGGGTCCTCCCCATCATTCTATGCAAAACAAAGAACTCTTTCACCCAAAGGAAAAAAATGGACATTAAGGTTGATTGCCCAGCTCCCAGCCAGGCCAGCCTCTGTCGATCTCCAGAATTCCTTGCCCCAGCCATCTAAGAACTACTCTGAACAACCCTGGAGAACAGGCCCCCTTAAGACAGTAGATTTCCACATATATGCCTATATCCTTACCCTTTTCTTGGGTTAGTGCAGCAGCTCACTAATCTGACTGCTGTCCCTTCTCACCTCATTAAAGGTGACCTGTTCCTGTACAGTGCCGGTCTCATTCTTTTTCTGAATCTCACCTTCTCTAACTCCGTACCCTACAGTGCTTATTTCAAGGAAGGGAGGGAATAAGCTAATTGGATAGGACAGGAGTACAACTACACTGGCAATAATCCACTTCTCATGGATGCTACATGCTGGACAATACATGAGTATTTTGTTACCTACTACTTTTTTTTTGCATATTTGAATTTTTAAATTTAAAAAGCTACCACAGGGACTCCCCTGGTCAGGGAAATGAGTTCCCACATGCCTTGCAGCACAGCCAAAAAAAAAAACCTACCACAGACAAATAACAAACAACCCAAAGAAAGAATGGTTAAAGGATCTAAATATACATTTTTCCAAAGATGATACATATATGACTAATAAGCACATGAAAAGATGTTTACAACAAATGCGCATCAAGACGATGAGATGCCACTCCACATCTACTGAGAGGACTATAGTAAAAAAGACAAATAATGGGAACTTTCCGGCAGTCCACTGGTTAGGACTCTGCGCTTTCACTGCCAAGGGTTCGATCCCATCAGGCAACTAAACCTTGCAGTGTGGTCAAAACTTAAAAGGACAAATATTGGTGAGGATGAAGAGAAACTGCAACCCTCATACAATGTTTACGAGAATGTAAAATGGTGCAGGTGCTTTCAGAGCAGTTTGGCAAGGTTATGACCAAGCTATTTCATCCACACCTAGATATATACACCAGGGCAATGTTCACACAAAAACTGCACAAATGTTCACACTAGCATTATTCATAATATCTAAAAAGTAGAAACAATCCAAAAGTCTATCAACTGGTGATGGCATATCCACACAATAGAATATTTCTCAGCCATTAAAAAAAAAATGAAGCACTGAGTCAGACTACAACATGGATGAACCTTGAAAACATTTATGCAAAATGAAAGAAGTTAGACACAAAGAGCTTACAATATATCATACAATTACATTTATATGAAATGTCCAGAATAGGTAAATCCATAGACACAGAAAATAGATCAGTCATTGGTTGCTAGGGGATGAAGGAATGGAGAAACGGAAGAGTGACTGCTAATTGGTACAGAGCTTCTTTTGGGGATGTTGAGAATGTTCTAAAATTAGATAGTGGTTATGGTTGCACAGCTGTAAAATAATAAAACCACTGAACTGTACACTTTATGAGGGTGGATTTCATGGTACGCGAATTCTATTTCAATTTCTTAAAAAAAGCTGCCATACCCTCAAAATGCCATTTATGTGAGGTACGGGCACACAGACTCTCGTGTCCCTAGAGAGTCAAGAATGCAGTCTACTTAATACGAGATACACACGTTTAAGATAAAGTGCAGACACAAGTCAGAAGTGGCACTGAGACAAGCTTAGCGTTCTAAAAACTTAATCCAATTACCTATGTACATGAGAGAGGTCAGGGGATACCGCAAGCCAAGTGCATCTTCTGTAAAAGAATCAACAAAGTCCTCCAGCATATGAAGCCCAAAGTCTCTGCCTCGATATTTCTTTCTTACAAACATTGTATCCAGAACTGGCAGTTGGTAGCTTTGAGTAAGAAACGAGGCACATGTGCTTCCTGCAGTCATAAAACAGAAATCCAACAATTTTTCACATTTAAAAGACCATGTAGGTATACATATTTAGAGAACATGAGTTAAGTCTGAAATTGGTTATTTTTTCTTACATCACGAATGTTACATAAATGCATAAATTTTACAATATAAAATGCTTTCCAGCTATTACATATCATAATATATACCTGAGATGATGAGAAGACCTACATATTTTACAGCTGCCAACAGTATCTCGTGCAAATTAACTATTACCATTTGATGACCTGTATGCTTGAATATGTATCTCTGTCCATAGACCTGTACAACTTTAAAGCTCATCAACTATTAAAATTTCAAATTTAAAGAGTATTTGGTGATTGCATAAGTACACGAAGTATCTAATTCCAACCTTAGTACGTGAATATTCATCTTTTCCCTTTACTTTTTCCCTAGTGAATAGTTTCATTTTTATCTACTTGATGACAGCAAAGAAGTGAATTAGTTCTCCAAATTTTTAAGGACTATGAATTAGGACTAAATGGAAACATTGGTTTTAGAAATGGCTAAGTCAGCAACCTTTCCTCTGTGAATACACTTTTTAAAATATCCTGTACATTTAAGGTTTAATAGCAGAAATGTTTATAGTAGTAACTAAATATGCCTCCAC